>NC_041404.2:142016748-142354248 GCF_900747795.2 Erpetoichthys calabaricus | reverse complement strand
CTTACCAGTGGTGTGCACTTTGTGGTTACTTTCATGAAGTCTTCTCTTGATTGTAGACTTTGTCAATGATAGGTCTTCCTCCCGGAGAGTGGTCTTGGTTTGGTTGTTCTTCTTCACCAAGGACAGAATTCTGCGATCATCCAGCACAGTTGTCTGCTGTGGTTTTTCCAAACCTTCTGGTGTTGCTCAGTTCACCAGTGGGTTCCTTCTCTTTAGGAATCTACCAAATGGTTGACTTGACCACACCTGGTGTTTCCGCTGTCTCTCTAAAGGGCTTCTTTTGTCTTCTCTGCCTAATGGTGGCCTGTTTTTACCTGCACGGACAGCTCTTTGGACCTCATATTGAGAGTTCACAGCGACAGCTTCCAAATGCAAATTCCACACTTGGTATCAACTGTACACCTTCTACCTGCTTAATAGTTAATGAAATAACAAGGGTCCTGCTCCCACCTGGCTATGGAACAGCTGGTCAGTCAAATGTCCAAATAATTTTGAACCCCTGAAAGTGGGAAGGACCATGTATAAAAGTGGCTGTCTTTCCTAAACGGCTTATGTAATATTTCTGTTTAACCCATTTGAATTAATGCTGAAAGTCTTGTGGAATAAGACGCTTTATTGGCGCTGACCTGACACCGGAGGTACGTATAAAACACAAATAAACTTTTATTGTCTTCACTCATGGGGCATGTCTTTCCCCGTGTCCCACAAGCACAAAAACAGTAACACAAAACACTTCTCTTCACCACCACTCCTCCCAGCAAGCATTGTCCTCCGGCTCCCAGAGTGGTGGATGCTGGCTCCTTTTATAGTCCACCCGGAAGTGCACCAGGTGCTTGATCACCCGTTTCCAGTTGCACTCCCGGGTGTGGCCGAAGAGCCTCCCAGATGGGCTCAGGAACCCTTGCAGCACCCCTTGGTAGCCACCCCAGGTCCCAACAGGGCTGTGGAGAACTCCATCTCCCATGGAGCCCTGCAGGAATCTGAGGCACCACTGCCACCCGGGGGGGGGGGGTTTGCCATCTAGTGACCCGGGGGAGGAAATGTGCAGCCCATGTCTGTTCCCCCGGATTATATGTCCGTCACAGTCTACACTTCAATCATGTGATGATTTCTTCATTTCAAGTCCATTGTGCTGGCATACAGAACCAAAATTATGAAAATTATGCCACTGTACAAATACTTCTGCACCCGACTGTATAATTGCTGCAGTGCCAGGGTGTACACACTGAAGACACTGAAATGAATGTCCCAACGTACTTAATAAAAGGGAGACAGACAGACATGTATCATATGTGAATTTCCCCTTGGGATTAATAAAAGTATCTATCTATCTATCTTTTAGTGCATTTCACATCTATCTATCTATCTATCTATCTATGCAAAAAAAGCTCAGGCGTCTCTTTGCACACATGGAAGCACATAAATGTGGACACATCTCTTGTCATCTATCTCTGTGGTTCAGACAGATGATTTCTCGATTTCTTCTGATTTTTCCAGTGGATGCAAACAGGAAACCCAAGTCTACACCTTCAATTCTGGCTGAAATCGCTAAAGAAGAAGGCCTGTAAGTACCTGTCTCTGGGTTAACCATATAAGCAATCCCAGAATGACCTACTGCGATAGTTGCCATTTTGCTTACCAGTATGTATTTGTGTCGTTTTCTATACTTTTTGCTGGCCGTTTTATTTTGTAGAACTGCACTCTACCGTGGTTGGTTCCCTGTCATCTCCAGTCTCTGCTGTTCCAACTTTGTCTATTTCTACACATTCAACAGTCTTAAGACAGCCTTGGCGAATGGGAAGGCTGCTTCTCAGCCGGGAAAGGACTTGCTTATGGGCATCATCTCAGGTTAGAGGGCAGTAAATGAAGCACAGCGTAGCGCTGTGGCTGTGAGTTGAGTGTCTGAGAGGTTTGCATACAAGCTGCAGTTTTTAGTTTATTGTTCATTTTAGACTTTTCTCTTTTTTTTTTTTTTTGTCCAGGGACAGTTAATGTGCTTCTCACCACTCCCATGTGGGTCATGAACACCCGGCTGAAGTTACAGGGAGCCAAGTTCAGAAGCACAGAGCTTCACCAGACACATTACGCAGGCATATTTGGTGAGTACCGCTTTCTTTGTATTGGAGGCCAGCCAGAAAGTGTAAGATTATTAGGTGGCATAAAACCACAGTGGTTAGCTGTATTGTTTCACATCTACATCCTGCCAAAGGTAAAGTCATCTCTGCTGGAGGATCGCAGGGATCGTCACGTAAAGGGGTCCTTTCATCAGATTGGCCGGCCCAGTGCTATCCCAGCTATGGAATGGCCAATTGGAGGAGGCAGGTTGATGGCAGAGGTCTCCAGGACTCTGAACACATCCAAATCCTATCCACATTACTAACCGAGAATGCTAAACCAGATGGACGCAGGGACATCCGGCCATGGGCCGTAGCCGCAAAAACAGGCCGCGAGAGGCGGATGAGGGGCCGCGAGAGGCGGACAAGACCACAGAAAAAAGGAGTGAGCACAGAAAAAAGGAGTCAAAGTAATGAAGCGCAACGAGCACCGAAAAAAGGAAAAGGCACATAAAAAAGTATTCAAACGCAGGCAAAGCACGAAACACATTGCACACGAAACTAGACCCAAAAAAAAAAAAGAGGCTCGCGCACAACAGCAAGGCACCTACCAACAGGCATCGGACGGGACACACACCAAGAGGGGGATTCAACAAGCCCATGGAACACAAAAAAAAGAACACAAAACCACCCCACGGACCCTACAAGCAAGGGACGGGACACACACAAAGAGGGGGATTCAACAAGACACAGGAACACAAAAAGAAAGAAGATGCTCGCGCAACAACAATCCTCACCCCCCCCCCCCCCCACACACACATCCATAAGAAGTGACACCCAAAGCCACATATTCTAAAGTGAACGTCAACACCTTCACACTAGACAGCATAGGTGTCAGCATTGGTGGATCTCCTTACAATAAAGCACTATTAACCGTTCAACTGCAGAAAAGGAAACATATTAACAGTGAGTGCGATCCTCCTTATTACTTATCCATATTTCGCATGCTGAGAAAGAAACAAGTCATGAATACACGGTCACGGGTACAAAACGAAAAGGAAAGGATAACAGGAACAAACACACGAACACGAAAGAAACAACAAAATAGACGGCTATGCAGCATAGGTGGATCTCTTTACAATAAGGCACTATTAACCGTTCAACCGCAGAAAAGGCTCCATATTAACAGTGAGTGCAATACTCCTTATTACTTATCCATATTTCTAAAAGAAAAAATGTCTCGACTCCAAAAACGCAAAGCTCAACTAAAGCTTCTAACTAACGATGTACCTAAAAGTAAAAACTTTATGAACTGCATTAGATCCTACAATAGTTCATTTGCTTTTGCATCTACCGGAGTAAATATCAGGCCACCAAAAGGCAATGGCCCATACTGCTTTCGCATATGTGCACAAATACTGCATCGCATTGGAACAGTGCACCCTGAAACAAATCAACAACGCAAATATGCACAAATCTACATCCTAGATCCACATGACGCAATCTATCAATCAAAGTGCTGCATCGCAACAGGCACGGATTCAAAACGAAACACCTCCCGTCTCAGACATACGTTAACGGCAAGGAAGGCTACAACGGGCTTCTCACACAGCACAGGCAAATCGATTACAGCTCCAAAACAACACGTCCCAAATACTACACATGCAACAACGGGCCTCTCAAACGGCACAAGCAAAACATACACCAGGAAAATTCATTCGGATTAATGAATGTCATTTGCAATCACCGTCATTCAGTTCACTTCCCTGAAGAAACAACTGGCAATACAAGTAATACATTTACACGTTGTTATCAAAAGGGTCAAATTAGACTGCCTTCTTTACATTCATATACTGAATATCTACAGGAGCTTCTAACTAACGATGTACCTGAAAGTGAAATCTTTATCAACTGCATTAGATCCTACAAATCGGTATCCACTATGAACATTAACGGTGGCACTGCACGTGACATCCGTCTTGAAAAAATGTTAATTATTGATGAATGTACAATGGCATGAAGTCACTTACTCAACACCATTCATAAACTTCTACAAACGTTTATGAATAATAATATTCGCTTTGGAGGAAAGGTACTTTTATGAGGAGGAGATTTAAGACAGTGATTAGCTATTCTTCCAGATGCCATGCGCTCAGCTATTGTTCAGTGCACCTTAAAATACGCAGACAATTGGCATTGCTTTCAAAAGATACAGTTAGTAAAAAAGATACGATGTCCAGAACCAGATCATAACAATTGCTTATTACAACTGAGAGATGGTACACTCACCAATACAGATGGACTTCAGCCACATATTATTACAATTCCTCAAGCCTTTATCTGCGACGACTTAGTTACAGAGAGATTTGGAACAGCAATCTCATTAGACCAAATGCCCCTTTTAACACAACGCACTATATTATGTCCAAAAAATATTAATGTGGAAAACATAAATACCCAAGTCATTCCATTACTTCCTGGAGAGACACAACTCTTTCTAAGCTCTGACAAACTTGACTCTGATCACAACAATAACCATCTTCATTGACCTTACAAGTTCTGACCTGGAATCTCATTCATACATCACGCTCTTTGTCATTCCCAACACCAGGGGTTGGCGAGCGAAGCGAGCAGGGGGCGGAGCCCCCTAGTTATGTGATATCATCTACTGTTAAATTCTGCTCCGTACTTGTAAAATTTTATTTTTATACTGTATTGAGGATTTGTTCTGTTCTGTGTATTGTATTGTATTTACCTCCTTTTTTTGACACCCACTGCACGCCCAACCTACCTGGAAAGGGGGGTCTCTCTTTGAACTGCCTTTCCCAAGGTTTCTTCCATTTTTTCCCTACAAGGGTTTTTCTGGGAGTTTTTCCTTGTCTTCTTAGAGAGTCAAAGCTGGGGGGCTGTCAAGAGGCAGGGCCTGTTAAAGCCCATTGCGGCACTTCTTGTGTGATTTTGGGCTATATAAAAATAAATTGTATTGTACTGGACACTGGAGTATCAGAAAGGTAAAAAAGCTCTAGAGTGGTGATTCCCAACGTTGGGGCGCAATTTGATTTTTTAGGGGGGCAATTCGAGAATTTAGATAGATACTTTATTAATCCCCAAGAGGAAATTCACATACTCCAGCAGCAGCATACTGATAAAAAACAATATTAAAGAGTGATAACAATGCAGGTATGTAGACAGACAATAACTTTATATGATGTTAACGTTTACCCCGCCTGGATGGAATTGAAGAGTCACATAGTGTGGGGGAGGAACGAACGATCTCCTCAGTCTGTCAGTGGAGCAGGACGGTGACAGCAGTCTGTCGCTGAAGCTGCTCCTCTGTCTGGAGATGACACTGTTTAGTGGATTCTCCATGATTGACAGGAGTCTGCTCAGTGCCCGTCGCTCTGCCACAGATGTCAAACTGTCCAGCTCCGTGCCTACAATAGAGCCTGCCTTCCTCACCAGTTTATCCAGACGTGAGGCGTCCCTCTTCTTTATGCTGCCTCCCCAGCACACCACTGTGTAAGAAGAGGGCGCTCACTACAACCGTCTGATAGAACACCTGCAGCATCTTATTGCAGATGTTAAAGGACGCCAACCTTCTAAGGAAGTATAGTCGGCTCTGTCCTCTCTTGCACAGAGCATCAGTATTGGCAGTCCAGTCTAATTTATCATCCAGCTGCACTCCCAGGTATTTATAGGTCTGTACCCTCTGCACACAGTCAGTCACCTCTGATGATCACGGGGTCCAGGAGGGGTCTGGGCCTCCTAAAATCCACCACCAGCTCCTTTGTTTTGCTGGTGTTCAGTTGTAGGTGGTTTGAGTCGCATAGGTACGTTGAACAATTTATTAAATGAAAAAACAGAAATTCACTGTTAAAAATGATAGAAAAAAAATAAGCAAATAATTTCTATTTTTTACAGGAACATTTATATATTTATACTAGCTGAAATACCCAGCGTTGCCTGGGAGGAAAATAAAGTGTTTTTATTTTTTAATTGTTTGAGAAAAATATAATAAAAAAAACACACCTTTAAAAATAAATTAGCAAACCACGAAGACTCACTCGTGTGCTTGTCTTGCGGTCTTGTATGTATGTTATCATCCAGTTGACGCTTGTAACCGGACAACTCGATTTAATTTCAAAAGCAACAGGGGCTCGGTGGCGCTCAAACATAAAGAATGCTGGCAGTCACCTCCAGTTCGCCCTCTGGTGGTCGTTTGGAGTGTCCACTGGATGATAACATGCATACAAGAGCGCAACATCACCCCCCACCCTACCCAGAAGGGGGTGGGTTAAGGTTGATTTCACCCGACAGTGTTTTTAGTCGACCAGTGAGAAACATGTGTACCAAGTTTCATGTACTGTAAATCGCTCCAGTCGGTCGGCAGTGATGCTGGAATATACATACACACACATTGACTTGTGTGTATATATATATATATATATATATATATATATACTGCATATATGGTTGAAATAGTTTTACTGTCAAATAATGCAAAGAGTACGCGACACGTGTTTCGCCCTAATTCTGGGCTCATCAGGCGTACACACTCACTGCATCCCCTCTCGGGAATCGAACGTCAGTGCCAGAGGCGAAGCCCCTAATGCTGCGCTACGGCATGTGGTTCGTTCATTTGACAGTATGTAGATCGGGGTAATTACATTCATGGCATTCGTGCTGACGTTCGAGGTTCGATTGCCGAGAGGGGATGCAGTGAGTGTTAGGGCGAAACACGTGTCGTGTACTCTTTGCATTATTTGACAGTAAAATTATTTCAACCATTCTATGATCTGCTTCTCGCAACTGAAAGAGGGCACCGTAGCAGATGTTAGCCGACTTGCTGAGCAACCACAAGCGTTACCTGGTAGGTAACCACCCATACAATCAGATTCTGATTCAGACTACGAATGCCATGAATGTAATTACCCCGATCTACATGCTGTGAAATGAACGAACCACACACCGTAGCGCAGCGTTAGGGGCTTCACCTCTGGCGCCGACATTCGAGGTTCGATTCCCGAGAGGGGATGCAGTGAGTGTGTACGCCTGATGAGCCCAGAATTAGGGCGAAACACGTGTCGTGTACTGTTTGCATTATTTGACAGTAAACTATTTCAACCATTCTATGATCTGCTTCTCGCAACTGAAAGAGGGCACCGTGGCGGATGTTAGCCGACTTGCTGACCAACCACAAGCGTTACCTGGTAGGTAACCACCCATACAATCAGATTGTGATTCAGACTATGAATGCCATGAATATATATATATATATATATATATAGAGAGAGAGAGAGATAAACATAGAAGGGATGGTGAAGAACCCTTTAATTTTTGATTTTACAACCGGCTTGGGTTTTTCTACTTAGAAATCGTTTTTACCTTTAAAATAATATGAATTGTAACAATGATTATAAAATTTTGCAATATAACAAAAATATAAAATGATCAAAATATTACAGAAAAAGCTGTCATTAAAGTTATTTTATATTTATGAATATCACATCTCTGACATGTTTTCAAAACTGTATTTGCTGTATTTTCATATTACTTCATCCTCTAATAAAACCCCTATGTGCGTCCAGTGTCCGTGTGTGTGTGTCTTCTGGTGAAGTGCGCATGCACAGGGCTCGGTGCGATGCTTCAAAGGCCGCCTGACGTGTCGCACAAGACAGAGAGGGCGGGATCTATACAATATCGCGCACCCGATCCAATCGGCTTTCGGAAAATGAGGTAAGACCTAAAACATAAAACACGAAAAATCCAATTGGGTACTGAGACGCGGAGACCAGCTTCCCCATTGTTGTGCAAGTGTTCACGATGGATGTCAGATTTGCGATTAAGAAGCTTGGCCTGGTAAAATGTAAAGTGTCAGTCGTTGAAGGGGTTTTCCTAAATATACAATTTTCATGATATTACAATACGATGACTTTTAAAAGTAATTTATTTTCGCGCACATTACATCAGTTGCTGGGGAGAATCTGCTGATTGCCCACCGTTGTGACAGAAAATTAAACGCATATTACAGACAGCAAAGCCAGTATTGCTGTCAGAGAAGATTACAGGCATTTTACAGAAAAAAATTAATGAGGTAAAAGGTCCCTTGCCATTTAATATAGACTGTTCCTACTAATGTTTATGGACTACTGTTCTAGCACCCGTTATTGTAACGGGCTTAATGTCTAGTATTATATATTTTTTTAACAATTTCTTTGTGATTTCTTTCTCAGTACTTCCAACTCTCCTTTCCCTCTTTTGTCTCCATGTTCTTTGGATGCTTGTTTAGACCAAATTAATGACATTATGGGCTTCCTCCACATGAGTAGGAGTTCACTTTATGAATAGGTAATAATAAGAATCAGGTTTATGTTACAGTGGGGGACATCATGATTTTAGAGAGGCCTAGGTGGGACATGGCCAAAAAAAAAGGTTGGGAACCACTGCTCTATAGGCATGGTGAGAGTGTTCAGACTCTACTCAGGCAGTGACTGGGTTGGGAATCAAACCAAGTATATCTGACAGGTGGCACATGCCCCTGGGAATGTGTTCTTTTAGAACTGCAGCTCATACTTAAACCTATACAGTGGCAGAGATGTTAAGACAACAGAAACATGGTACCAAAGAGAGGATTTTCGAGGGGGTACCCAAGAATAACCAGAATCTGTACCTGGCACGCAATTTAGACTTAGTTGTGAATTTTGCCGCTAGGTGTCACATACTTACAGTATTCTGTGGCAGTCTGCCCAGTGGCGTTGCTCTGTATTGCTCGTATGGCATTCCGTGTCGTTTTTTTTTTTTGGTGCTTATTAAACGTGTTCTGAGATTTTTGTGATGGGTGATCATAAAGATCAACGAGTCTGCGTTACATTTTATTTTCTCTTCGGGAAACCAGCTGCTGAAACTGTAGTGACGCTTGAAACAGCTTTTAAAGAGGAGACGTTAAGTAAAAACACAGGTCTACAAGTGGTTTTCGTGTTTCAAACGAGGGGAAATGTCACTTGAAGATCTGGCCGACCTTCCACAATTAGGAATGACGAAAATCTTGAAAAAAGTTTGCAATGCAATTTACGAAGATTGTCGTCGGACCATTGAAGAGATTTCTGGATTGACTTGTGTGTCTTGGAGTTCTTGCCACCTTCCCTACTCGCCTGATCTTTTGCTCCGTGTGACTTTTTCTTGTTCATGTGTTCAAGTGTTTTTGTACCGTGGAGGGGAGGAAGTCAAAGAAAAATCACTGCAGAAATTCCAAAAATGTTTCCACCAGTGGGAAAACTGTTGGGACAAGTGCATTCATTCACATGGAGAGTATTTTGAAGGAGACTAAAGTTTTAGTAAGTAAAAATTATTAAAATAATTTTTGTTTGCAATTTCCGTTTATTTTTGGGTACCCCCTTGTACATTTAACTTACTTTAAAATGCAGCTTTCTCTGCTAATATACATTGTGGTATAATAAAATGTATACATACACACAGCCAAAGAAAAGCCACGGAACAATACAGTTGTCTTGCATCTCTTCAAAGGGGTCTCTGTAGGTCCATTTTTTGGGGAGCTCTGGAAGCATTCCTCTTATTGCAGACACAAAACAATTTCTGTGCCACCGGGGTTTCTGGTTCTTTGAAACTCTGTCAGGATTTTATACCCACTGTGACAGATAGGGGGCGCTGTTGCCCCTTGAACCCTCAGACAACATGTTGAGACACCAGGTAAAAAGTGGCGAAAGAAATTGGTAACTGCGCTGCTGCAACCAAATTCGATGTGTCCGAGAAACTGGTGTGAGATTGGAGGAGGCAAGAAGAAAAAAAAAACTGTCAGATTTTTGACCGGGCATATAAGTCGGGGTCTGATTTTATGATCAATTTTTTGGGTTTCAAGACCCGACTTACAGGTGAGTATATATGGCATTTTCTTTCCTAACCCTAAGGCTAAATACTATTATGGGCCCTGATGTTAAGATTCCCTTTTGGGGGCTTCTTAAAGAAATGCTTATTTCAGACCTTTAAAGGCATCTCTCTACTTCCTCCCCACAGATGCCTTTAGGCAGATTGTCAAAAGCGAAGGGGTGAAGGCCCTCTGGAATGGAGTGCTGCCATCTCTCATCTTGGTTTTCAATCCTGCAGTGCAATTCATGTTCTATGAAGGGATGAAGCGTCGGGCTGGCAGAGGAAGAAGGAAGGTAATGAAGTCTCCAAAATTTGAAATGAAAATTCATCATTTCTTACCTGACATGTAAAGTGTACTGCAAACTGACTTTCCTGGCTAGGACAGACATGAATCATTTTGCCTGCAGACAGACAATACAGGAGTTGTTTTAATGTTCATTTTAGCAGTGCCAGGTGTACAGTGGCTTTTTCCATTTGAATGTCAGCCCCCAGCAGGTCATTTACAACTGTACTCAGGGAAGGTCTACAGGACGGTAGTGAGACCAGCTATGTTATATGGGTTGGAGACGGTGGCACAGGAGACAGAGCTGGAGGTGGCAGAGTTAAAGATGCTAAGATTTGCATTGGGTGTGACGAGGATGGACAGGATTACAAATGAGGACATTAGAGGGTCAGCTCAGGTTGGACGTTTGGGAGACAAAGTCAGAGAGGCGAGATTGTGTTGGTTTGGACATGTACAGAGGAGAGATGCTGAGTATATTGGGAGAAGGATGCTAAGGATAGAGCTGCCACGGAAGAGGAGAAGTGGAAGGCCTAAGAGAAGATTTATGGATGTGGTGAGAGAGGACATGCAGGTGATGGGTGTCACATAGCAAGATGACGAGGACAGAAAGATATGGAAGAAGATGATCCGCAGTGGCAACTGATAATGGGAGCAGCCGAAAGAAGAAGAAGCAGCTGTCTGTTATTTCTGTCCACCTACACCACACCGTAGAGCTAACTGCATTGTGTGGGTGTGTGTGTGTGTGTGTGTACCGTCGATTCAGAAAGTATGCAGGCCCCTTCACTTTTTTCACATTTTGTTATGCTGTGGCCTTGCACTAAACTCATTTAAATTATTTTCTCCCTCATCAGGTAACATTAAATACCCCAGAATGACAAAGTAAAAAAACCCAGTATTTTAGAAATGTTTGCAAATGTACTAAGAGTAAAAAGCTGAAAATATCACATTGACACAAGTATTTAGACCCTTTACTATGCCACTTGAAATTTAGCTCGGGTGCATCCCATTCTATTGATCATCACTGAAATGTTTTCACACCTTGTTTGGAGTCACCTGTGGTACATTCAGTTGACTGGACACGACTACAAAATACACCCACCACCTGTCTATAGAAGGCCCCATACCTGACAAGGTGTATCACAGTAAAAACGAAGCAACGTAGGGTCAAAGGAACTGCCCACCGAGCTCTTCGAGACAGCATTGTGTTGAGCCACACATCTGGGGAAGGCTACAGACCTGTGTTAGAGATGGGAGAGAGAAAGTTCCAGAAGGACAACCTGCACCGCAACACTCCACCGATGTGAGCTTTATGACAGAGGAGCCGGTCAGAAACACACGTGGAAGGCCGCTTGGAATTTGCAAAAAGGAGAGACCTTTGTGGCAGGCGGCTGGCATCCATGCCCAGCCGGGACACCCCTGCACACTATATTCGGGGGGAGCAGCCCTGGAAAGTGCAATACCTCCCCCTGGATGCTAGATGGCCGCCCCCCTGGGTCGGAGTAGTGCCTGGGTTTCCCACAGGGCTCCCTGGGAATTGGAGTTGGGGGCAGCCCTGTTGGGTCCCGCAGGTACCGCCAGGGGGTGCTGTGTTTGGGGCTCCTGAGCCCGTATGGGCAACAGATTCGTCACACCTGGAAGTGCCACCGGAACTCAGTAATCAAGCACCTGGAGCACTTCCAGGTGCTATAAAAGGAGCCAGCAACCACCACTCGGGGGCCAGAGTCGGGTGGAGGAGGACAAGGTTGCTAGAGAGGAGTGGTGGTGCCAAGGAGAAGAAGGTTTTGTGCTTGGGCTGTACTGGTGGTGAACAGTGCTTGGAACTGTGTTGTAGCTGGGGGGTTTACGAGGAAGATGTGCCCTCCAGCTGAAGAATAATAAAATAGTTGTATTTGATAGTGCCTCCTGTGTCAAGTCTGTGCCGGGTCGGGCGCAATATAGCGCCTTTGTGACACCTTACAGGACTCTTCAGACTGCGAGAAACAAGATTCTCAGGTCTGATGAAGCAGAGGTTAGTATAGTGGCAGTGCTCATCACCTGTGCAGTACCATTACAACAGTGAAGCATGGCGGTGTGAGTTTTGAAATAATCGTCGCACACGCGGCTTAAAGAGTGCGATGTGGCGCAGGCGTTTCCTTACTTAAGTGCACAGGTGAGGAATTGTCCGTATCTGTTAATTGATGCTGGGAGCTGCTAATCGCCACACCTGTGCCACATCCCCATTATATATAGTAGGAGCACGAGTGCAGAGGGGAAGAAAGAGAAAGAAAACAGAACAGCAGTTAAGAGTGGGAGAAGGCAGGAGAAGGAAAGATCCGGTGCGGGTGTGAGTGAGCGAGCAGGAAGAGCAGTGGAGGAGTGTTAGGCCGACACTCGCTCCAGCTGAGCTATCTTAGGAGATGGGTGACCTTAGAAGGAGAGTGGCTCGCCGCATAAGGCCGTGGGAGTCAGGGAGACTTGGGAGAGTGAGCCCCAGCGTGAGCACCCTGGGGAACCCGAGTCTTGGCCTGGTGTGACAGCCGTATGTACGTAGCCAGGTGATGATGGAAGGCTACCAGACCAACAGAAAGAAAGTCAGCTGCACCTGCAGGTAGGGCGACTCTGCTGTTGCATGGCCCGTATGGGGGAGGCTGGGGAGCCGCCAGTTAAAGGAGAAAGTCCCAGGTTTTTAAAGAAGAGACTGCTTCCCATGAGTGTTCCTCGTTTTAAAGGAATTATTTATTTGTTACAATGTCTTCTGATGGCTCCTTCCAGCAGGATAACATGTCATGTCACGAAGCTCAAATCACCTCAAACTGGTTTCTTGAACATGACAACGAGTTCACTGGACTCAAATGGCCTCCACAGTCACCAGATCTCAGTCCACTAGAGCACCTTTGGGATGTGGTGGAACAGGAGATTCACATCATGCTGTGGAGTTGTGTCTCGGCAGCAGGGACTGTGAAAATAGAGTTGAGGGAAAGCTAAACAGAAGAAAAGCACAGAGATATCCTTAAAGAAAACCTGCTTCAGAGTTCTGTGGGCCTCAGGATCAAGGACAAAGTAAAGACAACACAGGAGTGGCTTCGAGACAACCCTGGGAATGTCCTTGAGTGGCCCAGCCAGAGAGCCTGGACTTGAATTGAACCCCAACAAACATCTCTGGCGAGACCTAAAAATTAAACTGTCCAGCTATGGTCTCCATCCAGCCTGACAGAGCTGAGAAGATCTGCAGGGAGGACTTGCAGGAAACCTGTGAAGTCAGTGGCGTCAAACCCAAGGAAGACCTCAGGTGGAAGTCACTGCCAAAGTGCTCCAGCCAAGTACTCAGTAAAGGGTCTGAATGCTTGGGTCAGTCAGTGATAGTTCAGTTTTTAACTTTGAATAAATCCTGTTTTCACTTTGTCATTCTGAGGAATTGTTTTGCTCGATGCGGGCTGGAAAATGAATTTGTGATTTTAGCTTAATATTTCAACATAACAAAATGTGGAAAAAAAAGTGAATACTTTCTGAATGCACTATACGTGTCTGTGAATGCCAATCATGTCTATCTGTCTTTTTACCCCCATGTGGACAGCTGCTCTTAAGCAAAAATGAGAGTTGTGCATAGCTGCTGTATAGTGAGCGCCATATGTGTACGGCTGTACCCGCGTGTGGACAGCTGCCTTAAGCAAATTGTGACGTCTGCACTCAATGGCCACTTCATTAGGTACACCTGTTTGACTGCTTGCTAATGCAAATATCTAATCGGCCAATCACATGCTTGCATTTTGGTCTGTAGACATTGTCAGAATGACCTGCTGAAGTTCAAACCGAGCATCAGGATGGGGATGAAAGGTGGTGATTGAAGTCACTCTGAACGTGACATGATTGCTGGTGCCAGATGGGCTGGTCTGAGTATTACAGAAACTGGTGATCAACTAGGATTTTCACACACAACCATCTCCAAGGTTTACAGAGAATGGTCCGAAAAAAGGGAAAATATCCAGTGAGCGGCAGTTCTCTGGGTCTTGTTCATGGCAGAAGTCAGATGAGAATGGCCAGACTGATTCGAACTGATATAATGGCTGCCTTAACTCAAATAACTACTTGTTACAATCGAGGTGTGCAGAAGAGCATCTCTGAATATACAGCGTGTCAAGCCTTGAAGCAGATGGGCTACAGCAGCAGGAGACCACGCCGGGTGACACTCCTGTCAGCTAAGAACAGGCAAGTGAGGCTACAATGGGCACAAATTTGGACAACAGAAGACTGGAAAATCATTGCCCGGTCTGATGAATCTCAATTTCTTCTGCGACATTCGGTTGGCAGGGTCAGAATTTGGCGTCAACAACATGATAGCATGGATCTGTCCTGCCTTGCATCAACAGTTCAGGCTGGTGCTGGTGGGGTAATATGTGGGGGATATTTTCTTGGTACACTTCGGCCCCCTTAATACCAATTGAGCATCATTTAAACGCCACAGCCTACCTGAGTCTTGTTGCTGACCATATCCATCCCTCTATGACCGCAGTGTGCCCATCTTCTGATGGCTCCTTCCAGCAGGATAACGTGCCATGTGACAAATCTCAAATCATCTCAGGCTGGTTTCTCGAACATGACAATGAGTTCACTGTACTCCAGTGGTTTCCACCATCACCAGATGTCAACCTAATAGGGCACCTTTGGGATGTGGTGGAATGGGAGATTCGCATCATGGATTAAAATCCCAGATGAATGTTTCCAGCATCTTGTTGAATTTATGGCACAAAGAATTAGGGCAGTTCTGAAGGCAAAAGGGGGTCCAACCCAGTACTAGCAAGGTGTATCTAATAAAGTGGCCAGTGAGTGCATATAGTGTATACAGCGTTTCATGTGTAAAGATTTATCTGTATGTGAAAAGCGGTCTTAAGCAAAATGAAGCTGCTTTATATCCTCTCAAGCACGCATGGACATCTGCCTCAAGCCAGGAGACTTGCTAGCCTGACATGAGCAGACCAAACAGAAGATGTGAGAGTCACTCAACACCTGTGCCACTTACCAAAACAGGTGCCCGCTCACTGTACCTGTCCCTTCTCCGCCACTAACCCCACATTAGGTGCCCTCATTATATTTATTATTCCTTGGCCCAACCAAATGACATGTGCTTGCAGTTCTACAATAAAACAAAAATAATAAAACACAATGAAAACAACAGTAGCAAAATGTACCTGAAAAGGGTCTTTTTGGAACACATGCCGAGAGTCTCTTCAAGCCTCGGTGCACAGCTACTGAACTGTTTCTTCAGTCCACAGAGGTTCTGTATTTTGTGAAATTTCAGGGGGAAACAGACATCTTCGTCTGAGTGATGGCGGACAGCTTCACTTTTTCTTCTCCTGTTATTTCCGTGCAGCTTGCATCCTAAACTTGAAAGCCTCTCTCCATGTGAAGTTAACCACAATTACATCTCTTTATTATAATTAAAAAATCCTCGAACGAGACGAGACTTTTTATCCTGGGACGAGACATGACTTTTTCAGAGAGATGTGAGACGAGACTTTGTGCCAAGAGATTTAACCACATAGGGGCCGGAAATAAAAGACAAAGAGTAGAAGACAAAGTAGAACGTCGTAAAGAATTCAAAAACGTTGGTGTGATATACATACAGAGCAGGTTAGAGATCATGGAAGTACGAAAATTTGAAAGTCTCCAAAAAATGATAGTAAAGATCGCATTAGCGCAAACAAACGGAAATTAGTACTCCGTGAAATAACAGAACAGAGAAAAGATATCGAATATATGGACATAGGTGATATGACGAAGTATGTAGATATTGTTCGGCTTTAAACTTTAAATCGGAGACTTGTAGATCGTCTAATTCGTGTTATCATCAGGGAGAAGTAGTGTTTCTTCCCAATGAAGAGGCCTATCTGCGAGAAATAAAACATTTGTTGTTTGGTGAAAGTGAAATCAACAAATACTACACTACAGGCAAGATTTCCGAATCTACAATAATCTGTTCGCGTTCGCATCAGTCAATGCTCAAAACGTAGATTTACATGATTCGGAACCTTACTCTATGAGAATCTGTAGTCCCACAACAATTAAAGCTACAACAAGTTTAATTTCAAAGAAACCACAATTCGCTCAGGTTTATATTTATGATCACGGAGAAGCGATGCAACATAGAATTGACAGAGTTAAACAATCAGACATATTAGAAATTCTACAGTTAATAATGAATACAAATGCATACGTCCAAAAGTATTGCATTTTAAACGAAATTAATCTGAGAAACACGGACACAGAAGTTTTCTTGGATTTCTATGTGAGATAATTTCATGTCCCGTGAGATGAGACTTTGTGCTAAGAGATTTAACCAACGCCTGGGGCTGGAAATAAAAGACAAAGAGTAGAAAACAAAGTAGAACGTCGTTAAGAGGTTCAAAAACGTTGGCGCGGTAC
Source organism: Erpetoichthys calabaricus (assembly GCF_900747795.2). Taxonomy (NCBI): domain Eukaryota; kingdom Metazoa; phylum Chordata; class Cladistia; order Polypteriformes; family Polypteridae; genus Erpetoichthys; species Erpetoichthys calabaricus. The sequence goes on along the minus strand of NC_041404.2, from coordinate 142,337,628 downwards.
ACATGCAAAGCTGGTTAGAGATAATGAAAGTACTAAAATTCGAAAGTCTACAAAAAATGATAGTAAAGATCGCATTAGCGCAAACAAACGGAAATTATTACTCGGTGAAATAACGGAACAGCAAAAAGAGATCGAATATATTGTTCCGATTTAAACTTTTAAGTCGTAGACTTGTAGATCGTCTAAATCGTATTGCCATCAGGGAAAAGTAGTGTTTCTTCTCAATGAAGAGGCGTATCCACGAGAATTAAAAGATTTGTTGTTTGGTAAAAGTGAAATCCACATACGCGTGTGGCAGAGACGTGAAGTGGCTGGCACATAGCACGGGGTCAGGGGGTTGGTGAGAGAAGCGAGCAGGAGGTGAACCCCCTAGTAAATGACTAATAATCTTAAAACGGCTGCCATGTTTACATTAATAATAATAATAATTCATTACATTTATATACACAATTGTGTTCTTTTTCCAGGCTGATGCCCATGCTAATCTTAATTATACCAGGCTGATAAATAAGGTGTTTTTTTTTTCCTTTTATACAGTCAAATGAAGTGAAATAAAAGATTCTAAGTTTAAAGATTTTGATACAAACTAAAACTGTAGCTTGTTTTTGCGGACTTACTACATTTGAATAGGTTTGCTTGACTAGAATCACCGCAGCTTTTCTTGTTAGCAGCTCAGTTTACAGTTTAAATATGGCTTGATTTGAACACTGGCAGTCTTCAGTTTCACTTGTTTTAATCCCCTCACTCCACGTCCTGCTTGATTTCACTCCTGATGCCCTCTCGGTTCCCTCAACAGATTTCATCCGTGGAGATCTTTCTGATTGGAGCTGTTGCCAAAGCGATTGCTGTGACGGCCACCTACCCGCTTCAGACGGTGCAGGCCATGCTGAGGGTGAGAGCTTCAGGATTGTCGGGCGGTATGGGGAAGGTTTAAAGGAGGACCTGAGGGTTCAAATGTCTGTTTGCTCCTTTTTAGTTTGGCCAGTACAAAACTGAAGGCAAAACTGGGCTTGTGGCAAGTATTCAGAGTGTGCTTCAGCTTCTTAAGGAACGACTCAGGTGAGTTGCATTTTGATGACCTCTATGTTGCCACAGGGCTGGTTACCTGGGCATAGCCCTGGGAGACTCTGCCGCCCTTTTTCCAAAGTAATGATTTTTCCACACCGTTTAGCCGTGTTTCCTGTTTTTCAAGTTTGCCGGCCTTGCGGTGGTGCAGGTTCAAGTTTGGTGACCCTGTGGAATTGTCTATTCTAGGATGCAAGGCATGCAGGGGCTGTATAAAGGTCTGGAGGCCAAGTTGCTGCAGACAGTGCTGACTGCTGCCCTAATGCTCGTGGTTTATGAGAAGATCACCGCTGCAACCTTCAAGGTGATGGGTCTGTCCAGAAAGGTCAAGCATTGAGTAGTTAAGGATACAAGCCATCTCATTGCCAGACATGTACCCCACGTGTCAGGATGTCAGATCCTGTTCAGCACATGTCTGAACAGCAACCTGTTTACACTCGGCCAATTCAGAATCTCCAGTTAGCCAATTCAGAACAACTTTGGGATGTCAGAAGAAAACCAGACTAAACACACCATTGCCACCCTTGGAGGAAGCAGAAATCTCCAAAAAATAAAAGAGACTGATGTTTCAGCTTGATGTGGTCAGAGGCATGTAGGTATGTTTTAATTACTGCTTAAATTTAGAGAGCCCCCTGTAAGGCCAGGCCAGGATATGACGAGACAGCGAGTTCACCCATCATTCAGTGGTGTCTTATACTCTGAGAGCAAAGACTGCTGGGACAGGATTGTTCCAAGAAAAAAAAAAAAAAAAAAAAAAAAGATGTAGTGTCTACATGTGCCCTTTTCACCTTTACAGAGGCGCTGACCGTACCCACTGTGAAAATGTAACAAAATTGAGTCTTGGGTTCATTTTGTCGAGATAAACAGCTGAGAGCCAGAGCTTCATGTTTTGAGGTAGGATGCAGTCAGTCAGTCATTATCCAACCCGCTATATCCTAACACAGGGTCACGGGGGTCTGCTTGAGCCAATCCCAGCCAACGCAGGGTGCAAGGCAGGAACAAATCCTGGGCATGGCACCCACACACCAAGCACACACTAGGGACAATTTAGGATCGCCAGTGCACCTAACCTGCATGTCTTTGGACTGTGGGAGGAAACCCACGCAGACACGGGGAGAACATGCAAACTCTACGCAGGGAGGACCCGTGAAGCAAACCCAGGTCTCCTTATGCCATCGTGCCACCCTAGGTAGGATGCAATCAGCTGCTAACTCCTACACACACACAGTTACTGTGACTCTGGTGTTTCTCTTCAGCTCTGCCCCCTGGTGGTGGAGAGTTTTAATTTCTCTCATAATGGTTTACGGTTTATTGCAGGGGTGGCCAACTCTGACCCTGGAGAGCTGCAGCCATTAGGTTTTTGTTCCAAGCCAGTTGCTTAATTAGAAGCCAGTCCCCAAATAATAGATCTTCTTTCATTTCCTGGCTTGTTAAGTGTTTTAACTCTCCCATGTCAGTTCATTCTTAACTCCTAGATATGTTTTCCCCCTTTTCTCCAATGGATGAGTAATTATCAGTTCTTCACTTCCTCTTCACTTTCCTTCCGAGTACTTCATTAAACCAAATAGTGAATGATGAATAAATACACAAGGGTGGAAATGGAGAACTGCTGGCTCCTTTGTCATTTGTATCTTATGGCTAAATAAGGAGCAGGTAAAACAATGAATACAGCTCTTTAAGACTAAAATAAGAAATTAAGGGTTCAAAATCTTAACAAGCAAGACCACCAAAATGAAGCAGGAAAATGTCACTTGAGCAAATAATTGCTTTATCAGCAATGGATGATTTCTCATAAAGCAACTGGGTTGGAGTAAATAAAAACTCAAATCCACTGGGGCCCTCCAGTAGCACCAACGTCACTCAGCCTTGATTTAAAGCAGGGGTCGCCAAGTCCGGTCCTGGAGGACCACCGTGGCTGCAGGTTTTCATTCTAACACTTTTTTTTTTTAATGAGTGCCCTGTTTGTGCTGCCATACAAGACAACTGAATGTGTGGTGAAGTGACGGCTCTGCTCTGATGTACCACATTACGGTGATTTTATGTAAGATGTTCACTCAAATTTGGAAATCTTTCGCATTATTTATTTGTGGAGTTAAAAAAAAAATTATACACTGTAAAAATGATAGCATACGATATATCCCATGGAACGAGAGCCAGAGCTGGAAGCCACATGATCACCTTGAAGGACACTTTCACCCACTGATCTTGGAAGTGACCACATCTGTAGTGTCATTTCAGTTCATCAGACAATGGGGAGTGGGGTGGGGAAGGGGTTTCGGGGTGGGTGTCACTGATACATACGCCAGGTTGGAAAAATAGGAATTTCAGCACTGCTCGGGGAAGCAAACATTCAGACTTCGCTTCACCGCATTTCTTCCACATACCAGTTGGGCAGGAATGAATATTCGGAATCTCTGTGAACGGAGTAGCAGACATCTTTGAAGGGGTCCCAGGAGAAGAGGTACACAACTCTATAAAGAGAAGAAAAGAAGGCAAACCATTAACACCACATTCTCAAACTGCAGAGCGACAGTATGATTAGAATTCTATAGCCCAGGGGGGAGCCCATCTCCATTCCTGCAGGTTTTTATTTAAAACCTTTTCTTAATTAGTGGCCCGTTTTTGCTGCTAATCCACATTTGCTTTAATTTTAATTGGCTTGCTGTTTAAAAATCGGACCCCTTAACTGTTTCCTTTTTTCCTTAATTAGCAGCCAAACAATAATAAGATAGCTGGTCATCGATTGGCTTATTTTTCTAATGCGTGTCCACTGTTACAATACAAAAAGGTGAAGGTGATCTGCTCAATTTGACGGTGCTCTTAGGAAAAAAAAATGAACAGTTTTGGAAGTGGCAGAAAAAAAGACCACCAGCAGCAACCACGGAATGAAATAACTGGTTTAATGAACAACAGTTTTAAGCCCAGACTTAGCTGGTCATCTGCTAGCTCTCTCCATATTTGTTTGACTGCCATTTAAGGAAAAAAAAACCAAAGAAGCAAATCAGTGGGCTGAGTCTTAACAACTGAGGCAATTAACCTCCTTAGCGACAAACCAAAGTGTCACTCGGGCTGTAAAAGTGCCAACGGTGTTAGGGCAATGGTATAGGCATGTCTTGCATAAGTGTCAGGCCAGAGTGTTACATGGGCAACAACGGTGGAGATGCATCTTCTGCTAGCCTCGTAATGGGGTCTCATAAGAAATGGCGAAGTGAATCAGTCTTCAGGCAATGAAACGGTCTGGGAAGGCAAAAGTGATTCTGGGAATCTGAACGTGACACGCGTGTCACTCACACATGTGCAGTGCGCTGTTCAAGTTATTATTTGTATCACTAGGGAGCTTTGCTCGCCAACCCCTTCTCCCCGTCAAGAGCTACGCACCGTTGTGAAGTGGGGGGATGAATGCACCCCAAGGAGATGCGTTCGCTCCTCCGAAACCCCCTCTTAAACGGTGATACAATGGGATACAAATATCAGCTGCTGGTCATCTGCATCTCATGCGGCGCTTCAAACCTTTAAAAGCCTGTACAGAAGGCCTCGTCTCTCTTGTCCCCCAGACATCTTCAAACACTAGACGATCTCTTTTCACCGTTCCGTTATTTCACCGAGTAATATTCTCCGTTTTTTTTGCACTAATGCAATCTTTACTCTCATTTTTTTTGAGACTTACGAATTTTCCTACTTCCATTATCTCTAACCTGCTCTGCATGTGTATCATGGGACTTGCTTCCAACGGTTGTAAGTATGACGTGACTTGTCCATCCCGCGGTATGTGAAAGTGTCTCTCTGTCTCTCTTCCAAAGATCATGTCTCATCGCGAAATGTTTTTTATAATTATATATATTAGATATACTGTAGATATACAGTGCATCCGGAAAGTATTCACAGCGCATCACTTTGTCCACATTTTGTTATGTTACAGCCTTATTCCAAAATGGATTAAATTCATTTTTTTCCTCAGAATTCTACACACAACAACCCATAATGACAACGTGAAAAAAGTTTGAGGTTTTTGCAAATTTATTAAAAATAAAAAAATTGAGAAAGCACATGTACATAAGTATTCACAGCCTTTGCCATGAAGCTCGAAATTGAGCTCAGGTGCATCCTGTTTCCTCTGATCATCCTTGAGATGTTTCTGCAGCTTCATTGGAGTCCACCTGTGGTAAATTCAGTTGACTGGACATGATTTGGAAAGGCACACACCTGTCTATATAAGGTCCCACAGTTGACAGTTCATGTCAGAGCACAAACCAAGCATGAAGTCAAAGGAATTGTCTGTAGACCTCCGAGACAGGATTGTCTCGAGGCACAAATCTGGGGAAGGTTACAGAAAAATTGCTGCTGCTTTTAAGGTCCCAATGAGCACAGTGGCCTCCATCATCTGTAAGTGGAAGAAGTTTGAAACCACCAGGACTCTTCCTAGAGCTGGCCGGCCATCTAAACTGAGCAATCGGGGGAGAAGGGCCTTAGTCAGGGAGGTGACCAAGAACCTGATGGTCATGCTGTCAGAGCTCCATAGGTCCTCTGTGGAGAGAGGAGAACCTTCCAGAAGGACAGCCATCTCTGCAGCAATCCACCAATCAGGCCTGTATGGTAGAGTGGCCAGACGGAAGCCACTCCTTAATAAAAGGCACATGGCAGCCCGCCTGGAGTTTGCCAAAAGGCACCTGAAGGACTCTCAGACCATAAGAAAGAAAATTCTCTGGTGTGATGAGACAAAGATTGAACTCTTTGGTGTGAATGCCAGGCGTCACGTTTGGAGGCACCGCTCATCACCAGGCCAATACCATCCCTACAGTGAAGCATGGTGGTGGCAGCATCATGCTGTGGGGACTGGGAGACTAGTCAGGATAAAGGGAAAGATGACTGCAGCAATGTACAGAGACATCCTGGATGAAAACCTGCTCCAGAGCGCTCTTGACCTCAGACTGTGGCAACGGTTCATCTTTCAGCAGGACAACGACCCTAAGCACACAGCCAAGATATCAAAGGAGTGGCTTCAGGACAACTCTGTGAATGTCCTTGAGTGGCCCAGCCAGAGCCCAGACTTGAATCCGATTGAACATCTCTGGAGAGATCTTAAAATGGCTGTGCACCGACGCTTCCCATCCAGCCTGATGGAGCTTGAGAGGTGCTGCAAAGAGGAATGGGCGAAACTGGCCAAGGATAGGTGTGCCAAGCTTGTGGCATCATATTCAACAAGACTTGAGGCTGGAATTGCTGCCAAAGGGGCATCGACAAAGTATTGAGCAAAGGCTGTGAATACTTATGGACATGGGATTTCTCACTTTTTTTTTATTTTTAATAAATTTGCAAAATCCTCAAGTAAACTTTTTTCATGTTGTCATTATGGGGTGTTGTGTGTAGAATTCTGAGGGAAAAAAATTAATTTAATCCATTTTGGAATAAGGCTGTAACATAACAAAATGTGGAAACAGTGATGCGCTGGGAATACTTTCTGGATGCACTGTACATATATTAGATATATATATATATTTAAAATTCAACATCTGTCTGCCTGCTTTTCACGACAGAACTACTTAACGGATTTAGATTTTTAAATTTTTTAATTTGTGGGCAGAGTGGTGGCTCTGAGGTTCAGGATCTGCACTGGCAATCAGAAGGTTGCCGGTTTGAATCCCGTAAGATGCCAATAGGGACTCTGCTCTGTTGGGCCCTTGAGCAAGGCCCTTAACTTGCAATTGCTAAGCGCTTTGAGTAGTGAGAAAAGCGCTATATAAATGCAAAAAATTATTATTTTAAAAAAATAATAAATTATTAAAAATTATTAATTAATTTGCTTGGACATTCCGGTTGATTTTGCAGCTTCTCTCATTACGCTAAGTATCATAGTTCGCTTGCGGTACCGATCTATTTACGTGAATCTGAGAGAGAGGCTGTGAGCCGAGGGGATTGGGGTGGGGCCCTCCTCACTCACGTGCCAATCTTTCTTCGAGTCGCTTTCCCTCTCGCCACGTGTTGGAGCGCACCTTGCCTCTGCTTAGCTAGCGATACCTGTTTGTTCAGCAGACATTATCAGCTACAGATTGTTAAGGAGTAACGTTTGATGTTTTTGAGAGAGAGAGCAGAGCTACGCATGTTTTAGAGCAGTGGTCTCAAACTCCGGTCCTGGAGGGCTGCAGTAGCTGCAGTTTTTCATTCTAACCCTTTTCTTAATGAGTGACCTGTTTTTGCTGCTAATTAACTTCTTTTGAACTCGTTTAATTGATTTGCGTGTGAAGAATCAGACCCCTTCATTGTTTCTTTTTCCTTAATTAGCAGCCAAACAATAATGAGATGCAAAATGAGCCAAAGCAACTGGTGTCCATCATACAATATCTGAAAATAAAGAAAGATGAAGGTCTCAGGAATGTCGATCTGTTCAGGTCCACAAAACATTTTAACAGAAAAGAGAAAATCAACAATTTCTCAAATGTTTGCTAATGCACCACGAGAGCAGCAATAAGCCATGGAATTAAAGAACAAGTTTAATTAACGACAAGACTCAGTGCCTCATTAAGCAACTGGTTGGAGTGAAATTGGTTGGAGTTTGAGGCCCTGACTGAGTTGGTCTTCTGTCGGCTCCCTCATTTCACATTTCACTTCTGTTTGGGTGCCATTTAAGGAAAGAAATGAAGCAAATCAGAGGAACGATGAAGAAATTTTAAAAAAGCAATTCAATTTAAGTGAATTCACAAGAAGTTAATTAGCAGCACAAACGGCACTCATTTAAAAAAAAAAAAAAAAAAAAGGGTTAGAATGAGAACCCGCAGCCACGGTGGTCCTGCAGGACTGGATTTGGCGACCCCTGGTTTAGAGGGTAGCTGCTGATTGCCAGAGATATCACGGTCACGTGCTCTTCTCCCCACGCAGGGCAGCTGAAAGTGCCAACATTTGATGTTGGAGAGTACCTACCTTCCTCTTGGCCAGAATTACATTTAATGTTTTTTTTTTTTATTGAATTTTAAAGTTTGTCCTGTTTCACTATTATGTGGTTAGAGCCGCAGGGGACAGCTAGTATGGAATAAATTACAAAGTACTAGAGTAAAATTTCAGGGATCTATACATTGCAACTTGATATTATTTCCAACAATCTCGGTTAGGGTTTCTTAAACCTTTTTTCCTTCTCAGTGTGTACGAGACCCATGCCAATAGTTAATGTTCTCCTTTGGAGAATCGTCGTCGTTCAGTGGAGCGGTTGTTGGGACCCCCCTTGGAGCAGAGTAATGGTGATTGCTAGAACAACCCACAGCGACCCATCGTGACACACTTTCCAAAGCATACATGACCCTTTCTCACATAATGATATGGTGACTCGCGACCTAAAGATGGCAACCCATAAGAAACTCTGAGGTGAATAGAATGGGTGATTGGGTTGAACGTCTTGTTCTTGACAAAACTATTCTCGTGTTCTAAAGCCTGAAGATTGTGAACTGATTAGCGTAGCTGAAATCATGGGGTGGGAAGGGGGGGGGGGGGGGTCTTACCTTGGGTCATCCAGGATCACAACCTTTTTAATGAAGGACAGGAATTCAGCACAGAAATTCATGCAGACTGTTGGCCTCCAGCAGTTTTGTTCAGCCTGTTAAAAGTTAAACAAAAAGCCAGCAGTTGATTAACTGGTAATTCTGCTATAGGAGCCAGTTTAGAAACACCCACCACCACCACCCCCAACTCAATACTCTTGTTGCTGATGACCCTGCCCAGCTCTCCCAGACCATTCCGGTCCTCTTAACTCTTCCACAAGCCCATCTAACAAATTAAAGAGCACCCACCTTTATCATCTGAGAGATCTTGCCAGTCTCGTAGGTCTGGGTGGAGACTACGTACCCACTGTTATTTCTAAATCCAGCCACAATTCGTGGGACTCCAGGCAGAAAGGACTGTGCCCACCACTTCAGGAGCTTGAACCTGTGGGCAGATGCACAAACGTTATTTGTTTCGATGCTCCCACAGCCTAACTCAGCACCAACACCAAACACGGGGCAGATCTGTTCAACTGTGATAGTGGACACCTTGATCTCGATTTCCCTACTGCTTTATCGAGATGGTCCCATCCATTTTCTGAATCCCCATATTCCAATTCATGGTCCTGGGCTTTTACCAGATGAAAGCAGGAACCCAACTTGGAGAGGGCACTAGGGTTGTTAAAACCACCAACATATCATTAAGTACCGATTTTAACAATTTGTTCAGCTTCACATCCTGTATGTCTTTTCCGCACACACACCTTCTTACTCGATGCATGTCACTGGAGCTGCAGTTGTGGATATGGAGGGAGAACACGAGAGGACAGAGAGAACAGAATCATGAGGGCAGCTCAGATACCCCAACCAGTTTTACCATCTGACGTCTGTTTCTCAGAGACACACTGTGCAGTCCAAGTTCATATCCAGGAGTCTCCATCACAAGTTAAGTTGGATCTGCGATCACAGGTCATTATAACCATATTGTCCAAACTCGTGGCCCGATAACAAACTGAACAGATCAAGACTTAGTCAGGGTGTCAGTTGCCAAGCCAACCCTATCCCTAATCTTAGCTTCTCTAAGCATAAAGGGTATTTATTCTGTCAAGCCAATGTCCACCATTGCTTGTTTATTTGGTCAGTCCATGTTGTTGAGAGCGTTCAGTTTGGGATTATTCAACCCGAGATATTGATTTGCAAAGTTCTCCTCCCATTTGTGCTTAAAAGCCGCTACAGAATGGCACGGTGTAAACACAAGGTCTGCAGGACAATGCCCAGTCCGCTTCCTAAAACTGACGTGCTGTAACACTGTCATTCATGCAGACACCAAGGCACTCGACACATCATACTTCATGAGCACTTTTCATGCTGACTGAAGGGAACACCTGATCGTCAAGTCTCAATTCACTGACCTGAGGAAGTTACTCTGCTGCTTGGGATTGCAGATCTCCAGTGACGTCTTCAGTTCAATATAACAACCAGGCGCCGTCTTGAGTGGAGAGCCGTTATCTTTACAATCCACTTCCCCAGAAAACAGCAGATGATGGTCTGTTAGCCGGGTCTGGACCACAGTACAGTAGGCTTCATTTGTGTTTACTGTGCCTCCGGAATCGGGTCGGCCACCAGGCTCGTCTACAAGACATAAGGGGTATGAGAAGAATGAAAGATGGCAGGGCCTTTTCTGCTCGCCGTAATCTTCCCAACAGGACTAGCTAGGTACAGGTGGCTCAGTGACTAGGGTTGTGCGCTGGTACCTGTTAGTTGCTGGTTCAAATCCAGTTACTGCCAGAAGGGATACTATTCTGTTGGGCCCTTGAGCAAGGCCCTTAATGTGAAAATTGCTCCGGGGGCATCGTACAATGGCTGACTCTGCACTGTGACCGCTAAAGGTCATGTGAAAAGACAATTTCCCCCTTGGGGATTAACAAAATACAGGCAGTCCCCGGGTTACGTACGAGATAGGGACTGTAGGTTTGTTCTTAAGTTGAATTTGTATGTAAGTCGGAACAGGTCCATTATTTTAATAAATGCTATTGTTGACCGACTGTAACCAAGTGCTCTGCCAATGAATGATGGAGTGTCACCTCTCTGACCTTTTTATTATTTCTACTTTGTTTTCCATGGTGATGGTTTTTCTTTACTGTATCACCAGCACTTGCGTCAGATTTGTGTTTCAGAGACATTCTTGAAGGGTGAAGACAAAAGATTAAGATGAGCTCTTCTACACAGCACTGGACACGCGATCACAGCAGGAAGGCACCCGTCGTCAACACGTCTGATGTACTGACGAGAGACAACTTCCTCCTATGTACATGACAGTACAAGCAGGCTTACTATTGAGAATGAATGGGGGCGGCGAGGGGGGGTTCATCACCAGCCCACCACACAGTCACCTCCACTTGCATACAGTATGCTGCCTGCAGCGTCTGCCCTCCAAGAACGAACAGGGTGCGGCCAAAGGCGGGTAGTGAATCGCCCACCACTGCCCCCATCTGACAGGCAGCCACCCGAGGCACACTACAATGCTGCCCCCCGCCGCCCAATTCACCCTAAATGGCCTCCGTTCAGCCACAACTGGGTCACCGCTTGCAGTATCACCAGCCGCCCACCGAGAACAAATGAGGCAGCCGTTCGAGGGACACTGCAAGGCTGTGTGGTGGGCGGGTAGTGAAATGCCCCCCTATGCCCAGTCTGGAGCAGTAGTTGTGGCGGCGTGGTGGGCGAGCAGCGAACCACCCCATCAAGCCTCTGTCCTGCTCACATGCAGTAGCTGCGGCCCTGGTGACTATGGATCCCTGGTCACCGCTTGCCGCGCACCCTGCCGCCCAGTGAGAATGAATGGGGTGCGGCCCTCACCGCCCCATTCATCAACCGGGGCCGCCCGAGGGACACTACACTGTGGAAGAAGCGAAACTGCCCCCTCCAGCCTCCGTCCAGCCACCACTTGCAGCGCCAAAAATGACAGAGCGGCAGTTACTGAGGAGCCTGCGTCGCTTCCCCCAGACAGACGAAGGAGCAGCTGTGGCCCTGGTCGTAAGTCGTATGTCGGATGTCCATAACTCGGGGACTACCTGTATATCAAATCAAAAAAAAATAAAAAAAAATTCATACGGTGCTTTAAGTTACAAGCTTTCAAACTTACGAGGGGTTTGATTTAATAAGAAAAATTGATCATAAAATCAGACCCCTGTGGTGCCCGGATGGCGGTGGTACCCAGCCGGGACGCCCAGGAGGACCAGAGGAGGGCTTGTGCCTCCTCCAGACCACGAGGGGGCAACCGCCCTGGTTGCTTTGGGGGCCACGGGTACAGAGCTTGGAAGCTCTACTCTGTAGGGGGCCGTGGTCACCACCAGGGGGCGCCCCAATGCTTTGGCCACACCCGGAAGTGCTGGGGGGGGGAAGAAAAGAGGGGACACCTGGAGTGCTTCCGGGGTGTGCAGCCGGCACTTCCGCCACACTTGGGGAGTGCCGGTGGAAGATTGCCGGGGAGCACCTGGAGCACATACAGGTGCGTATAAAAGGGGCCGCCTCCCTTCAGAGATGGACACAAGAGTCGGGTGGAAGTAGGATGACGTCGGAGGAGGACAAGGAGGCGGCCTGAAGAGAAAGGCATTGTGTTGTGTGGCCAGGACTTTGGGGACTGTGGGGTTTGTGACGCATAGAATTTTGTTGCAGTAGTGCAGTTACCAATTTCTTTTGCCACTTCAACGACTTTTAATTTAAAACAAGCTTCATATTTTCTTCTGATCATAGATAAGGGATGCTCTTACGATAAAGGTGCATGAGGGCGTGAGACACAAAAAACACACATCAGTGCAAACGTCACTTCAGAATAGTTCGGTAGCGTAGGCACAATACATAAAAAAAGGCCGTGTGCTCCGTGGTGACTCTCTCAGGTGGGCGTTAGCATATCAGAATCTCTTGGACCAATAGGGTGAGTTTTCCACATTCGACTTATACGACCGACATTATAAAATACCGGAAATTATACTGTAAAGTCAAGTCCCGACTTATCTGCGGGAGAACTTAAATGCCAGTACTGTTAAAGTAAAAAGTATGTGCACCCTTTGGAATTATCTGGTTTACTGCGTGAATTGGTCATAAAAGGTGATCTGATCTTCATCTAAGTCACAGGTCCTGATCTACACAATGAGCTTAAGCCAATAACACAAATAATTCTACTCTTTCATGTCTTTATTTTACAAACGCATTTAACGTTCATAGCGGTTTGGAAAAAGTAAGTGAACCGTGGGATTTAATAACTGGTTGACCCTCCTTTGGCAGCAATGACCTCAACCAGGCGCTTCCTGTAACTGAAGATCAGACCTGCACGTCATGTGGGGGGGAATTTGAGCACATTCTTCCCTGCAGAACTATCTTAACTCTTCCATATTCTTTGCTTGTCTTCTGTGTTTGGCTCAATAGGATTGAGATCTGGGCTCTGACTGGGCCACTCCAAAAGGCCGAGTTTGTTCTTCTGAAGCCACTGTGTTGTGGATTTACTGCGGTGTTTGGGGTCATTGTCCTGTTGCATCACCCAGCCTCTTCTGAGCTTAAGTTGATGGACAGACACCCTCACATTATCCTGGAGAATTTGTTGATAAACTTGTGAATTCATTTTCCCCTCAATGATGGCAAGCTGTCCAGGCCCAGATTGTAGCAAAGCAGGCCCAAATCCTGATGTTCCCTCCACCATACTTTACTGTAGGGATGATGTTTTCATGTTGATATGCAGTGCCCTTTTTACGCCAAATGAAGTTCTGCTTGTTCCTCCCAAATAGTTCAATTTTGGTTTCATCACTCCACAAAACATTTTCCCAGTACCGCTGTGGAGTGTCCAAGTGCTCTTTCGCAAACTTCAGGTGTTCAGCAATGTTCGTTTTTGATAGCAGTGGCTTCCTTCTTGGTGTCCTGCCATGGACTCCTTTCTTGTTCACTGTTTTACATATAGTTGACTCAGAGTTGAACAGAGATGTTAGCCAGTTCTAATGACTTCTTCAAGTCCTTTGCTGTCACTCTAGGGTTCTCCTTTACCTCACTGCTAACTCTGCGTTGTGCTCTTGGGGTCATCTTGGCAGGGCGTCCACTTCTAGGCAGAGTAGCCACAATACAAATTGTCTCCATTTATAGACAACTTGCCTAACAGTAGACTGATGAATATCTCAAATCTTTGAGATGACTTCATAACCCTTTCCAGCCTTCTGTAGATGAGCAATTCTCGATCGTAGCTCTTCAGGCAGCTCTTTAGTGTGAGACGTGATTCCCATCTGGATATGCTTCTTGTCAAAAGCTCAAACTCAAACTTGATAGGGTTTGTGATCAATCAAAGTCATTCCAGGCCACCACACCTCTGAACTCGTTTCATTAAATGGACTCCGGTGTGCGAAATTCGGACTGCAATGAGCTTTTTAAAAGTCAGTAGCTTAGGGTTCACTTACTTTTTCCAACCTTCAGTTTCACAGTTTTAAAGATTTATTAAATATTGTCAAAGATTCTCTGAAAATCTGTGTATCTTTAGTTATAGGAGACTGTGTTTGTTCATTACTGTGACTGACATGAAGATAATAATAATAATAATTCATTACATTTATATAGCGCTTTTCTCAGTACTCAAAGCGCTAGATAATACGACCATGTTTGATATGGGAATTAGACATAAACAGAGAATTCCTAGGGCTTCACATACTTTTTACTTTGACTGTATATATATATGGTAGTTTCTCACCAGGAGGTGGGGTAAAGTGTTGTTACCGGAGGACCCCTGTAATTTCAGTCCCGTCCAAATCGGTTTGCGTTCAGATTATGCGTTCACATCTCAGTAAAGATTACTGAGCCTTTTACCTTTGATAAAAAGTTAGTAAAGAAGGAATCCAAAGTTTAACTACTACTGTGCGAATTGACACGTCGGTAAAATTCTGTCTTTTGAGTGATTCCGATGGGACTGAAACTACAGGGGTCCTCCAGCAGTAATGACTTCATCCCACCTCCTGGTGTAAAATGATCCCCGTCTGATTAGGGCTATAAGTAGAATATTTGACCTTAAAATCCATAAAAATGTGACAGATGGACCCAAAACAAGACGATTATCAGAATAAGATCAACAGCGTATGAAAACCCAGCCGTGGATGGCAGTGCCAGCAGGGTGGGAGCTTCAGTGCTAATTCTTTCCTCACCTGCACACATGTACTGTTCAAACTTGTAGCCCCAGTACGTCATCTCCTCGTGCCTTGCACTGCGGTCTTCCCGTTCTCTCCTGGCCGCCTCGGTCTCCACTTCACTGATGTAATGTGTGCCTTGAAATAGCGTCACAGCCAGAAGCCAACCTTCATGCGTCTCATAGGGCGTGGTGAGAATCTTTGTGAGATGGCCTCTCCATGTGACAAAGTCAAACTTAAGATGGCTGTCAGGAAATGCAGAATAATTGAAAGTGAATTAAAAAAAAAAAAATCACTCAATCGAAAAATATCCGACCTTCTATATCCCAACAAAGTCTCCATCTGAGCTATGCTTTCCCAGAATACAGTGGTACCTTGAGATACGAGTTTAATTCGTTCCGTGACTGAGCTCGTAAGTCAGAATGCTCGTATCTCAAATCAATTTTTCCCATTGAAATTAATTGAAATAAGATGATGTTAGGCAAGTGTCATTAAATAGCGCCGCTGCACGATCAGTTGTAACTTTTTCAGGGCGTTTCTTTTCTTTAAAGTTCAAAACTTTTTCCCACATTGCAAACACTTCCTTTATCTCACTTTAAGAGATAACTTCCTCTGCGATACCGATCTCCTGCAGAACCTCCGTATGTTGCCGCGTCTGTAGTTCTGTCAACTCCTCTGTCGTCTGTTCCTCGGAATATGCGGCGACAAGCTCTTTGACGGCTCGTATTTCGAATTTTGGCTCATAACTCAAGGCAAAAAAAAAAAAAAAAATCGACCTAGTGACGGCTCGTATCTCAAAAAAACTCGTACGTTGGGGCACTCGTATCTCAAGGTACCACTGTATTTGGAAAAATAGGAAAAAGTTAAATTGTTGAGTGTCGGTTAACAAAATCAAAGTAAGACATGGCGAGTCTGGCCTCTAAACCCAAACTACAATACCCTGCTTATCCTCAGCCCTCATTCATCTGTAATTCCTAACTAAGTCTCTCTGAGCAATTTGTGAAATGTTGACCTACCGTGATGACGCCGATGCTCCCTCAACCTTGGGGGCCATTTCCACTTTGCCTCGGTTCTCTAGAATCCATTGGAGCATATGATCGAGTTTTTCTTTAATGCTTTCATCCCTCTTTATGTAGCGATCGCGATATCCGTCCCGTAAATTGAAATTAGGAGAGCTCTCAGCTTCTACGTAATACCTCAATTGTCGATCGTCATTGTAAAATCTGCGCTGCGAGTCCAGCGAAAAAAATCCAATCTCGATGGGTTGCTTGTAGAGAGGAAAATCCTTTTCGTAAAGGTACCTTTGGACACTCAGTACCTGGGGCTGAGATGCAGTCATGCGAGCAGAAGAGGTGTCGTCCGCTCGGTGGCGCTTCTTGTTGGAAAATTCCTCCCTGTCACTCCTCTTCTGATCCATTCTCATCAGTCATTTCTATAAGAAGCTGAAGGAAGAGGAAGACATTAGAAGGGAAAGTGTAACGTTAAGGTGGAGAAGGCTCCTGCTCTGGCTAGTCGAGCAAAAGTGACATTAGGAAATTAATCTGTCGGTGCACAAATATATTTTTTCCCCCCAGAGGAAAAACGTTTCTGCCCAGTGAAAGAAAGAAGTCAATGACATACCCACAAGATGTCCAGTTCGCTTGAAAGCTTACAGTCTGAAACACAACCAAAATTAACTGGAAATTGAAACAAAGGAACGAGACGTCCCATGATTCGGAACAAAGGAACTGGACAAGGAGTGTGAAAACACCTTTAATTCCAGATCCACACTATAAGGAAAACTCAAAGAAAACTTCAAGATCTTCTGATAAGTTGACAGTCCAACAAAGTCTTTGATCATACCTTGTTGCCCTCTCTCGCTAAACGAATCTTAGACTGAAGAGGCCTGTTAATATTTGACACTAAAGATGTCTCACAGAAGGGTTTTAGAATTGTGCTTCTTTGCCGGTGTGTATATAAACACAGGTTAACTCCACTTGTCTGGATTACATCTTGCCTGAAGAAGGGGACCTGCGCTGCGTCAAAAGCTTGCATTATTGTAATCTTCTCAATCGGCCAATGAAGGGCGTCATTTGGCTTCACTTCTCATTGCATTCATAAATCCAACACAGTACATCACTCTGCTATTACAGTCTGTGACAAACTGAGCGACGCGACAAATCACAGGCATACTTGTAAAGGCCACCGACTGACTCGGTTAACCTGAAGTCATCTGTCATTTTCTATACATCCACTGATTTTCAGAACCTGCCGAGTTCAGAAAAGTGCATGTTTGGGTTTGGGTTGGGGGGGGGCCTACAGCAACAGCATCTAGTACAAGGCAGGAACTGATCCTAAAGAATACATCAATTCTTCACATTGCATTCACCTGCAGGGTCACTTTAAGCAGATGTCACTTGAAATGACTTTTAGTTGTAAGGTATGCCAGACTTTCCGAATGCATTTTTGTCACATATTAGGCTTGTGAATTTATTTCAGTAATTTAAACGAAATGTATGCTGTTTATGGAGCCACCTTGGTAAGATTTGAACTAAATGGTCACTATCACTGTTAGCTGGTTTACTGGTGGTGATGTCTCACATATGGGTTTTAGAAATGTGTTCCTTTCCCGGTGTGTAAGAGAGCTACAAGGATGTTAAGTTAGTTTAATAAAAATGTAATTATCTGATGAAAGTTTTTTTTTTTTCATTTTAGTTAACCTTTACATGCATATAAAGTCTGCTAGCACAGCCCAGTTCCTACATGTTTTCTAAAATCTTGTATTTTTCTGATACATCCTTATAAACATTGCTATAATAATAACAGCAACCAAATATCCTAATACAGTATTATATATGTAAATTGTTTTTTTAATGTCCACTCCTGGCTCCTCTCTCGTGTCTCCGGATTTTTACGTACGTACAGCACTCGCAGTGACGATTCCACTCAAAGGCCTTCGTCTGGGGCATCAAAAATGCTCGATCTGCCTCTGGGTCTTCATAACGTTTGATACAATAAAACAATACATACGGCATATAAATTATTATCCAGTCCTACAAGCAGCTTACTTGTCGTTCCCAAAAGCAAACAAACAAAAAAATCCAGAAAACATACTTGACTTCGAGATGGGCCTGCCCCACAGATTCAACACACTTGGCTTATATATGCATATAACGTTTTATTGTCTTATTCGAACAAGCTTTGCACATTTCTGAATATTTACCACACGGCAATAACTGCACCAAAAAAAGCGTAAGTTACAACTAACCGAATCTTCAAGAAGAATCAAGCTGCTGAGATCCGGAAATCTGGGGTTCAGAGGTACAATACAATCTTCAAGTCCGTTTGAGACATCGCACTTACGCTGTTTATTTCTTTGCTCTTGCGTATGGCACATCACTAGGGTCAAAAAGGCCGCCCGCGGGTTGCGCACGACCCGGTAGCGTGACGGGACAATGATGTCATCACTACGCGTCACAAGACCTCACGCTTCTTTTTTAGGTACAGTACTACCCGGCAGATGGTGGGAGACAGATGCACACATGCTTTAAAGGATGTCTAACTCACCCGTTTTAAACTTCCTTTGAACTGCAACTTTTAATGCTGTTGTCCGTCTTCTTTTCGCTCCAAAATAAGGGGCCTATTATTCCTCACAACATTTAGCCTGACGAGGTCTGATCACGATGGATACGATTATAGATTTCTTTTCTATGAACAGCAAGCGCGTCCAATAGTAATGGACTCTCCTTTCAGTATAACGAAGGAAATGATCATCTCAATGTGCAAATGAAAGAAAAATATATCGGACCATTCTTATTCAGTTGAACTAATGGGCGAGGAGGCAGTTTCACAACCTGAAAACGATGATGAGCCACTTCCTGATACCCTGCCTTCTACCCCTTAAAACTCCAGCAAATAACCCAGCGGCGAAAAAGAAAACAAAAATCTGTCGCTGCACACACTCCGCTTTGTAATTCTGAAAACACACTAATTATGGCGCTCAAACATTTTTGTACATTTGTTAAATTTCATTATATATTTTTGTTTCCTGGAGCAGGACTGAAGGGTATCACTGGGCATGCGCAGAGCAAATTGGGAACTAACAAGGTCTCGGGACGTCATAAGATTGGCGTTATAAGGGCCAATCACTACATTAGTGATGTGCTTAACCACTCCCTCGCCCTGTGATTGGTTATGGATTCAAATCTAACACCGCCCTTCTGTTGATCTGATTTGTTTGTTTGCTGCTCGCAGCTGCCGCTCAAGTTATTTTGGTTTCTCGGCTGGAAATCAGTCTTTAAAATAAATGTGAAGGTTAAGTTGAGAGCTCAGGGTGTTCAGTTTGGAACATGTCGTGCAGTTCTCAGGTAAGTCTGGATGAGGGATCGGACTTGGTTTTTGTGCTAATGAGTTCTGTGCAGCCGGTGTGTCGCGCAGGCCGTGAAGTCCACCGTCATCCGGTTGACGTTGGCGACGAGAGGACTTGAGGGACCGAAGGTGTTTACACTTAACGCTTCCGCAAGGATATTTGGCTGTCTCCTTTATCCGAGACGACATAACATTTGAAATACACTTGGTTACGATTCTCAATTGTGTTTATTACGCGTCTGCTGCCGTTTGCCCTGTCACGATTTAACTCGTCTCGTTAGCATCTCGAATCGGATAGTTGGAGTTATTAAAACCCTTCGTACTGTATAGCGTCTTTCTCCGCGAACGTCCTTAAAATGTATTTTATAATGCGGCGCCGAATAGAATATACGGAGTGTCTGAGACGTGCGGTAGTTAGAGGTGCAACCGGCGGTCAGTAATTTTTTTTATTTCAGCAGACGCTACAATTTTCATTTGTTACTAAAAATGAACACATAATTAGACAGAGCGAACAAGAAGAGATTATAGATTTACAGGATAATTATTGTTACATGTGCAGACTACAGTGAAATTCTTCCAGCAGCTGTTCAAAGTTCTGTCCATTCGCTTCAATACATTTTTAACAATAGTGACACATTATGCTTCAGTGTATCAGAGGTGATTATCGCGCTCAGTAGATCCAAAATTAAAAAGAAAAAATCACAGCTTTAATTATTCACCCACACTCTTATCTTTTAAGAGAACACAGAGAGCAATTGGGAGATAATCGCATTCTTAACTTAGGGGGCTACAGCCATGCAGGAATCATTATTGCAAACAATATTAGGTTTTTTGTTTCCTTTTTAAGTGTGTTACACCATTTCAAATACAATTTGACAAGCGAAAAGCAATTCTGCCTTACTGCCCCCCCAAGGAAAAACAAAAGGATTTTGCTCTCCTCAAAGATTTTAGGTGTTCATATAGAGTTGTGGGTGCTGAATCCAAATGACGTGAAAAAGCAATTCTGTTGCCACAAGTTTTCGAGAGATGAAGGGGGGGGGGGGGGGGGGAATTGGCACTTTTTTTGAGAAATGTTTAAAATGAGCAATTTAAAACTTGGAAAAATGTATAAATTACACATACACTGATCAGGCACAACATTACAAGCGCTGGCATGTGAAGTGAATTGATGATCTTATTCAATGGCACCTGCCAAGGGGGTGAGATATGTGAGACAGCAGGTAAACAGACAGCTCTTGAAAGTGAAGTGTTGGGCAGGCGTGAGGATCTGAGTGACACTGACCAGGGCCACACTGTGATGACAGGACGACTGGGTCAGGGCATCTCCAGAACAGCCGGTCTTGTGCAATGGTTGGTGCCTAGCAAAAATGGTCTAAGGAAGGTGAACCTGAGACCGGGTCACGGGCGCCTAAGGTTCATTAATGTGCGTGGGTAGAGAAGGCCAGCCTCTCTGGTCCGATCCCACAGAAGAGCTACTGTAGCAGAGACTGCTGAAAAATGTAATGCATCCCATATGAGAGAGAGAACACACAGGGCATCATCGTATGGGGCTGTGTAGCTGCAGACCAGTCAGGATTGGACTGTGGAGTATTTGAAAAAGGTGGCTGGGTCTGAGGAATCCCAGTTTCTTTTAGATTATGTGGATGGCCATCTGCAAGTGTGTTGTTTTACTTGGGGAAGAGATGGCAGAAGGATGGACTATGGGAAGAAGGCAAGTTGGCGGAGGCAACGCTCTGGCCAGTGTTCTGCTGGGAAACCTTGGGTCCTGGCATTCATGTGGAAGTTACTATGACACATACAGTATGAACTCCCTAAAGATTATTGCAGACCACATACACCCCTTTATGGCATCGGTATTTGGCCTCTTTCAACGGGATAATGTGCTCTGGCACACTGCACAAATTGTTCAGGAATGGTTTGAGGAGGAAAGGTGTTGACTTGGCCTCCAAATTCTCCAGATTGCAGTCTGATTGAGCATCTGTGGAATGCGCCGGAAACACATGACCGATGCATGAAGGCCCCATCTCACAATTTACGGGACTTAAAATATCTGCTACTAACATCTTGGTGACAGATCCCAAAGGACACCTTCAGAGGTCTTGTGGAGTCCATGTCTCAATGGGTCAGAGCTGTTTTGGTGGCAGAATGGGGGCCTACATGATATTAGGCACGTGGTTTTAATGTAGCGGCTGATTGGTGTTTGTTTTTTAAAAATATTTATTCCTTCCAAAGAGTAGTTACTTGATAGTTTTACTCTCTCACATTGCATGGTGTCTGCTGACAGAGGCTTTAAACTCCTCTTTCCACTATAAACGTATGGCCATCTGAGCGATGACCTGGTGGTATTTCTCCCCATGCTCATCGGAGACTGCTCCCAAGTTTGGGGGAAACGTCCAAATGAGAGTTTAGGAAATGGATTTTTAAAGATCTGTTGCACACAAGTACTAGGAGGGAAGACAGAAGCATCTCAACCTGTTCTTGTAGTTTTTTTGCTTTTGTATTCCCAAGAAAATTGTAGCTTACATTTTTTTGTTGACACGGCTTTCTTTTTCGGAAACCTTTTATTGTTTACTTACCTGTTTATCTGGTCCAGACAATATACAAGATTGGGTTGATCCATCTATCTATTTCTGCAAAAGCCATTCCAACAGCAGCGTTCTCTTTTCTGGTCCATAAAAGGGCATCTTTCTAACCTTCTAAATGTAATTTCTTGGCTATTTTGAAGGAATGAAAAGAAAGGAAAAAAAAATACTGATTGAAAGCTAAACAACTTTATTTAAAAAATATAATTTTTTTCTAAATGGCATTTTTCACTGAATCCAATACCTCGCGGAAACACTTTGTGGTAGACAAATTCCAATTTCAGAAATGGATTCAACACAACTATAAATCTATATAATACACCTGTTTTTTACTTTCTCGTATACAAAGTATAGGGAAAGTATTGTAATTATCCAAAAAGTCAACATCAAGATTTTGATTAATCTCGACGTTTTTAGATCTCCCTGACTTTCTTGTATATAAAGTATAGGGAAAGTATTGTAGTGGAAGATTGTGGGTTCGCTTCCCGGTTCCTCCCTGTGTGGATAGCGCTTTGAGTACTGATCCAAAAAGTCGACGTCGAGATTTTGATGAATCTCGATGTTTTTAGATCTCCCTGACTTTCCCTATACTTTATATACAAGAAAATATTGTAATCATCCAAAAAGTCGACGTCGAGATTTTGATGAATCTCGATGTTTTTAGATCTCCCTGACTTTCCCTATACTTTATATACAAGAAAATATTGTAATCATCCAAAAAGTCGACGTCGAGATTTTGATGAATCTCAACGTTGTAGATCTTCCTGTGTCCGAAAATACCATTTTTGGAATTCTGTCTGTCTGTCTGTGTGTGTGCGAACAAGATAACCCGAGTATGCTTTCAGTTGGGTCAACCACATTTTGCATACATGTAATTAGGTACAAAACGTAGATTTCTATATCAACTTTTGAGCTATTTCCACTAACCAGAAGTGGTACTTTGCAGCAGCATGAATAAAAAGGTAGAGTCCGATATGTTCAACTTTACGTTTATAATAATTGTTCAATATATTATTAATTTGATTTGTTGTTGATGGTTCTTTAATGTGCATAATATTAAAATTATTGTCTTGCGGTTTACTCCTCAAATATCCATCCCCATATCTGAGAGTCTACTCACAATTTTTATTTTCTTTATATATAATACACTACTGTGGCTGTTCATTTGTCTGTGCAGGATTTTAAATCACTTGTAGCTCGCACACCGTTGACTTATTGACCTGAAATTTGGTACACATATACTACGTGACGTCTACTATCCGCTTTCGGGGTGATGATTGACCTCCCAGGTTATTTTATTGTAGAATCAACTCTCGGTAGACTTCGCCGTCACTTCCCCTCCCTCTTCATATCTTAAATCATTCTTGAGGCAGATTGAAGACTTGAGTGCCAGCTTAAGTGAAAAATTAAGGAAAACGTACAAAGTAATTGCAACACAAACACTGACTTAATCAGTTTTAACAAGATAAGAAGCGGGCCGCTAGGGTGGAGAAGAGAAGAGCTGCTCAAAAAGAAGCAAGCGCATCAACCTCTGAGCAAACGAATGATAAACGTACAGAGAAAGAAGATGAGAAATAGGAATGGTCAAGTCAAGTGGATTCACTGCGCCTTATCATGCAGTACAACGTTATTCGAATTTTATAAAACGGCATGAATGGTCACGGTTATTCCACATTTTGGCTAATTCATAGAGTTTTGTTTTATCTGAATTCTTCCACTGGGAGCTGCCACTTCAGGGGGCTTTCATGTGAAATTTCCTACTGAGAAATTTTTGTTTTTCTCTTCTTCTGTCTTATGAATGCAGCATAAGGCGGTAACACCACCTGGACAGGACACCAGCCCACAGCAGGGTGAACACACAAGTGAACGCCAAACTGCCCAACAAACAGATTCCACCCCGACAGCACACACATATACATGAATCAAAGTGGCTCATTTTAGCATTGCCATTCTACCAAACCTGTGTGTCTTAGGACGGTGGGACGCCTGGAACTGCAACACCAGACAGAAACCCACACAGAGAAGAACATGCAAGCCAAGCAGGGAGAGCCTTACGTTTTCCACAGAGGTATTTGAAAATAATGATAGCCTTGCAGTTTATTCAAATAATGCACCATTCTTTTTGATAAATACTTAAATTAAAACATCAACATGCATTTCATTGATGGGCAGTATAAAAAAACAAAAAAAAGCTGTGAAAAAAATCATATTCTTGCAGATGCTTCAGACTTTCTAAAATGACGTGGACTGACTTATTGGAACCTTGGAAAAAAATCACAAGAACTTCATTATTTTGTCTATTATGTCTGACCTGAAATGGCCAGTTACAAAAACAAAAAACCCAAACTGATCAGGAGATTATGGGCAAGATAAAAGATTGTTCAAAATTGTTATGATACCAATCTAGCAAACGTTATTGAAATAGTAACCGAGAGTAAAGAGATGTAGTCCAAACCAGAAAAAGAATCGAGAATTTGGGAGACAACCGCACCCTCACCCAAGCCAAAAATGGAGGTCAGAAAAATGCAAGCATGGATCAAGAGATCCTGAGTACTCAATAGTAATTCAAAAAGCGCCAGGCAGAAAAGGTTTCATTTGGTTGTAAGTCTTCATTACAACAACTATTAGTAGATTCATAATCTACAGCCCTCAAAAACCCCAAACAGACACCAGTTGAACTAGGAAGGGACAGAATAATTAATAAAAGGTCCATCCATCCATCCATTATCCAACCTGCTATATCCTAACTACACGGTCACGGGGGGTCTGCTGGAGCCAATCCCAGCCAACACAGGGCGCAACGCAGGAAACAAACCCTGGGCAGGGCGCCAGCCCACCGCAGGGCACACACACACACACACACACTAGGGACAATTTAGGATCACCAATGCACCTAACCTGCATGTCTTTGGACTGTGGGAGGAAACCCACGCAGACACGGGGAGAACATGCAAACTCCACACAGGGAGGACCTGGGAAGCCAACCACAGGTCTCCTAACTGCGAGGCAGCAGCACTACCCACTGTGCCACCGTGCTGCCCTAATATAAGGTCAAATATAACAAAATTACAAAGCAAAGTCAAAACAATCAAATATAAGAAACAAAAATGAGAGGCAAAAATCCGAGTCAAAACAAATCAAGTTCAAGCGTGAGATCAGACCCCCAGCCCCACTCACACAGGGTCTGGTAAGAGTGATCAGTTCAACTGACCTACCTGCCTGCCGATTAATTGTAAGTAATTTCATCTATTAGTGTGGAATACCAACGCAGGCCATGTGGAGGATGTTCTTGCACCGCTTAATACTCTCCATAAGTTCAGGCCTTTAAATGTCTTTGTTGTTCTACGTGGACATTCTAATTTTTGAATTCTCATTGAAGAGAATGTGTGGCCCCTTTAAGCTTGGTGAATCTCTTTTCACTGTAGTCCCCCTTTGGCATCTAAAGGTGGTCGTTGTTATCCCCTTAACAACCCAAATATGTGCAAGCTGGGGTAAGCACTGTGACCTGCTGCGTGAGCTTGGGCTGTGGTGGAATGACGCCATGTCCAGGGTTGTTTCCTGCCTCGTATCGGATGTCGGCCGGAGTAAACAACTGATGGATGGATGTACATATGTGGACAAAAGCTGCTTTGGTAGTCACTTTTACTTTATTTACCATTCCTTTGCTTGTCTTTCCACCCCCCCCCCCATAGCAATGAATAGGAAACGGCTGTTAATATCAGATGCATTTAAAACAAAGAAACCAAGACTTGGGACCGAACCGTTTGGATTCCAAGAAAATGGGAAAAGCTCTGCATTTCAAGGTATGAGAGATTCCTCAGATATGAGAATATTGATGAAAAATACTCTGCCAGCATTGACTTACAATTGTGGCCAAATGTTTTGAGAAGGACCCAGGTGTTGGTTTTCATAGTTTGCTGCTTCAGTGTTTTTTAGATCTTTTTCTCAGATGTTTCTATGGGATACTGAAGTAGAATTACAAGCAGTTCAGAAGTTTCAAAGGCTTTTATTGACAATTCCATGAAGTTTATGCACAGAGTCAATATTTGCAGTGTCGGCCCTTCTTTCTTTAATAAGACCTCTGCAATTCGCCCTGGTATGCTGTCTGTCCATCAACTTCTTGGCCAAATCCTGACTGATGGCAGCCCATTTTTGCATAATGGGAATTGGTGGGTTTTTGTTTGTCCACCCGCCTCTTGAGGATTGACCACAAGTTCTCAATGGGATTAAGGTCTGGGGAGTTTCCTGGTCATGGATTCCAAATTTCGATGTTTTGTTCCCTGAGTCACTTTTGCCTTATGGCCTGGTGCTCCATCGTGCTGGATTGTTCATTGTTGGTCACCAAACTGTTGTTGGATGGTTGGGAGAAGTTGCTCTTGGAGGATGTTTTGGTCCCATTCTTGATTCATGCCTGTGTTGTGAGGGAGCCCACTGCCTCGGCTGAGAAGCAACCCCACACATGAATGGTCTTGGGACACCACAGCTGTATGTACTGTACTGTGCAAAAGTTTTAGGCAGGTGTGAAAAAATGCTGTAAACAAAGAATGCTTTCAACAATGGAAGTGTTAATCATTTATTTTCATCAATCAACAAAATGCAGTGAATGAACAAAAGAGAAATCTAAATCAAATCAATATTTGGTGTGACCACCCTTTGCCTTCAAAACAGCATCAGTTCTTCTAGGTACACTTGCACACAGTTTTTGAAGGAACTCGGCTGGTAGGTTGTTCCAAACATCTTGGAGAACTAAGCACACATCTTCTGTGGATGTCGGCTTCCTCGCATCCTTCTGTCTCTTCATGTAATCCCAGACACACTCGATGATGTTGAGATCAGGGCTCTGTGGGGGCCATACCATCACTTCCAGGACTTCTTGTTCTTCTTTACGCTGAAGATAGTTCTTAATGACTTTGGCTGTATGTTTGGGGTCGTTGTCCTGCCGCAGAATAAATTTGGGGCCAATCATACGCCTCCCTGATGGTATTGCATGATAGATAAGTATCTGCCTGTATTTCTCAGCATTGAGAACAACATTAATCCTGACCAAATCTCCAACTCCATTTGCAGAAATGCAGCCCCAAACGTTCAAGGAACCTCCCCCATGCTTCACTGTTGCCTGCAGACACTCATTATTGTACCGCTCTCCAGCCCTTCAATGAACAAACTGCCTTCTGCTACAGCCAAATATTTCAAATTTTGACTCATCAGTCCAGAGCACCTGCTGCCATTTTTCTGCACCCCAGTTTCTATGTTTTCATGCATACTTGAGTCACTTGGCCTTGTTTCCACATCGGAGGTATGGCTTTTTGGCTGCAACTCTTCCATGAAGACCACTTCTGGCCAGACTTCTCTGGACAGTACATGGGTGTACTTGGGTCCCACTGGTTTCTGCCAGTTCTGAGCTGATGGCACTGCTGGACATCTTCTGATTTTGAAGGGTAATAAGCTTGATGTGTCTTTCATCTGCTGCACTAAGTTTCCTCGGCCGACCACTGCGTCTACGATCCTCAACGTTGCCCGTTTCTTTGTGCTTCTTCAAAAGAGCTTGAACAGCACATCTTGAAACCCCAGTCTGCTTTGAAATCTTTGTCCGGGAAAGACCTTGCTGATGCAGTAGAACTACCTTGTGTCTTGTTGCTGAGCTCAATCTTGCCATGACATGAAACTGTCTTCATAACCTCACCTTGGTAGCAGAGTTTGGCTGTTCCTCACCCAGTTTTAAGCTGTTTCTGTTTCAGTTAATGACTGTGTTTCAACCTCCGTGTGACATTGATGATCATTAGCACCTGTTTGGTAGAATTGGTGAATCAGACACCTGACTAGAATCCTACAAAATCCCTGACTTTGTGCAAGTGGACCTGTAAGAATTGATGCTGGTTTGAAGGCAAAAGGTAGTAACACCAAATATTGATTTGATTTAGATTTTTCTTTTGTTCATTCACTTTGCATTTCGTAAATTGATAACAATAAACAATCATTATTTATATTTCTGAAATTATTCTTTGTTTACAGCATTTTTTCACACCTGCCTAAAACTTTTCTACAGTACTGTATGTCGTGGATTTTCTGAAGTGGGAAAAGCATTACAGAATGTGCAGTAACTTTGCTGGTCAAACTTCACTGGGATGCCATGTAGTGTGGGTTTTTTTTTTTTTTTTTAAGCAGTATGGGAGGATTTAAAGACATATAAAAAAAATTATTAAATTATTCAAATAACTGCTGGCTACCACAACCAATCACTAAAATGAATTCTCCACTACTCCAAACCTCACTTAAATGCAAAAAACAGCATGGCAGTATTTGCATAACAAATTTAAAGATGGGTTATACTCTGCAACAAAGTATGAAATGAAGATGTACTTAAAACTAATTTGAATAGGAACTCTGTGTATTTTCCTAATCCTACAAATGCTCAGTATGCACCTCCTTGTCACAAACACCATTCTGCAGTCTGATTCACCTGAAACCCTTTGTAGCAGATCAGCATTGATGGTGGACATGACAGTCTTGGTGTGTTTCCTCATTTCCTCAAGCGGCAAAATCTGGGGGGTAGGATTAGGAATGAAGTAGAACTGCAATTGTGTGCATACGGCGTGTTTATACAACATGCTGCTTCAATATCATGGAACACATTGTTAAATTGTTCAGTTCTTGTTGAAGTACCCTGTACTTGTTTCTAACTTGACATTTTAGATTTTTAAATTGCAGATGAAACGCTTGACACAAAATCGGCCCTGCAGCATCTGGTGTCTCTCTTCCCTCGGAAGCTCTTTAACGACACACTTCCTCCCATCATTTTGAAGCATCAGCTTTACAGCCTTACTAAAGACCGGACACTGGTGGACAGACAAGTGGTAAAATTCTAAAGTTTGTTTTATTTCTTCACTTGTTGCAGTTAAAATCTGTCATTTTGTTAGTTTTTTTTTGGTACTCATGTGCTATAACCCTGACGCTCAACCCAGACAGCGCTTGTCCAAAATGACATTAGAAACTTTGAGACAGAAGTAATGTTTCAAATGTAACTAAAAATCAAATTTGACGTGTTCTTGTTTTTGTTTTGTAAATAAATGAATGTAAAAATGATTGAAGTTTTTCTCTTGCTTGTGCCTGTGGCGGGGATATAATACATGAGTCCCGTGCGGTTTGCCCTCCAACCCCCCCTACCTGGGATGTTATAAGGATTTGGGGTATATTTTATGGAGGCAAAGTCAGGTCCTGGAGGAGATGCTGTGATGGCAGGTTTGCAATTCTACCTGCATAGTTAATAACCTGTTACTGCTACTAATAATAATAAGATGCTGCAGATGTTCTATCAGACGGTTGTGGCAAGCACCCTCTTCTACATGGTTGTGTGCTGGGGAGGCAGCATAAAGAAGAGGGACGCCTCATGCCTGGACAAACTGGTGAGGAAGGCAGGCTCTATTGTAGGCACAGAGCTGAACAGTTTGACATCTGTGGCAGAGCTACGGGAGCTGAGCAGACTCCTGTCAATCATGGAGAATCCACTGCATCCACTGAACAGGATCATCTCCAGACAGAGGAGCAGCTTCAGAGACAGACTGCTGTCACTGTCCTACTCCACTGACAGACTGAGGAGATCGTTCCTCCCCCAAACTATGAGACTCTTCAATTCCACCCGGGGGGGGGGGGGGGGTAAACATTAATATTATACAAAGTTATTGTCTGTTATACCTGCCTAGCACTCTCCACCTTGCACTTTTTAACTTGCACTGCATTTTTTTTATCACTCTTTAATATTGTTTTTATCAGTATGCTGCTGCTGGAGTATAGAATCTATCTATCTAATAGAACAAAGTTCTTTTGCCTTGACTTTAAGTAAGGATGAAAGAATGATGTTTTATTAAGAGCTGTGGAGTTGGTACACAAAGTCAACGCTCCTGTTGTGGTAATAAAATTGTGTTTTGTTTTTTTTCTCTCTCTCAGAGTGAACTGAAAGATAAAGGAGAAATTCTGATGTTTCAAATGGGCTTCGACCCAGAGTCCTTTGCTATTGTCTTCACAGAAGATTACAAAGCAAAAGCCTTGGCGGCTGAGTCTGGCCAACAGACGTTTGGCACCGTGCAGAAGTTTTTCGACACGGTTTTGAAGTCCTGTAGTGACCTGAGCTTCAACAAGGAGAAAATGTTGAAGGAGTTTATATTTCGAGATCATGAAATTACGTAAGTTGTCTTTTTGACGATATTTGACGATATTGATAGGAAATGGGCAGATAATTATTGGGGAAATGTGCTTTGGCACAGCCATTTGATTTTTTTTTTTTTTTTTAAATGGATTCTACTTTGTTAGTACCCAAGGGGAAATTAGGACTTCACAGAAGTTCAAGAAAAACAGAACTATTGTAACAAACAACAACAATCACTTCTCCAGTACAGTTAACACTCATTACACATTACATTGTGAATTTCCCTTTGGGATTAATAAATCTATCTATCTATCTATCTATCTACACACACCTGTCTGGATGAATAGCCAGGTGTTCATTTTGATCAGCCCAAGGATGTTATACTCGAGCTTTATAACACACTGGTGAGGCCTCATCTTGAGTACTGGGTGCAGTTTTGGTCTCCAGGCTACAAAAAGGACATAACCGCTCTAGAGAAGGTCCAGAGAAGAGCAACAAGGCTCATTCCAGGGCTACAGGAGATGAAGTATGAGGAAAGATTAAAAGAGCTGAGCCTTTACAGTTTAAGCAAAAGAACATTTAAGTGCAGACCTGACTGAACTTTGCAAAATTATAAAGGGAATTAGTCCAGTGGGTTGAGTTTGAAGGTATGTGTGCGGAGACGTAAGTATTCCCTCGTTGTCCAAAAGATATACAGTGATCCCTCGCTATATCGCGCTTCGCCTTTCGCGGCTTCACTCCATCGCGGATTTTATATGTAAGCATATTTAAATATATATCGCGGATTTTTCGCTGCTTCGCGGGTTTCTGCGGACAATGGGTCTTTTAATTTCTGGCACATGCTTCCTCAGGTGGTTTGCCCAGTTGATTTCATACAAGGGACGCTATTGGCAGATGGCTGAGAAGCTACCCAACTTACTTTCTCTCTCTCTCTCTCTCTCTCTCTTGCGCTGACGTAGGGGGGTGTGAGCAGGGGGGCTGTGTGCAGCTGCTTCCTGAAGGACATGCTGCACGGTGCTTCGCATACTTAAAAGCTCAAAGGGCACGTATTGATTTTTGACTTTGTTTTTCTCTGGCTGTCTCTCTCTCTCTTCCTGCTCCTGACAGAGGGGGTGTGAGCTGCCGCCTTCAACAGCTTTGTACCGGCGGTGCTTCGCATACTTAAAAGCCCTATTGATTTTTTTTTTTTGACTGCTTGCTTTGCACTCCTTTGAAAAGGAAGATATGTTTGCATTCTTTTAATTGTGAGACAGAAGTGTCATCTCTATCTTGTCATGGAGCACAGTTTAAACTTTTGAAAAAGAGACAAATGTTTGTTTGCAGTGTTTGAATAACGTTCCTGTGTCTCTACAACCTCCTGTGTTTCTGCGCAAATCTGTGACCCAAGCATGACATTCTAAAAATAACCATATAAACATATGGTTTCTACTTCGCGGATTTTCCTATTTCGCGGGTGGCTCTGGAACGCAACCCCCACGATGGAGGAGGGATTACTGTACATGATATGAAGCTGAATAAATTATGGGTAAATTTTGCACAAACATTAAGTGTACAGTTTTGGTCTCCAGGCTACAAAAAAGACATGGCAGTACTAGAACAGGGGTAGGCAACGTCGGTCCTGGAGTGCCACAGTATGTGCAGGTTTTTGTTCCAACCCAGTTCCTTAATGAGAACTCAATTATTGCTGATGAAGCACATATTGCTTAAGTGACATTTTAATGCTTCATTTAAGTGGTCTCGCTTGTTAAGTTTCTCCAACCTTAATTGCTTATTTCAATCTTAAACTGCTGCATTCAGTGTTTTAATTGCTCCTTATTAGCAATAAGATGTAAAACAGGGGTAGGCAATGTTGGTCCTGGTGAGCTGCAGTGGCTACAGGTTTTCATTCAACCCAATTGCTTAATTAGAAACCAATCATTGCCAATCTCAGACCTTATTTAATTTTATGGCTTGTTAGTCTGTGCAATGTAAGGCTTTTATATCGTAGATTTTTTTCCTTTCCAAGGATATCATCCAAATAATTTGAAGCCTAAAACAGATCATTTTCAGTCTGTCACATTTTTCTATTAAGTGTTTTATTAAATCAAACCGTGCATGATGAACACACACAGATGTAATTGGAAAAAAGCTAGCTGGAGAACTGCTGGCTGCTTTGGAGAACCTTAACAAGCGAGACCACTAAAATGAAGCATTAAAATGTCACTTAAGCAATATGTGCTTCATCAGCAATAGAGTTCTCGTTAAGGAACTGGGTTGGAACAAAAACCTGCACATACTGTGGCACTCCAGGACCGACGTTGCCTACCCCTGTACTAGAAAGTCCAACAAGGCTGATTCCAGGGCTACAGGGGATGAATTATGATGAAAGATTAAAAGAGCTAAGCCTTTTGAGTTTAAGAAAAAGAAGATTAAGAATAGACCTGCGTGAAGTGTTTATAGTTACGAAGGGAATTAGTCCAGTGGGTCGAGACGGTGATTCTAAAAGGAGTTCATCAAGAACATGTGGACACAGTTGGAAATTTCACACAAACATATTTACACAGAGAACCACAGACACATGGAATAAATGACTAAGTAGTGTGGTAGACTTTAGGGACTTTCAAAGCTAGACTTGATGTTACTTTAGAAGAATTAAGTGGATTGGAGTGGAAAGCTTTGTTGGGCTGCATGGCCTGTTCTTGTCTAAATCTTTCTAGTGCAGTACAAAGGCACTAAATCAGAGAAGTTAAAATGGCCTGCTTAGTACGGGGTTGTCAGTCCTATACATACAGGACATGTCCGATCCAGAAAGAGGAAACCGTGCCATTTAAGGAGAGAGGATAGAGGTTGGGAACGTGCACTGATTAGAGCATGTTGTCGCACCCAGCACACGACAAACCACCTGGATTAGGACCCGTGCAACACCTCAGCACCACACTGCAACAGTGTCAGGTTGTTTTTTTTGGTGGCTGGAGTGCCAATCCTGCCATCAACCCCCAAGTTTTGCCTGGAAGTTGGAGGACCTGCTTGCAGCACTGGAGGCAGATTAACATCACACTCTGGATGAAGCAATTGCAGGTCATGGCCCCGACAGAGTAGAGTCACTTCTGGCATTTACGGGAATCAAACCGGTAACCTTCCGATTGTCAGCACAGATCCCTAGCCTTAGAGCCACCAATCTGCTCAGTGGAAATATGTGAAAATAAAAAATAATCATAAAGGCTCTTAATAGTGAGTGGTCTCTAGTAAACTAGATGATGCAGACACACGTCATGGTGACCACTGTAGCACTCGATTGGATCCCATGCTAAATTGTCATTTTGATATTTAATGTTACCTTGCACTGCCCTCAAGCAAGAAATATTTTTTCATGGTAAATTAACTGATATTTAAACAAACTCTTGCAAGTTGATTGCTGGCTGTGCCCATCGGATTCTCCACCGTCACTAACGGTGTTGTGTGCAGTGGGGCCAGCTGTCCACAGGTGCATCCATCCATTTTTCTATTCCAGAGAAATCTTTTGGCAAAGCCAGATCCTGTGCAGTCAAAGCAAACCCTCTGGTGCTGTAGACTCTTTATTCTCTCTTAACAGGCAGCTGGTGAAATCTGGGGTGCTGACAGTAAGAGATGCTGGGAGTTGGTGGCTGGCGATCCCAAACAGTGGACGATTTGCAAAGTACCTGATTCAAGGTTAGTCTGTTTTCATAGTTTTTGAATCTGGTTGAATGCGTCCATTTAGCAGAGTCTGCTTTATGCAATACGACAATCACAGGCCGATCTTGTCTTGGTTACTTTGGATATAAGGCAGCAGTCTACTCCGGATGGGACCCCATTTCTGTCACTTGAGGCAAACCCCCATACTTGGTCTTGCATGGCCACTTTAGAGTAAACAATCATTCTGACCATTTGTCATTGTATGCGTGTCCACAAGGAGACCCCACATCTCCTCACAGCTCAAAGACTGGGCGCACACAGTGTACAGAAGGTAGTTGGATACTGGAAGTATTTTGACTCGTTCACTTTCTACACACAGATTTAATTTGAAATATTTGCCATTTTTGCCCATCAATCTACGCTTACTAACCCCTGATGATGTTGTGAATCCATGTTTTCAGAAAGTTTTGCAAGTTTACTAAAAATCAACAACTGAAATCTCTCATTCCTAGAAGTGTTCAGACTCTGCTGTGGCTCTCTGAATTATGCTCAGGTGGTTCCTGTTTGCTTTACTTCCCCCTTAGATGTTTCTAGAACTTGATTGTAGTCCACAATTTGCAAAACTGAACTGACTGGACATCATTTAGAAAGGCACACGTGTGACTCTGTGGAGAAGGTCCCACAATTCACACTGCGCGTCAGGATCAAAACCAAGCTGATGTCCAAGAAACTCTCTGTAGACCTCCGTGATCAAATTGTGGAGAGGCACTAGATCAGGGAAAGGGGATCCAAGCATTGTGGAAGAAAATTTTTTAATGGACACGCCCCCAAACCCCCACCTCCCGCTCGCTGGAATGACCTGATTTAAGCAATAAAATACAGGCAGGAGAAAGCATCCATCATTATTCTTTTTCTTTTCTCCATTACGAAATCGGTGAAACCACTTGTAAACGGTCTTAATTGTCAGTGCAGTGTCACCATAAACCGATTTTAACATCTGATGGGTTTCCTGAGCTTTTTGCAATTTGAAAACAAAATTTCTTGTTAATAATGGATATTGAGCAACGCATTAACAACAAACTCGAAAAACACACTTGAACTCAACAGTGGCTCACAAACGACTGACAGTATCAAACGAGTTGAAGCGTCTCGCAAAGTCGGCCCTAGGATGGACATGTCAGAACTGGCATTGAATTGTTTTGCGTTGCTTTTGGATGGTGCTGTGTGTCAACATTCACCGTACTTTTTGATTACACCTCGTATATCTCTACCTATAAAAGGCAAAGCCCTCACTGACTCCTCACTAATTCTCCCACTTTCCATATAGGTGGGAAGCCGAGATTTTGCGTGCTCATTCCTTGCAGTGTACTTACAAAAGTTTGGTATGTTAATAATAATAATAATTCTTTACATTTATATAGCGCTTTCTCACTACTCAAAGCGCTCTCCACACAGAGAGGACCCGGGTAATCAACCCACAATCTCCTTACTGCAAAGCAGCAGCACTACCACTGCGCCACCTGTGAGGATGTTTCATGTCCTATTGTAACACCCGGTGGGGGGATCGGGTGTACTGTCTAAACTGTATATATAGATAGGGGAAACCCCTCCTCACTATTTCTGTGACTTCCAATATACGTAGGAATCCCAAATTTCCCATGCTCATCCTTTACACTGTACTTACAAACGTTATGTTTCATTTTGCGCCATGTCCCGTAATGAACTTTCGAAAATAACGTCTTCTTTTTGGCGGTTTTCACCATTATGCAGTAAGGAACTTTCGGAAATGACCTCTCCTTTTGCAAGTTTCATTCCTTATTTCCATTAACAGAGGATTTATTTCACAGCAGAGATGCACAAGAACCCCCCCTGCCCCCCCCTTCCTTTTTCCGCACGGCCGCTGTCCACGCACCTACCATGTGGTTGGCTCCCTGCTTAAAAATGTGCATTTCTCATACACAACATTTACAATCTCATATATATTTCTCTTCTGGTTCGTCCTGCTTCCTGTTCAAAACCGGTCCCTCCGACACGGCATTTCTCGATTTTTATTCCTGCTCTTCCAAACCCTTTTGCCTGAGGCCTCCCATACACCCCCATGCCGCTTTTCTCAATTCCTATTCCTCCTTCAGACTACAGTGTTCCCCCCTCTTCTCTTACATGATCCCATTGGTGTCACGTCACCGCCCAATATCTAGCCTGACCGCGTGACCTTTCACTTCAGCGGTGTGTACGCCTGGGAGTCTATTCTGTAGCCTGCTACAGGAACGTACTCTGTCGACCATTGGGATTGGTTTTGCTCCTTGCTATTGGTTTCACTCCTTCGTATTTTCGTTATACTACAACGGTTGTTTCCTAAGCCTTTGTCACCGTTTTCCGTCCTATTCTTACACCGCCGTATGCTACGGCGGGTATCAGCTAGTCATAAATTAAACTCTACTATCATCAAATTCACTCTCAATACTAAAATAAGCCTACAACAATTACATTGACAATCATGTTACGTTATTTTTAAAATGTTTTGGCTCTTGTTCAGAAAGCGGACGGCACTTTGTTGTTTCACAATAATTAAAATTAGGTATCCATATTACTAACCGAGAATGGTAAACCGGATGGCATGGACGCAGGGACACGGCGATGGGACCATGAGACGTACTGCGCAGTCTCGTAAACCGCACGCAAAGTCTTATCCACCGCACACGAAGGAGTCACAGCCCAAAAACGAAAGAGCTCAACTGACGTGAATGAGTAATGAAGCAACAACGCGCCCATGGCTAACGACTACCGACACAGCCACACAAATAAGAGGACTCTGCGCTGCAGCCCAGATTCAAACGGAAGAGGCTACGGAGGCCCCACGGGTCCATAAAGTACGGCAGGCACAGGCTTCACTGCCATATTGTGAGTGGCACTACTGCGGAGTGAAGGCACAGGCGTCACCGCCATATTGTGAGTGGCACCACTGCGGAGTGTAGTAAACGCGCAACTGAAACTGCGGCAGCAAAGCAGGCACGGGTGCAAAACGAACGAGCTCGACTGACGGATATACAAACAATGTATTTCAGGATACCCAACGCCGGGGGTAGGCGAGCGAAGCGAGCAGGGGGCGGAGCCCCCTTGTATAAGTAGGTTTCACATTTCTGTTATTTTAGCCCTAAAATAGTCACTTAACATCAGGGACCTATTTTATTGACCTTAAGGTTTGTGTTTGGGCGAGGGGACAGCCGTCAAGTGGCGTCCGCTTTCTGAACAAGACCCAATGTTTCCTTTTCTTTTTCATAACCCCTTTAACACACTACTTCTCTGCTGCGAAGCGCAGGTATTTTGCTAGTGTGTAATAATATATATATATATATATATATATATATATATATATATATATATATATATATATATATATATATATACATACAGAGAGAGAGAGTGGTCCAGATCTAACTATGCAACTTTTAATGCAATGCAATAATTGCATAATTAGATCTGGACCACCCTGTATATACTGTAGAGAGATATACACAATAGACTACAAAATGTAAATGACGCTTATAGAAGATGTTTCACTTGTACAGGTGCATCTCAATAAATTCGAATATCATCGAAAAGTTAATTTATTTCAGTAATTCAGTTCAAAAAGTGAAACTGAATTTTGAGTTTATTACCGGTAGGCCATGATCCGCAAAATTAAAAAGAAATAAAATGCTTGAAATATCACTCTGTGTGTAATGAATCTGAGTTTCACTTTTTTGAAAGTTGATATTTTCAATGATATTCTTATTAATTGAGATGTACCTGTAGATGTTGTTTAAATGAAGGTCAAATCTGAATGTCTTCATATGTTAAAGAATACAACATTTCATGGAGTGTACTTACTGTAATTTTTCACGTGACTACTTGGCTGTAACTGTGGTAATTGCGGTCATCAAATGGTTATGAAGAAAGTGAGCTTCCTCATGCTTTAATCCAGCAAAGACAAATCCTCCATTGGTTGCGTTTTCTTGCTTGGAAAAGAAAAGAGACATCACCGTCAATTGATGCCATAAAAGCATCCACTTCAAAGTCATTGTCCTGGCTGCATGATTTCGTACTCGCCGTAGGGGTACACAATTCTAAAGTTCTCTTACATTTTAAAATTTTTTTTTCCCCCCCTCCAGGCCGAAAAGCAGTGCTTGGCATGATTAAGAAGACCAAATACAATGAGGTGTTAAGGAGGGACCTAGAGGGCAGAAAGATGACCTCACAAGTGAAGCTGGGCATTCATTATCATATCCATGACCTTATTGGAGCGGAGCTCGTAGATTGGTAAGAAGTTCTCTTGCATTTATAAACAGCCTTAGCAGTAAATGCCAAGTTACTATCATGTCCATCTGTGCTAAAAACTGCACAAGAACATATTTTTGTACGTGTGTGAGTTAGGCTTTGTGAATTTACAGCCCCATTAAATTAGGTTTGTGGGATTGGCCACCCTGTCCTTTTTCCATTGTTCATTTTAAACCCTGTAAGCCTTAAGTAACTGCAAGGGAAAGCCAGAAGGTCAAGTAAATTGCATGCTGGGAGCGGTGTTGACCATTTGTAGAATTATAGCCCACATTTGTGCCGTTTTTGTTTTTCTTAATCTTAACGGGTACATTATGTCTAATGAGGAAGTGAATATTTTCTATGCTAAACTGTTTCACGTAGTGATGGAGACAACACATGACGACTAGCCCTGCCTGACATTGCCAGCTCGATTATAAAAGAGAAGAAACTGAGGAAATGCTTCAAATGGCAGCGTTCTGCTCATTCCATCCTGGGCCGTAGCCTAGCCGAGGTCAACCAAGACAGAATGATTTAGGCTTTGGGGATTAATTCTCTCCAACTATTTTTTATTTTTCTTCTTCTTATCCCCTCAAATAGTATTCCAACGACAACAGGCACCTTACTGCGTGTTGCAGATGGATAAAGATCAAGCCAGCGCATTCTTGGACTAGCTGATAAATAAAAGAATCATGCCAGCAAACATTTGTCCAGAAAAGATGGACAACTTGTGCCACCCTCTCCATGTCAACCCAACAGATGATGGAGCTACATTGCCAATTAACTTGTATATATCGAAAAAGAAAAAAAATGCTATACAAAAAGGACATTGATTAAAATTATGCAGAAAGTACATCTGTATGTCGCTTGAGTAGGCTCTTAAGACCGGGTTTCCATGTTGGCTTTAAAGCAACACACGTTTTCACTCTGGCAAAGTATTTGGTCAAAAGTAAACTGGTGTGGAACTTGGTCAACGCTGAAGAAAAAGACACAGGAAGGAGCAGCTTTACCAATTGTGCCAGTTTAATAAGTTTAGAGGAGTTTTGTGCATAGAAAGCATTTCACTTCAGTCCGGATTGGCACCAGTGGGCAATTCA
The DNA here is from genome assembly GCF_900747795.2 of Erpetoichthys calabaricus. NCBI lineage: Eukaryota > Metazoa > Chordata > Cladistia > Polypteriformes > Polypteridae > Erpetoichthys > Erpetoichthys calabaricus. Next base: position 142,298,847 of record NC_041404.2, on the reverse strand, counting down.
TGCTGCCAGACTCTGGGTCTCCCACATCCGCACAATGCAAACCAGAGGGACTCTGTTATGGTCCTGGAGGTCCGCAGTGGTTGTTCACACCAGTCTCATAATTAGACACCTGAAACTTGGTGTTTAATTAAATGGCTTGTTGGCGCTTTCATTCTTTCAGGATCCAATTTGTCTCGTCTTTTGTAAACTTTGGTTGTCCTGCCCTTCTCTCATTTAGTTCAAAACAGACATTTCACGATGGCCGTAGACCAGTTTAAATGGAAGCATGTTAGCGGTTGGCTTGATTATCACTTGCACCTCACTAATAACTGATGCCTGCATAAGAAAACTGGTGACAATTAAAACTAAAACAGGCAATTCTGGGGTTTGAATCGTAACAAGCAAGTTCAGGGAAACTAAGCCAAACGTTTTATTAGCAAATTAAGAAACTGGTTTAAGTGAAAACCCATAGCCGCTGTGGACCTCCAGGACCATAACTGAGGGCCCCAGTGTACCAATGTGGGTTCTCACTCTATGGTCCCATCTCCCTTTTTGGACCCGCTATACCCGGGCTGGGCAATGTTGCTCCTGAAGAGCCACAGTGGCTGTAGGTTTTTGTTTCTTCAAGAGAAGTCAATTATTGCTGATGATGCACTTAATTGCTCAAGTGACATTTTGATGCTTCATTTTAGTGGTCTCTCTGGCTAAGGTTCCCCACCATTAATTGCTTACTTCAATCTTAAACAGCTGCATTCAGTGTTTTAATGGCTCCTTATTAGAAATAAAATGTAAATGACAAAGCAGCCAGCAGTACTCCATCGAGCTCAGGGGTCCACAATCACGGTCCTGGAGGGCCGCAGGTTTTTGTTCCAACCCAATTGCTTAATAAGTAACACTTCTGCTTCACTTTGTCTCCCTCGTTAAGATTTTGAACCCTTATTGCTTATTTTAGTCTTAAACAGCTGTATGCTTGGTTTTGCAAATGACAAAAGAAATCAGCATTTCTCCATTTAGCTTGTTACCATTTATACCTGTGTATTTATCATGCACTATTGGGTTTAATCAAATACTTGGAAGGGAAGAGAAAAAAGCAAAGGACTGAGAATTACCCCTCCATTTTAGCCTTTAAATCATTTGGATGATATCCTTAGAAAGGGGAAGAAAATTGAGGATATGAGAATGACCTGACATGGCAGAGTTAAAGCAACTAACAAGCCATGACATTAAAATTATTGGCAAGAATGTGTAATGTAATATTGCTGCCATGCCACATTGGGATGGTCACAGCCCATTCTCTGTACTTCAGCCTGCCACACTGCAGCATTTTAGGAGGATACATTAGCCACCCAGAATGAGACGGAGTTACTGGCAGCACATATACAACATGGATCCCTGTGGCTGGCAGGGCAGCACTGCATGGCCAAGTTACATGCAAAGTTAGCCATGTGCTGGAGCTTGGAACCAAAACCAGCTTTAAAAGGAGCCGCCCCCAAAAAAGATACACATGCAACCCTTTGACAAACTTTCCTTTACAGATCATTTATCTTCAGGGGAACAAGTGCCAAGCAAGGACACAAGGATCACAACTTTGTCAGGGGGCTGTGCCCCCAAGCCTGGCACTCTGAGCACAATGGTATACTTAGTTATGTGGCTTTGTATTTTGTTTGTGGTTATTGTTCTATCCATCTTTAATTTTTGGCACAGTGGTTAGCACCGCTGCTTGAACTCTGGTCACTTCTTTTGGCCGCAATCTGTCCAGTTACTCCCCTACTCCTCAGCGACTGTTAAAATGCCACTGCAACCTTACGCCACTCCATTAGCTCCCACCATGAACATCTATGCATTTTCTGGAGTTTGGTGAAGTTCTCAAACGTTACTTTGCCAAACTCACAGCAAAGCTGTCTCTGCAGGGATTGCTAATCACGACAACATGCAAAACCACAGGCATTTTGTTAAGTTATGCATCTACAGAAAAAATGAAAGCAAACAGAAAGCCCCTTCAGATGGGTGTCCTTTTGAAATGAAGATGGGACTCTTGACCAATGAATGAGGGGGAGAGGTGGGTCCAAATAGTGCAGGAAGATAGCTACTGTTGAAGTAGTGCTGGGCAGCAATGGATCCCCTTAAACTTCTGCCATTCCCCATTAAAAAACTGCCATCACTACAAACTTTATGGGGTGTCCAACTCTGAGGGTGGAGGGCTGCCACTCTTACTTGGTGACTGATTTCTGCTGTTACTTTCCCTTTATTTTAAAAATTAAGGACTCCATTCTCTGGTTTTCCTCCCCTTAAAATAGCCAAACAAAGATGTGAAGAGAGCTGGCCAACAGTTGACTAGCTAATGCCAGTTTAATTTGAGGATTCTTAAACCGATTCTTTGGACAACGTACACAATTAGGCAAGTGACTATTTTGACCATTTTTTTATGTATATATTCCCCAACTCCTAGCTGTATTAACTTGAATGCTTATTGGATTTGAGCATAGCGGGTGATGCGGACTTGTGTAATGAAGGGAGGGTGTGGGCCAAGGAGATCAACACCCTAAATCAAGGTGTGCAGAACAAGGCAGGCAAAATGGGCCAATAAAAAAACAAACAGTATTAAGATATTGGAGCGTGATCACAGAACGAAATGTTTTGTTACAAGTAGTCTACAGGATCTGAAATGTGTAAATAAGTGCAAAACTGCCAAAGATTTAAGAATCGAAAACATGGAGCTACCAGCACCCCATCATCCTCCATATTCTCTCATATTCCAGATCTGCAACATACCTGGCATGCCCATAAGTACAGTATTCAGTGCTCAGACATGGCCAAGCTAAGGCAGACTGAAACCAGACCACCACTTAAGACAAGTTGAAACATCAAGTCTGAAAAGTCTGCCTTCAGTCCATAAAACCTTTTCGGGCCAACAAAACGCTGATGAGATGAGGGACTTTTGCTGGACCAGATAAATGGGGCTGTGGCTGGATCAGAATAGGTACAGAGCTCCACTTTGACACGGACACCAGCATGCTGGTATTAAAGATGAGCTAGTTTGACCTTTTCAGGTTGAAGATGGACCAAAAAAAAAAAAAAAAAAAACTCCCAACCTCCTGCTAGGTTAGAAGACTTTATTGAAGGAGGTGTTGGGGGGGGGGGGGGGGGGGGGGGGGGGGGGGGGAGGCACGCAGGTAGAAAGGAGTGAATCTGCATCTTTCAAAGACCACCATGTTTATGCAGGGCAATGCTCCATTGTAGTACTCCACTGCATGGCTAGCCTTAAACCTGTAATGTGGCCTAACCTATTGAGAACTTGTGGGCCCTTAAATGGGAGATTGAGAGGGTGGGAAAACCACACACATCTCTGAACAGTGGCTGCAGGAGAGAAGAAAAAAAAAAAAAAAAGGGGGGGGGGGGGGGGTATTTGTCAACAGATGACCTAAGATTCCATGAATGTCACTCACTTTAACAGACGAGAAACAAGTGAGATGGGAATTTTTTTTTTTTTTTCCTTTGTGTAATTCTGCACTAGTTGCCTAATTGTGCATACATGTATTCCCAGAGAATGTTCACTCGCACTCTTTGTAAAACCTGAGCTTTTAACATCATTTCGGATCAACTGATTGAAATCCCCAGCAAGCCATGGGAGATGCACTTTCTGCCACAGGTGACCATCCAAAAAAGGTTCTAAGAGAACAAAAATGTTCTGTGGACCTGAGCAGAACACGAGATCCTTGCCTTTATTACAAGATACTAGCGGAGCAAGTCCGTGCTGTAAAAAGCCCAGGGTCCTAGAAATTATTGAAATTGTCGGGGGGGGGGGGGTGGGGGGGGGGAATTAAGTGGAGATATCGGGTAATTGAAAGGAACTACTCTGGGTGTCTCTCCTAGGAGGTTTCGGTTTGCAGACATGCTCACATTGGTTATGTATTAGCGGCTAAGCTAGGGTCTTTCTTCGGAGGTTTCGTTTTGCTGATGTGCTTCTGTCACTTCTGTATTAGCAGCTAAGCAAGAGGTTTTTTGCTGAGGTGCTGGCCTGGTTTCCTCTGAGGTGGAGCCCTTACCCTGACATCCACCTCTCCTTTCAGGGCCAGACAGACACACACTGTAGATGTTTATATACAAGACTGTATGATGGACACAGGTTAGCTCAAGTGCTGGCTCTCGTGGGCTCATTGTTTGACCGAGAATTAAGGAAACAAGGTCTGGGTCTTAAATAGCAAGTCCATTACAAATAAAGGCAAACAGTTACAGTAAATTAGCAGAAACCTACCACGAAAAAACAGAATGAAAGCCTGCAGTCCTCCAAAATTAGAGGTGGAGACCCTCCCTTGCTTTAAAGACTTTGTTGCAGCTCTAAATTTCAGAGTAGTAAAGGAAATGGCAACAAGGTGCAAAGAAACAAGCACTTTAAGTCCATACAGAATTTATTGTACATACACAAGTCCCATACTCTCACATGATACATCAGAATTCCTCCATTCGTCTGCAGTAGCCTTGGATTTAGTGATTGCCACCTAAAAAAAAAAAAAAAAAAAAGTGAAGCCACTTGGATCAAAACCTGTTGCCCCATCCTGGTGCTTTGCCTGCTTCATGTGGAGTTTAAAAAGGCATTTGCACCCCATACTTCAGCTGATTAAATATCCTTGAAAATGGACACCATTTAAAAACTTGGTGTTGACCAAAGCAACCAGACTGACCACCTTTGGAAAGGGTGGTCTCTAGAGACTACCCACTACATGAATTTACAACAACCAATGGAGTTTAAGATTTTGGTCAATGTTGATACACTTGCAAAATGGCAAAGCAGGTGGCACGTGCCCCCACCCCCAAAAAAAAAACACACACAAAAGAGCATGTTGCTGAATTTGTGCCACAAAGTTGAGCCAGTTGAGAGCAAAAGGAGGCCCCTAGCCAGTGTTAGTATGGCAGGCCAAACATTTGCTCATGTGGAAAAAAAAAGGTTCAGAAGTCCCCTTAAAGATTCAATACCAAGCTATAGTAGCCTAGTTAAATATTTATCTTCATTACTGGTCATGAACCAGGTGAATGAGACTTCACTTAGTCTTGCAGGAAGCAGAAGTTACTTGAACACGCACCCATCCATTTTCCAACCTGCTGAATCCGAACACAGGGTCACGGGGGGTCTGCTGGAGCCAATCCCAGCCAACGCAGGGCACAAGGCAGGAACCAATCCTGGGCAGGGTGCCAACCCACCGCAGGGGACACACACTCACACCAAGCACACACTAGGGCCAATTTAGAATTGCCAATCCACCTAACTTGCATGTCTTTGGACTGTGGGAGGAAACCCACGTAGACACGGGAACATGCAAACTCCACGCAGGGAGGACCTGGGAAGCAAACCCAGGTCCCCCAGCTGCGAGGCAGCAACGCTACCCACTGCACCACCGTGCCGCAGCACACTGGACCAATTCAAATATTAAAAAACTTAATGTGCAAAGCACCCCTCTGCTCAGTTAACAGAAATAACCTGCCGATAATACTTGCCTCTCCTGAAAAACTGCTTTTGTACCATAAATGAGCCAGGCAGACTGGCATGAGCTGCTCCGACATCAGGATAGGACGCCTGCACTCTGTGGAAGCCTGCAAAACACAATTTGAGCTACATTTGTATGAAAAAGTGCTATAAAGTGCTTTACATGGAGAAAAAAAAAAAAAAAAAAAAAAAACCAACACCACTAACAGAATAAAAGTAAGGTCTGATGGCCAGGGAGGACAGAACAAAAACTCCAGACGGCTGGGAGATAAAATCTGCAGGGGTTCCAGGCCATGACCACCTAGCCCCCTCTAGGCATTCTACCTAACAAATGACATCAATAAGTCCTCATTGTATTCAGGGTTCTCATGGAAGGACTCGACGGTTATGTCCCAAGGATATACAGATTTAAAAGAATATACAGATCAAAAGTGAGCTTAAGGGAGAAAGTCAAGGAATCAAAGGAGAGTCAAAATGGCAATTGGTGCATCAGTGGGGTTTGCCGAAATTCTAACTCTGCAGGATTTTAATCTCCTCTTCCCCCACCACATCCCTGGACTAGATAATGAAGAGTTGTGCTCCATAGGAGACACTTTGTATGGAGAAAAATTTGGCCCAAAGTATTCAATTAAATTTGAATTATGATAAGGACGAAATGGGAGCTCTACAAAAGGGAAAGACATAAAAATTAGACTCCACAAGGGAGCAGTCTAATAGGGAATGGAGCTGGAAGGACATGGAGGAAACCACAAGCCAGACTTTCCTTAAGATCAACACGAGGGTCCCAACCACCAGTGTCTTTAGAAAAGTTCTGAAGACCACCCTCTGCAAGGCCCCAAACCTCACACAGAGCTAGATTTAGAATGTGCTGCAAAGGGTAGACAGCAGGATGCAGTATTGCAAATGGAGATCTTGGCAGCAGAGCAAAATGAAGGGAATCTGTGCTGGATATACATGCATTAGTTTGGGCGAGGATGTGCCTCAGAGAGCACCAGTCCTACACAAGTAGACCTGGACAGGAATCTTCATGTCATTACCACAATTTTCCTCCAGCTAGAGAGATAATTGGTTCTGTGAAGCACAGCACAAAGTCCAATTGCACTGAGCAGGTCATGGGCAGCCTCCATGCCAGAAACCGATTTGAAGGCAGAATACATAGAAGTATGGTGGCGAGGACTGTCAAAGTAGAGTGCCAAGACATGGGGTCCGCTACCCAGCATTTCTAGAGACCCATGGGAGTGTGAGGCCAAAGCTAAGGCAAGCTTTGAAAGAGCCAACAGAAGAGGCAGAGAAAAGGAGCTTCTGTCTAGCTAAGGAGGAAGGGGTCCTAAGGAAAAATATCCAGAGAGAAATTCCCAGAACATTTCAGTGGAGTGGCTTCAGTCAGAGGGGCATTAAGCAGCAATGCTTTCCAGGCATTCCAGCTAGCTCTGCAGCTACTTGTCACAAAAATGGTTAAAAAAAAAAGTCACACCACAGAACAGGTTTTCACCCAAATGAGAGGGTGGCCTCTAAAAGTACCATTTGCTTGTTAATGCACCCCTAGAGTGGACATGTGCTTTGCTCGACTTGGGGAATTTTGTCTATGCGTGCTCAAAACTGCGACTGTACATATCAAATATGGAGGGAAGTTGCAACTTCAAGAAACTTCATATTGTCATTTGTCTGAATCCAAAGTGTCCATTGACAATGCAACTCAAATCGCCAAAAGGTTAACATCCACTAAACCAATAATCTAAGCAGAACTCAAACTCCCAATGCCTCCAAGCCGAGGGAGGAAGGACGAGTGGGCTCTATTTCAGGTTGTGGGGTGGCACTGAAGTGACTTGTGAAACAAGAAAAAAAAAAAAAAAACTATTTAAAATTGTCTGAAATATTCGATTGGTGTGGTCTTCAGAGAATCTTGCCTGGATGGTGCTAGTGGTGAGAAACAAGTCCTGCCATTTACTAAATTCTTACCTTCCTTAGCACCAAGGGGGGCAGCTCTATTCTGGCACCCCTCTGTGCAGTAGGCTGAATCTGGATGCTGTTGATCACATATCAGAGCAGTGCAATGGAAGTACACCTTGAAAGGAGAAACCAAAAAAAGGCTGAACACAAACACTAGGGATGGGCAGATTGATACTAAAAGTACAGTAATCCCTCCATCGCGGGGGTTGCGTTCCAGAGCCACCCGCGAAATAAGAAAATCCACGAAGTAGAAACCATATGTTTATATGGTTATTTTTATATTGTCATGCTTGGGTCACAGATTTGTGCAGAAACACAGGAGGTTGTAGAGAGACAGGAACGTTATTCAAACACTGCAAACAAACATTTGTCTCTTTTTCAAAAGTTTAAACTCTGCTCCATGACAAGACAGATGACAGTTCTGTCTCACAATTAAAAGAATGCAAACATATCTTCCTCTTCAAAGGAGTGCGCGTCAGGAGCAGAGACTGTCATAAAGACAGAGAAAGCAATCAATAGGGCTGTTTAGCTTTTAAGTACGCGAAGCACCGCGGCACAAAGCGGTTGAAGGCAGCAGCTCACACCCAGGGAGGAGAGAGACAGAAAAACAAACATGCAGAAATCAATACGTGCCCTTCGAGCTTTTAAGTATGCGAAGCACCGTGCAGCATGTCGCTTCACTAAGCGGCTGCACAGAAGGTAGCAAAGTGAAGATAATCTTTCAGCATTTTTAGACGAGCGTCCGTATCGTCTAGGTGTGCGAACAGCCCCCCTGCTCACACCCCCTACGTCAGGATCCGAGAAAGCGCAAGAGAGAAAGAAAAGTAAGTTGGGTAGCTTCTCAGCCATCTGCCAATAGCGTCCCTTGTATGAAATCAACTGGGCAAACCAACTGAGGAAGCATGTACCAGAAATTAAAAGACCCATTGTCCTCAGAAATCCGCGAACCAGCAAAAAATCCACGATATATATTTAAACATGCTTACATATAAAATCCACGATAGAGTGAAGCCGCGAAAGGCGAAGCGCGATATAGTGAGGGATCACTGTACTGATGTGAACATTGTTTTAAAGGTCAGGATTGGAGACATTTTAAAAACCATTCCCTTTTATTTAAAAAGCATTTGATGGTGAGAACAGGATTAAAACATGTCACATTGTGACAAACAGCAGCTGCTTTTCCTTCCTCTTATCTCCCTGCATTCACTCAGTTCTGTGGTCCACCAGCCAAAGCAGTGGAGTGGTGTATGGGAGGCAATGGCAGAAAGAAAGCAAAGCGCCATTTAGAGTTTACTCCAATGAATGGACAGTACAACAAAAATGGGATACGTGTCAGAAGACTGGATGTTTTGTGGCAATACGGCAAACCTAGCAAACACATGAAAGTCCATCACGTTGCCTAACATGAGAACAATGGAGGCGATCAGAAGAGTAGACTCTCCAGGACTTTACTATCCACATTTTCTTATGCTTCTCTGCTTGTATTCATGTAATAAATACCACACTGCTTTTAACTTTCTATACTTTATCTTCATAGAGTGATTTAAAGTAATGTACATTTCTTTGAGCACCTGGAGCAGTGCGGAAGTGCCATATGATCCAAGCTGCAAGGTTTATTGAGCTGTGGACGAAGAGCTCTGCTCAGTAATGAACAGTGCGTTACAGTAAAACATTCACTGGTTGTGAAATGGCCTATAAGCCAGGGATGTTGAGTTTCTGTAGCTTTGAATATATTCTTGGAGACCAAAAAATATTTAGGTCCGAGATCCAAGACATTGCACGTTGCTTACAGCCTTCAACAAGTCTCTTGGGGTACTAAGGAAAACGCAGACTGTGCATGTGGTATGCGTGGGTTAAAGCGATAGGGAACAATGTGCTGTGTATGTCTCTCATACAGTATTTGTGGTTAAGGTCTGTCTGTATATCCGAGTGTTCATCTTAAAGTGAGGACTGTAGACCAACCTGGTAACTAACCTGATGAGTACACTTCCCACTATTCCTCCGTTTTTAGGGAGGAATATTCAATCTCAAGCTTGATGAACGGACATACTTGCAACCCATTTTCAAAATTTATACATTTGTTTTGTAAAATAAAATGGAATGGACTCTTTAAATCCCATTTCCTAGCATTAGGCCAGAGTATCACTGGGGCAGTAAAAACTAAAAGCAGCAGTCTTGAGCGTTACCCATGCAACAGTACTGCCGCATCTACTCTCCTGTAGGCGTGGCCAGTAATAGTTTAGCAGCCCAACTATTACACTTGTGACAGCGAATCAAAAAGCGATGAGGACAAAGGACTACAGGCAGTGAAACCAAAAAGTCAGATGAATCTGATAGTATGATACAAATACTGAGCAAGCATCACTAACTTATACACCTGTACTTTAATGGTTAAAAAAGTCTTGAGCTAAAAATGCAATGCTTTTTACAGGTTGAGAAAAATGCTAACTCTCGTTCTAGATTTAACAAAAAATGTTTTCAGTTCTTGCAAAGTCCGATCTTTGCATTAGTAGACAGTTACATATATAGTGCCAAAGTATTTAAAAATGTGACTGGTCCACAAATTACAGAAGGTTAACTATTTTTGCAAGACAACACTCCGGCTGCATCAGTATTGCGATCAGGCCTCAGTATCTGATCAAGAAAGAAAACTAGCAATAATCGCCCACCACCAATGACTTTGCACTGTAGCAGTTCAATTCCACCCCCCCCCCCCCCATACAACTAACTCATTAAGCCTTTAAAGGCCAAAGTTCTGGTGTCCTACTAAAATGGGGCTGCAGAAGAAACTGGACAGAGGTTTGAAGTGTGGCACTTGGTTTCAGTTGGCTAAGATATACAGAGCCCAGTCCGTTTTGGGTGAAAAGTGCACGGAGCTCAACAGCTTGATATAAAAATGGCAACCCCTTATTTGTAACCAGCATTGGAGGCCTGCATTTTCAATAAACGTGCATTACAGAGTCACTTACCGAATTACCCAAGGGAGTGTCTTTAGATACAAAGGCAAAGGCTTTTACGTCAAACCTCTTGTAGTGGCTTGGAAACCGGATTCCAGTGAAGCCTGACATTGGATGCATCACTGTTGGGTAGTCGTCTCCTGAATAAGCACAGCTATTTATAAAAAAAAAAAAAAAAACGCACAACAGATTAAGCAGCAGCCCCCCCCCCATGAAGTCCCCACTCTTAAACAAGGTCAGCCAGTAGGCCCTCCCTTACCCGGCAGTGATGACAGACCAACTAGGCCGGGAGTTTGGATCAGGGTGGGCAGTGGCCCAGCAGTTCTCCAGTACAAGCTCAATGTTGGGGTCCAGTCTGTTCAGAACTTGCACCTCCAGGTAAATGGGGGCCCGGAGGTTCTTCACAACAGGATAGTCCTGGACCGTGAAGGGGGAGCTATACTGTCCATCTAGCCATAGAGAAACAAGACCACATATTATAATATACACACACCCCAAAGCAGCATCTTTCATGAGAAATTTGAACACCAACAGAAAATGAGGCGGCCATCTCCACACAGGTGGGTTTTAACCATATAGCAGCTCATTTACACACAGTTGTTAAGGAGATTGTGGCATAGGTGAACTTCCATAATTGATGTATTGCTTGCAGGTGCCAAGTGCTGTGCTACCCCCTAGAAACAGTGTTCAGCAGCTCTCCATTGGTGTCCAGCCTGTAGCACACAGAGCCATTTTAAACATGGTGCTAGTAGAAAGGACTCTGGCCAACTCCTGGGGCTGGGTAATGTCACTCATTCACAACACCGAGTAAGGGGACACTGGCGATGGCCGACAGCAGGTGGAAGTGCTGGGATTATTAAACCAAACATTCAGTGGGCTCGGTCAGGAACATCGCAACTGGCTTGTTTACCAGCAAGGATTTTGAAATGGGTAGAAGTTTCATGAACAATTCCCATCATGCCAAGCTTTGAGTGCAGGGCTCCCAGTTATGATTTTTACACCTTGAGGACTAGCCTCTCATTCTCATGGTTTTTAACTGCAATTACCTGGGTAAGCACGAAGCACCAGTTGCAGATTCCCTTTATTTGAAGCAGGAGATGGTGGAGCCAGGGTCCGGGTGTCTAGTAGAACAGTGTCTGCTGCATTATTTTGGTAGCATTCCACAGTCAGCCTGGTTAGAGGTGTCGGGGGGGGGGGGGGGGGGGGGGGGGGTTGAAATTCAATAAAAAGGACATTTTTCCATTTAGTCAAATGCCCAAAAGCAACAGCTTTCACATTTAGGAGGTCCATTAGCTGTGGATTTAAATTCCCAGCTTCACATGCACATTCAAGGGGCATCACTTACTTGAACTCACTGTCCCTTGTGATGACTCCAAGTGGTCTGTCAGCAATCAGTGATCTCACCTCATTCACGTAAACTAGCTGGTCACCAAGTACCTATGAAAGAAAGATCGAAACTAAAGTTCTGCCACCAAATTCGTGACCAATTAGTTATGACCCCACAGTCCAACCCTTCAGAAAACAACAAATCCCACAAGATATCTTCTGTGCACTATGGTGCCAACAGCTCCTTACCTTGATGGCAAGAGATGGGGAAATCTCTTGTCAGCTACTGTTCCTCTAACCACTAAGGGGCTCAAAGGACAGCAGCAGCTCAAATCTACAGGACTAGAGCCACAGACCATTCACAGAGGACAAGTTAAACACCTCTGCATTCTGGCAGATTAATAAATGGTAACCTGAAGGCTGGCAGCCATGTGCAATATTTTGGTCATTGGGAAAAGCCAATCCAACTAAACCATAAATCAGGGGCAGATGAATAGAATTGAGGAAGACCCTGCATCATCCCAAGCTTTTTTAAAATAAAAACCCATAGAAGTGGGTGAACCCAGGACTAGAGGGCCATGAATCAGCAGTGCTAACCAAACACCAAGTAAAGCTTCAGATCCTTGATGTCTACCACTGGAGTACAGGAAAGGATCAAACAGAATAGTTGTGATCAGTGCTGGAGTACCAGGAGAGAGGGCTGCTCAGATATTAAGGGTCTCCGTCTCTACCTGGCCCAAGGTAGAAGGGCATACACTAGAATGAAAACCAGAAGCTGGTGCCCCTTGGCTCTCAAGTCTTATTTGAGGAGCTGGAATGTGAGCAGACAAGCATCTTCTGCTAAGAACATCCATGGACAAATGGGAACAGAGGTACAGCACAGGGATACCACCTCCCTTTTATTTCTGGATCATGGTGTTAAGGGAAAATCTGGGTGTTTTCTATGCTCCAGGGAAAGACTCAAATGAGGTAAAGATGCCATCTCAAATATGGTGGCATCTTTCATGTCCCCTTTCTCCAGGTTGTGTGCATTTATATAAAGTCTCCCCTAGACTCATACTCCAATATGGGGGAAAATGGATATCTGGAGTAAGCCTCAAGTATTTATATTCTGTACATTAAACCGTCAAGTCAAATATTGAACAAAGTTGAATAAATCTGACTCTGCAGCTACACAAGTACCACTTCTGGTTAGCAGAAATAGCCCAAAAGTTCATAGAAATCTACATTTTGTACCCAATACTTGGGTCAAGCAAATTTTGCATAAAAGTGTACTCAAGTTGTATTTACATACACTTCCAAAAGTGGTATTTTTTGGACTCTGGGAGGTCTAAAATGTGGATTCAAAATAGACATTGAATTTTTGGATGATTGGAATACTTTCCCTACACGAGAATGGGGACTTCCTTGGTTTTCCCTCAGTATTTACATTTCCAATTGTGAAAAGTCTGTCAGACTGGCCGAATTAATAGGCAATGACTGAACACTCATTTCCATTTTCAGCTTGATAAGGGAAATTCCTAAGCAGTCTTCTACTCCATTCCTGCCCCAGTGCTACAAACCTTGAATGTTGTGCCACAGCTGCTTAGTGGAAACTTGTACAGGAGCCAGGCTGGAGTCACTACAAGAGGGTGGCATGAAGGGTCTCTCAGATGAATGGTGCTCAGATTCAGAGCTGGCTGGGTGAAATCAGCATTCACTTGAAAGGTGAAGTAGCCATCATTACATGTGGTTTCTGGTGGGGGAAAAAAGGAGAAAACCACAAACCCCTTATTCCTTCCCCAAAAATCCTAAGCCACTAAGCAGAAGAGTAACATGTAGTCCACCACAAATGCAGGCCAGGTGATCAGATACTCAAGTCAATAGCTTATGCCAATTCAAGGAGCAAGTTACACAAAATAAACCGTCCTCTCCACCTTATGCTATCTTTTAGGTTGGATCTTTGCTCGAGCCATCCCCACAACAGGTCACAATCCCCACATTATTGAATATTCTTACCATTTCTGTGGGTCAAAGGAGTGCAAGCACACAAAGGCAGAAATGTCATGAAGATCAGGAAGCCTCTCATTTGGAAGGTCAGTTTGGTAGCTGGTATACTCAACATGCCAATAGCGGGACACTGCTGCCAGAGGGGGTGAGAAAAAAGTAAAATTTAGAGGTGGCCAAACCAGATACCTTTTATCAGCAGTCTGCAAGGCAGCAGATTGACCCAGAATGGTTGAAACTATAAAATCAATATATGACTAAAGTGACCAAGTGTCACAATGAAAGAGACAAGTCTGGGATTTGAACCCAGGACTAGAAGGCCATGGAGGCAGCAGTGCTAACCAAACACCAAGTAAAAGCTTCAGATCCTTTAGGTTTGCCACTAGAGTACAAAAAAGATCAATTAAAACTACAGTTGTGATCAGTGCAGAGTACCAGGCGTGGGCTGCTCAGATATTTGGGGTCGGTCTCTACCTGGCATGACTTAGAAGGGCACACTATGCAGACACTAGAATAAAGAAAACCAGAAGCTGGTGCCCCTTTGCTCAAGTCTTGAGGAGTTGGAAAGTGATCGGACAACTCAAAATTAAAGCAAGCGTCTTCTGAAAAGAATTAATCCATGGACACCGATGGGAACTTGCAGGTACAGCACAGGAACACCCCACTCCTTTTATTTCTGGATCACAGGGGTGAGATAATCTGGGTGTTTATGTTCCAGGGAAAAACTCCAGAGGTAAACAGCAAAACCAAATATTCTGGCATCTTTCATAATACCTTTCTCCAGGTATGGTGTGGAGAGATGCACATATACAAGTGGGGCAAAAAAAGTAGTCAGCCACCAATTGTGCAAGTTCTCCCACTTAAAGATGAGGCCTGTAATTTTCATCAGGTATACCTCAACTATGAGAGACAAAATGAGAAAAAAAAAAAAAAATCCAGAAAAATCATTGTCCGATTTTTAAAGAATTTGCAAATTATGGTGGAAAATAAATATTTGGTCACCTACAAACAAGCAAGATTTCTGGCTCTCGCAGACCTGTAACTTCTTCTGTAAGTGGCTCCTCTGTCCTCCACTCGTTACCTGTATTAATGGCACCTGTTTGAACTCGTGATCAATATAAAAGACACCTGTCCACAACCTCAAACAAACAGTCACACTCCAAACTCCACTATGGCCAAGACCAAAGAGCTGTCAAAGGACACCAGAAACAAATTGTAGACCTGCACCAGGCTGGGAAGACTGAATCTGCAATAGGTAAGCAGCTTGGTGTGAAGAAAATCAAAAGAAAATGGAAGACATACAAGACCACTGATAATCTCCCTCGATCTGGGGCTCCACGCAAGATCTCACCCTGTGGGGTCAAAATGATCACAAGAACGGGGAGCAAAAATCCCAGAACCACACAGGGGGGACCTAGTGAATGACCTGCAGAGAGCTGGGACCAAAGGCTACCATCAGTAACACTACGCCGCCAGGGACTCAAATCCTGCAGTGCCAGACATGTCCCCCTGCTTAAGCCAGTACATGTGCAGGCCCGTCTGAAGTTTGCTAGAGAGCATTTGGATGATCCAGAAGAGGATTGGGAGAATGTCATATGGAAAAAAAAAAAAAACAAAAAAACACTACTCGTCGTGTTTGGGAGGAGAAAGAATGCCGAGTTGCATCCAAAAAACACCATACCTACTGTAAAGCATGGGGTGGAACCATCATGCTTCGGGGCTGTTTTTCTGCCAAGGGACCAGGACGACTGATCCATGTATCGTCCGATTTTCAGTGAAAACCTCCTTCCATCAGCAAGGGCATTGAAGATGAAACATGGCTGGGTCTTTCAGCAGGACAATGATCCCAAACACACCACCCGGGTAACGAAGGAGTGGCTTCATAAAAAGCATTTCAAGGTCCTGGAGTGGCCTAGCCAGTCTCCAGATCTCAACCCCATAGAATATCTTTGGGAGTTGAAAGTCCGTGTTGCCCAGAGACAGCCCCAAAACATCACTGCTCTAGAGGAGATCTGCATGGAGGAATGGGCCAAAATACCAGCAACAGTGTGTGAAAACCTTGTGAAGACTTACAGAAAACGTTTGATCTCTGTCATTGCCAACAAAGGGTATATAACAAAGTATTGAGATGAACTTTTGTTATTGACCAAATACTTTTTTTCCACCCTAATTTGCAAATAAATTCTTTAAAAATCAGACAATGTGATTTTCTGGATTTTTCTCATTTTGTCTCTCATAGTTGAGGTATACCCATGATGAAAATTACAGGCCTCTCATCTTTAAGTGGGAGAACTTGCACAATTGGTGGCTGACTAAATACTTTTTTGTCCCACTATACACAAGACCTGGAGAAAGGGGTTATGAAAAATAAAAATCTAGATTTTCTCCTCTAGACTGTCAAGTACAGGGATGATATTTGAGGAGTAAACCACAAGAGGGGGAAAAAAAACAAAACAAAAAAAAAAGTTCACATCAATATTGCATTATAAAAGTTGAATAAAAATCTGACTCAGCAGCTGCATAAAGGATCACTTCTGTTTAATGGAAATACAGTAATCCCTCGCTATATCACGCTTCGACTTTTGCGGATTTTATATGCAAGCATATCTAAATATATATCGCGGATTTTTCGCTTCGCATACTTAAACCAATAGGTGCTGTTCAAGCTTTTGATTGTTTGCTTTTCTCTGACATTCTCTGCTCCGGTCGTGCACTCCTTTGAAGGAGAAGATACGTTTGTATTCTTTTAATTGTGAGACTGAATCATCTGTCTTGTCATGGAGCATGTTTAAACTTTTGAAAGAGAAATGTTTGTTTGCAGTGTTTGAATAAAGTTCCGGTCTCTACAACCTCCGGTGTTTCTGTGCAAATCTGTGACCCAAGCATGACAATATAAAAATAACCATATAAATATGGTTTCTACTTTGTGGATTTTCACCTTTCGCAGGGGGTTCTGGAACGCAACCCCTGCGATTGAGGGATTACTGTAGCCCAAAGGTTGACAGAAATATACATTTTGTACTGGTTTGCAAGAATTTGCTTGACCCAAGTTATCGTGTTCACACACACCCAAAGTATTTTCAGACTCTGGAAGGTCAGAATCTCAAAATGGAATTGAGGATTGCAACACTTACCCTACATGAAAGTCAGGGAGGTCAAACAGATTCATCAAAAACAAACTTTGGATGATTCCAATGCTTTCCCTAAACATTGCATACGAGAAAAGTAAACCTTAAATCCCACTTACTGTCCCCGGTTCCAAAAAGTACTGCATTGGCACCGTGACTGCCAAGGAATAGGGCGTTTTAACAACCGTGAAGTTATTCTTCATAGACAGAGGATATTGACGGGTCCCAATAGCCAGACTGGCGAGGGTTCCATAGAAGACGGGGATTTCAATGGTCAGGTTTTTTGGGTTACAAGTTACTGGATCTACAAAAAACAGGAAAGATCAAGGGTCAGTTTTCTGACATAAGGGACCAAGAGGCTCAAAAGCTGAGCTGGTAATCTGAGGGAAGGTTTCTCAAAAAACCCTTAAAAAAGGAAAACACACGGCATTAGAGCATTGTTATATGGGTAACTTAAGATGAACCATTTTTGTAAATCCCATGCAGGAACCAAGCCAGTGATAGTTTTGCACTTTCATGCAGCACAGCTTATTAATCCAAAGCAACTGGGGTATTGAGCTGAACCTGCCATGGGCTCAACACAAGATGGCCTTGGCAATTGTGCGTCTTAGTACCTTGCATCACATAACTCCAATGCATGGTCAGCCAAGTTGAGATGGCTCTGAATTGTTACAGCTATATGGATTTTTCATCTAACTTTTTCCTACAAATAAAATGCAAGTTTGGACTGGAAAAGACTTGGCATACTGAAGCCACCTGGTTTATGGACACTAGTATGTCACCAGAAGATTAAATTCCAGGATGGAGATACTTCCGTCCTCCATTAGGGCCCTACAGAACCTGGATAAGGGTCAAGGTTCAGTAACAAGCTGGGCTCATTCCGGTTAAATCCATTTGGAGGTAGTGAACTGGGAGCAGATGGTGGTCTAATTCTGGAAGGAGTAGACCCCTGGCTTTTGTACTAGGAGGAGATTTAGTGCAAAACCCATTCAGAGTTGGGTATGCCAGTTAGGAATTGCTCAGCCCTTGGAGTGAGAAACTGAGCAAGCCTGGGCTCTGCCATGGTAGAGGTTATTTCAGGGACTGAAAACTTAAATTGGTCCCAGCAACATGTTGCCTGCCACCTTTAAAAGGAACACCAAGCCAGTTTTCCCACCCATGAAAGGATTGTAGAAGCTTGCAGCCTACCCTTCGATTCCAGTAGTAATGCAGCCTGTACAGAAGGCAAGTAAGCTCAGGAACATTGAGGCTTCCACCATGAACTGGTCCACCAAAACATTTAAAGAGGCTTAAAATGCCTTTCAATTTCATGCTAAAGCAGACTCCATCACTGGACTTTAAAGAACAATCCCAATACAAATTGGGTGACCCTGAGCATGTCCTTTCTACTTCTCCCATCAAGGGTTGCCACAGTGCATCTTGTTCCATATCTCTTCTACATCTTGCCCTATCACACCCATCACCTGCATGTCCCCTCTCACCACATCCATAAACTAAGCACAGGCTTTCCTCTTGCTCGAAAACTCGCATCATACCTAGCATTTCTCATCTGCACATTAAAACCAACTCAATCTTGCCTCGGACTTTGTCTCCCAGTCTGAACGGACCCCCCTAATGTTCTCATCTCTAGTCATGTCCATCCTTGTCACACCAAATGCAAATCTTGGCAACTAACACTGCCACCTCCAGCTCTGTCTGCTTTCTGGTCAGTGTCCCCATCTCCAACCCATATAAACAGCTAGTCTCACTGCTGTCCTGTAGTGGACCTTCCCTTTCACTCTTGCTGGTACTGGTCACTCCATCTTGGTGGCCCTACGGACATTCATTCCTCTCTGCTTCTTACAGATCACAAGGTCGTTGGCAATCAGTCCACAGGGACTCCCATCTAATCTCATCTGTCAACCTGTCCATCACCATTGAAAATAAGGGCTACAAGCCGATCCCTGATGTAATTCCACCTCCACGTTGAATGCACCTGTCACACTTCCCTCATACATATCCTGTATCACTTGCATACTTCTCTGCCACTCCTTACTTCCTCATACAAATACCACAGCACCTCTCGAGGCCTCCTGCCATATGCCGTCTCCAGGTCCAGTGATGCAATGCAGCTCCTACTGGCCTTCTCTATACTTCAACATCCTCAGAGCAAACATCGCATCTGTGGTGCTTTCTTGCCATGAAACCATACTGCTGCTCACTAATCACCTCCCTTAACCGAGCTTCCACTTTCCTCATAACTTTATGCTGTGGCTCAGTTTCATCCTCCTGTAGTTACTACAGCTCTGCACATCCCTTATTCTTAAATATCAGCACCAGTACACTTCACTCCTCTCACTTTCCAAGATCCCATTAATCTGGTTAAAAACTACTGCCATCTCTCCTGAACACCTCCAGGCTTCCACGGGTAGGTCATCTGGACTAACTGCCTTTCCATTCTTCAGCCTCTTCAAAAAGTTGAAACAGGTCTCTTTTTGGCAAGATTGGTAGAGCTCTTCATGCAGACCTTGCTGGTTAAAGGCAGTTTAATATTGCCAGCCTCTTCCCCTTAGGCCAAGTTTATATTTCACGCGACACATGCTCCAGTGAATACTTGTGCGTGTACTTACTGCCACCTGCTGGATTCCTCCAGATTTACGTGCGAGATATCACAGAACAGATTCAGCTTCGCTGTGTTGTGAATTGCCTGGAACACCCAATAAATTCCTATGACACCTTACCGCAATCTCTCTGAAAAGGATCTTTAATGATTAAAATCATCAATCCAGGGATGTGTCCATTCCAGCAAGTATGGGGCACGAGACAAAATCACTGGACATGGCCTCCGCTCACCGCAAGGTGAATACAAGCACACACATACACGAGTCAATTAAGTGGGACCAAAATCCCCAAATCTGCAGATCTTTGGAACGAAACTGGAGCAGTGTGGGGAAACCCAGCAGGGAATACCAGCGATGCGACTCCCTACTAGACAGCAGTGCTACCGCTCCACCACTGTCACCTCATGTGTGTAATTAACATTCAACAAAATGAACGATTTCTGTAAAATTTAACACTTTAATGCATATCATGAAAGTACAAATCTAAGATTCTAAAATTTGCAGAGTTGGAATATCACATTTAAATGAGTCGTGTGTGGTGATCTATTGCTGCTTTCCCTAGTGATTAAAAACTGGGATGACATCTATGACTGTGCTTTAAATAAACTGAGGTTAAACTGGACATCGAGATTAAAGCCGAAATTTTTTTAATTATATTAATATATTATAAAGTGGAAAACCACAAAATACAGGTTTTCACCACGTCCTTAATTTTCTCCTCTGTGACTCAAATACAGCACTGCTGTTACCCTTTTTTGTGCAGTTTTTTGGAAATTCGTATGCAAGACTTAAAACGGTCATTACGATTGGGAATACGAGATGCTTGAATACAAAAGTACCACCAACGCATCTATGTTGGCATTTTGCTTCACCACATTGAACCATTTAACATCGAAGCGCACACATTGATCCTGTAGGATCTGCAGAGGCTTTCTCACATGTCGATAGTAAACAGACCGACGTCACGTTCCGACTTTTAGCACACTGCGCCCCCGACTTTTTGCTGGTACTGCAACTCACACACGCGTTGCATTAAATTTCCGAGGACCTGCTCAGAGGACACATCAAATGAATGCTGGGAATGCATGGCAGCCATGATGCGGGCGCATGGGTTCTGAACGTGAAGTATAAACGAGCCCTTAAAGTTCATTTTAAAGGCCTAGAATGAACCTTTACACCAAGGGCAGACTTGGCTAGAGTTACCAGTCAGCTTGTTGCTCAAAATGAGCATGATAAATCAGAAGACCTACTCTAACTCAGTAGTTCAATTCCAAACACAAGTGTGGAGTCTTCAATGTCTTGGTGAATGCTCGCCATAATGCATCCCTTACAGTAGCTGGACATCAAGAACCATGAAACAAGAGTTCTTACCAGATGTGTCCTTAATCTCTGCTTTGAGACCATTAAAAAGCAGTCAGCAGAGATGATGCTTTTGTTGCCACCAGCCCCATGACAAGGCAAGGGATAAATCCTTTAATACACACAATGCACATTGCTATACAAACCACCACAACAACACTTTTTTTTTTTTTATCAAGTGTACCAAATTTTTGAAAAACAAATTCACTTCCATTTAACTCCCCCACAAAACCTTCAGTTGTGATTGCAAAAACTGAATGCAACAGAAAATGTACTCCTCCTGTGCTACAAGCTAAATAAAAGCATCTGCTCTCTTAACTGGATACCTCTGCTGTAATTAAGCATAGTGTACATATTCTACATGACAGACATTTTCCTTCTCACAATGTATGGTCATCTTGAAGTTTAATTTGTAGAACAGTATTACACACAAACAGGTCAAATTGGTGCTTCTGCACTTCAAAATGATTCTTGAAGTCAGCAGTGCAGCAAACCTGTGCTCTTGTGTTAAGCTCAATTTAATGAGATTTTAAAAAGGTAGTACATGTCGAAATTTTCAAACAAGGAACTAGATTTTGTAGCATTACTATGGTCACAGGTGGCCACTGGAGGCAGTTCCCTTGTCCTCTCACCACACCCCGGCCCTGCTCATAGTAGCTGGACTGCTACAGTATTTTCATTCCTTTAGGCCTGGGGTGTCCAAGTCTGATCCTGGAGGGCCATAGCCTTTCACTCCAACCATTTTCTTAGTTACTCGTTTCAGCAGCTAACTTTTTGCCTTACTTGTAATGGACCTGCTATTTAATGATGCAGAACCCTTAACAGTCAAACACGTCAAAAATTAGCCAGTGCATGACTAGCTAACCCATATCTACCAAATATTAGAAAAGGTGAATGTTGATCTGCAGGGAGCCACAAAGTTGTGGAAAGGTCTGCTGTAGCAGAGACTGACAGACCACAAAAAACTGAAGTGAGCCTGCCATTTAAGGGGAGGACAAAATTCAGAGTACGGACTCTTCCGTAAATTTTAATTGCCTTTTAAAAATTCCTCCCTGATGGAAGAAATTGACAGGAAGGAAAAAAAACTCAAGACACTACTGCAGCTCTCCAGGATCAAAGTTGGACACCCCTGCTTTAGATCTCCCATCGCATGTTACTTTGGAGGACCCAACTCAAGCCTTTGACCTTAATGAGATTTACTCAAATCAGATCGGCAAAGTAGACCAACATACATTTTAAAAGCCTCCCCAATTGACCTATCTGCACTTCCAGATCCCAAACCCGATCATATGTACAGGAGGATCAGGCTGCTTCTGAATGATTTGCTAGGATAAAACATGCATGCCAAGGAAACCTGCATTACCATACCAAAAAAAAGTTTCCTATTTTAGTGAAATTATTAAAAGGGAATTTCTTCACACAAGCAGCTAAACTGGGGAGAACTGCAGCTTTTATTATAAAGGCACCATAGGGATGGTTAGTTCTGCTCTGTTAGGCCTCCAGACAGAAGGTTTAAGCCCATGTAGTCACCAGGTTCCCCATTTCCTTCCCACATTCTAAAGAGACTTGCTAACGTCACACTTCGACGCCAATATCACTGCTGGGACACTAGTGGATGGGCAGTCTGTGTTCTGAATTTGCACAATCTCCATAAGCTGCTGCAAATGGGACACCTTTCCTTCACACACTGGGGACAAATTGAAATTCCTCCCACTTGGCGAGTGGACTTGGGAAGAGCAGGAGACAACCCCCACCTTTGGTTGTCACCAGGTTGGCCACAGATGTGCTACAGTAAGCCCTGCTATGCCCACATTGCCAGCTTTTACACAAGAGTCTAATGAAGTCATCTGTACTGTTATAAAATCTAAAGCGGTTTAAAAAAAAAAAATCCCACAGCTACTCACCTGGGATACAAACCATTAAGAGGTGGATTAAAATTCTTTGTGTTTGTATAGTAGAACTGAGTGTTATATCTGAGAAATACAGCATCTTATCTGGAGCAAATCTCTGGGAATGAAACACAAGACAATCTCAAAATGCACATGCCAATGACTATGAAAGGGCAGATGACTCACTCCAAAAATTTACATACCCCAAACTTCTGAACTCCAGTGGCATTGAAGTGTGCTCGAACCAGTAGCCCACTGACCGGATTTAAAAACTCGTATCCATTGGCTCGTGCTTGGTTAAGAGACATGGTCAATATGGATCGACCAGTATTGATTTTAACAGTCCATACTGGAGAAGATGGCACACTCTAGAGAGAAGAAAAGCCTTTAGACTGAAGACCCTGGCATAGAAATACACCTGGACATAAATAGGTGACAAATGGTTAAAAGAAAAACCAAGCTTACCACGGCCTGTGGAGAAGGAAAGATACTTCCAATTGGCATCTACAAAAATAAGTGGAGAGGCACCATTAAAATTCAGTAGTCAAGATGGACAGGCTAACAAATGAAGCCACCTACAGGATATTGAAAAAGTATTTGCCCCTTCCAGATCCTCCTATTGTAAAAGATTTACTGAATGTTCAGTCTGGTGCCCTTTAACCAAGTTATTTGGATTGAAGACAAACTTCTGCCATTCATGGCCAGACATTCAATCTCAGCCGATATGGAGGCAAAGTAAATGCATCAATGCCTTCAACTGGAAGGACCTCAAAGCATGATGGCCATTTGTCTTCTGCAATTTAGTTTGGAAGACTGGACCATGACTTGCCGATTTAAGGTACTGCCATACCATCTCTATGGAATTTAAAGCTTTAGCTTTCTAGTCAAAATCCAGGCCTAATCTGAAGTGGCCTAGTCACTCAGATGTACAGCTTCTTACTTTCCAGCTTTCCTTCCACTTGTGTGGTCAATGTGTTATATCAAACTTCTCCATACAGCTTTTCTTTCAGATCAACCTTGTGAAGTGTGTGCAGCCCCACTGCGCTACATGTCTGGCTTCAAAAGCACCTTCATGGCCCGGTCACAGAGCGTCCACCGGCCACAGAAAACTCCTCACCATGACAAAAAGTTAGTGTACGTTGGTCAGCGACCAAATGCCAATATGGGGGTGGGGGTATTTTAAGTCTGGCAATGACTTGGCCCACTTAGTCTCCCAAGGGGACCTTCAGGACAATTGATCCCAATCCCAGATCTGCAGCCATGCGATCAACCTGAGGAGGAGGAGGATTAGTACCTGGACTGAAGGAGGAAGCCAAGGCAGAATGACTAAGTCACTGCTTGCTTAATGTGACTGTTAGAGTGGTAGCTCCCACCTCAATAAAAATGCTGTTCCCGTTTGATGTTAAAGCTGATCATTCTGAAGATTGAGACAGCCTCTGGTTTTTGGCGTGTACGACAGGGACTCGCGTCAACCTCCTCTACTTTCCCTCTTTTGCCTACATTCATGTTATTCCCTCATCACATCCATACCACTACAAAGTATGGTTCCGTCTCTCCGACTTGTGCCTCCAATGGTCTTTCTTATTCAGTCCTTTTCTGCAGCGCCACACATCCATCTCAACGTTTACATTTCCACCACATCCAACTTCTCTTGTGCTCCTCTTCCACCCACGTCTGCACCAAACAGCGAGAGTCTTAACCTTACCCAAAATCCCCCAATCACCACACTACTCCTGAAACCTGACAACGGTTTCATCCACAGTGCACTGTTCATTAGATCTGCAACTAAAATTTTTTCCATCTCTGGCTACCAGTGATCCTAGATACTTTGGGATACCCCACTCTTTTCAACAGCTCTCCCTACAGGCCAGCTTCTAAATCCTGATCATTAAAGCTTCTATTCTGTCTTCCATCTTCCACTCTTTTCTGGTGCTACACAACACAATGTCGTCATCAGCAAACAGCCTGCACCGGGTTTTTGGTTTGGACTTTTATCCTGGGATTCAACACATCTATAACCAAGTCAAAGAGGTAGGCACAATCCCACTAAAGAGGTCTGCAGCAGGGTCTCGAGTTAAAAGCAGTGTTGGGGTAACCAAAGTCCTCACTCCCTTATACAGATTATGGACAACCCTCACACACTTCTCTGGTTCTCTTCTGCACCTGTAGAGCAGGGGTGCTCAATGTTAGTCCTGGGGAACCCCTGTGGCTAAAGGTTTGTTTCAACCAGCTTGTTTTTAATTGGACTCCTGGGCTAAGTGAACGTTACTTCCCAGATTTTTTTTTTTTTTTTAAAAAACCAAACTAAAATGTACAAAAAGTTATGGGAATAACTTTCCCCTTTAAACAATTCTCTCATCTTGAAGTTCATTCTATTTTTCCAGGTGTTCTAATTGTTTAATCAATACATTGTTTTCTAATTAGTGGGTCTGACACCAAAGTAGTTGCAGCCTTTGATTATTCAGTGTTTGCCTGGCTGAATGCTCATTTTTAACTGTCATTAAGACAGGGAAAACTGTAGAGAAAGGGCCAAATAATGAACGAGTGTTAGAAATGTCTGCTTTTGCTACAGATTTAAATGCTTAAAATGTCTTCTAAATGTAAAAAAAAAAAACAACAAACATGCCTTTGCTTTAATGTAGAAGAGGAAAAGAATACCAGCTAATTGATAGTAATCAGGCGTCACCACAGATTATGAATCTGATTGGAAGAAAAACCTGTAGCCACAGTGGGCACCCAGGACTGACTGGTTCCCAAACTATCCTGGGATACCCACTGGGGCTGCAGGTTTGATCTCATTAGCTGGTTTAACTTATTCTGCATTAAAAAAAAAAAAAAAAAAACCCCAGTATAGTTTTTGCATACAAAAGTTATAAATGCTTGTTTCCCCGCCCCCCCCCCCCCCCCTTTTCCCATGTAGTTTGCTCCCTTCATTTAATAGGGGCAATTAACCAGCACAGCAGACACCTGGGATAATGAAAGCAACGACTTCAGTGTCACTAATTAGTAAATCAAATAACCAGAACACCTGGAAAAGCAGAATGAACATTGTTGAAAATACTGTTAAAGCTACACATTCCCCTATAACTGCTTATTACATTAATAAAAATCTACCAAATGTAGTCCGATTTCTACACGAACTCAAAGCCTAATTAAGAGTAATTTCCCCGTCTAGTTCCAATGAAAAACCAGAACAAAAACCTGCAACCACAGGGGGTCCCCAGGATTGAGTTTGAGAACCCCTGCTCTAGAGGATACAAGTTTAACAGAGCACCAGCTCACCACACACGACTACATGATAGCTCAAGGATTACCAGTTGTACAAATGTTAAAAGCAAATTTTTAAAAAAAGGTATTAAAAGTAGAGCAACTGTGACCAAGACCTAGCAGGCAGGGGTTCTATTCAATAAGGGCGCGCACAAAAAGGCGACCTTCAAAAGGGCGACCTCAATTGGGCGCGGAGAACAAAAGCGCACATAAATAAAAGCGATCTTCAAAGGGGCGACCTAAATTGAGCGCCGAATAAAGGCGAGCTTCAAAAGGACGACCTCAATTGAGCGCCGAATAAATGCGCGTGCAAATAAAGGAGCGCTTCAAAAGGATGACCTTCGGAGCGAATTGTCCTTGATTATGCTAATAGACCGCATCTCTAATATCTACGTGGCATTGCACATAATCTACAGCTTCAAGTGTAACTTGCTTTCACCTTTTTATACATTGTCATTGCCTTAATCTAATTTTCTGTAATTTTGAAAACGAAATAGAGAGCTTTAGAAATAGTTTGTTAGAAGTTCATGCATTAAATTGGATGTGTTAATATTCTTGCTTTCACCTTTTTATACGTTCAATCATTGCCTTTATTTAATTTCTGTAATTTTGTTGCATTTGCCTTTATTCGCTGCGCCCAATTGACGTCACCCTTCTGAAGCACTCCATTATTTATGCGCGCAGTTATTCGGCGCTCAATTGAGGTCGTCCTTTTGAAGCTCGCCTTCATTTACGCGTGCCTTTATTCGGCGCTCAATTGAGGTCGCCCTTTTGAAGATCGCTTTTATTTATGTGCGGTTTTATTCGCCGCGCCCAATTGAGGTCGCCCTTTTGAAGGTCGCCTTTATGTGTGCACCCTTATTGACGGATACCGCAGGCAGGTGCCCCCAAGGGAGTCTGGTTTTTCAAAAGGTTCTGTATGCATTTCCATGCGTCATCCCAAAATTCTTTACTCTATAAAATTGGTGTGTTTTATGCTCTGAAAGAAACCAGGAGCACATAGGCGTGCGAGAAAATGGGAGATAGGTAATTGAGAATGGCAGTCACTGTCAGTTGTCCAACTTTGACATTTCCTACTAAAACCACCAGAGGCACCCAAAATGAAAGATTGTAAAAACCCACACGAGACAACTACAAGGGAAACACTGCTTTCTCTCTCACTTGCTACCATCAAACCTGGCTGAACTAAAAAGCAGCTGCCACCCAACACTGCTTGCTATGGATCAAAATAAAAAGTGGATTGAATAAAGTTGGGCATTACCTAATTGAAGGTTTTGTTTACATCTAGCAAGGAATGTCAGTTCAGGTTATATTAAGAACCTGATATGACAGTTTAAAAAGTTTTCATGGGTAGCAATTAGATCTACAATGGTAGGCTCCCAGGAAAGCCCTTGGCTTCTGTTAACTATCCTAGAAATGGCTGCACTAATACGGTGTCATCTTGGAATCCCAGCAGGAGCGACACTCTTGAACATGTAGGTATTTGGAAGTTGAGCCCTTTAAGAATAAGCACTCTAAAAGTTGAATCAGTGAATCCCAGGAAGAGAACCTCTTGGCAGCCCAATGGCTTCTGGACCCTGCAAAGGTAAATTTTTCTGCGAGGATAACCTGCAGTGTCAGGCGGAGCACACTGAGGTGTGCGATTAGAGTCCTTGAGATGCAAGGATCCCAGAGGTGTGCTAGAAAACCAAGACTATTTTAGGCATTTCTAGTGTGAACTAGAAGCCAGCCTTTGAGTGATCCATTCACAGACCAGGCATTAACCCAATTGCTGTCGAATAAACACCCCAAAAGGTTGTTCTGACATTCTAAGAATATGGTGGAGTTGAAGCAGCTCTAACATTCCACCCGACGTCTAATCTATAGCTATTGTAAGCACTTAGAAGTTATTGCTGCCAAAAAGTTATTAAACCCTGGTTTTGGATGCTACTTTCCACTAAGCACTTTCAAAGTCCTAGCTTAGCTTCACTACCAGCCTTAGGATAGAACAGTCCACATATTTACTGCCATCCATAAAAGAGTTCTTGGGAACAGTCCAAGCCATTTTCAAACAAGGTTAAGAACCACAGAGGAAATATTCAGGCAAACTGCAGCCTAGAGGATCAGCCTCACTTGTATTAAAAGGTGATGAGGTGACATCATCCAGAAAATTGCTAGAAGTAGTAAAGGTGAAGAGAAAAAGGTAAAACTTTAATGAGTGAGGGCCGAAACTAATCTACAAAGCAGGTCTCCATCTGAAGGTGGATGTGGGCCTAACCATTCCAGCTCATCACCTTCTGTACCAATCACCACAAACTCCACCAAATGTTGATGCGCTTTCAACTTCAGTTCTCTAGGACTGGAAATTTAATCTTTTAGGTAATTGTTTTCAGACCCTGCTAGCTGGATAAAAAAAAATAAAATTGAGCAAGCATAACTAAACATTGTGACTTGAGGGAAACTAGTCACAGGCTCTGAATGGCATGCTTTAGAAGTAGGAAATCTACAAAAATTTACTTTTGCACAACATGGCCTGGTTCATCCAAGTTACCCCAACCTCTCCCTTTGTACCCCTGAAAATGGATTCCACCATTCCAGGTTTCACTAATGTAACTTGAGCAAATTCAGAAGCTCATTTCAAGAGTAGCAATAAGTACACCAGGCACTGGATGCAAAAAACGAACATTGAACCCAGAAAGGGGAGCAACAGGGCTGCTATATCAGAAACTTAGAGATCCCTGGTTTAAACCCATCTGGAGGGCTGCAGTTTCATTCCAACCCTTTTCTTAGGGACCCGTTTGTGGTGAATTAACTTTTGAATTTGGACTTTAAGATTTGTTCCCTGGAATTTCTCTTCTGTATTGCTTTATTTCCCCCCCCAAATTAAATGTGAAGCAAGTGAGCCAGAGGACCATCTAACTTGGGGCCTGAAACGCCAACCAGTTGCTTCATTAGGTGACTAGTCTTGTTAATTAAACCCCTTTAATTCCATGGCTTATTGCTACTCTCATTGTACAATAGCATACATGTCCAAAATTGGATTCTCCAAGAGCCGTTAAAGGTTTTGGGGACCTGAGCAGATCAGCATTCCTGAGACCGCCACCCTTTATTTTCAGACTAGCTGTGTAAGGCCATGCTGTAAAAAGACTGGACTCCTAGAAGCCATGGATTCTGGCACATCAATCAATCACATAGGTTGTGCATTAGTGGCTAAGTGAGGTTCATTTTGCAGATGTTGCTTGCTGTCTAGCAGCGGCCAAGAGTTTCTCTTCAGAGGTTTCTTTTTGCTTATGTGCTCGCCTTGCTTGTGTATTAGCGGCTAAGAGTTTCTCAGTGGTTTCACTTTGGTGACAGTCACTTTGAGCTTCATACTGTGGCCTTGCACTTCTGGGCCAGACAGACTTCCATACGTAGACATGTTTGTGTATATAACGGAGTCGGTCTTCAAAAGCAAGTCAATGAAAATTCAAAAGTTAAATTAGCAGCAACAACAGGTCACCAATTAAGGGTTGGAATGAAAAGCTGCAGCCACTGTGGCCCTCTAGGACTGGCGATTGAGACCCCTGGTTTTAACCATAGCAAGGGGAATTTGTTTCTTCCACACCTTGAAAGATGCAAATCCCACCCAGGTAGGGGGCAAAGTGTTAAATCTACAGTCACAAGTGTTCCCTTGTTCAGGTTCTCTCCACCCCCATCTTGTACCAATGCTGCCAAGACAGGCTTTGGCCCAACATGACCGAATTGGATAAGAACACCCAAAAATGGTAATTCACCCCTAATGGTTTTAATGAGTTTTTCCCTCCGATTTGCTTGCCTAAGGCTCAAAAGGAAGAATGAAGACTATCCCCTTTGGTCCAATATACCTTCAGTTTGGAATTCAAGCAACAATCCCGACACATTAAACCAGCAACTCATCCCAGCAATCAGTAATTTAATGATTCATAGTTAATGACAATCACTCCTCAACATCTCAAAGAAACCGACAGCATTGCTAAATTTAAAAGCCCCTAAACACATGCTAATTAGCCAGTAGGTTTGCGTGTGGGGGACTCACCTCCATGTAGTTTGTGGTACAGTTGGTCTTTCCCAATTGTTCTGGAAGTGAAATAAAGTCAGCCAGTGGCCGGTTGCAGGACACTCTGTAGGTTGCATTGACCCATCGATTCTGAGCAGACAAGTAGTAACTGATGAGCACTCCAAGACTGTAGACATTTCCCTGCAGAGACATTACAAGTAGTGTTTGTACTGGTTGAGTGCATGAAGAGCACTCCACAAAGTCCAAGACACAGTACCTTTGGTTCAAGTAATAAGCCATTACTCCCAACTTACCCAGCAGACACTTGGCTTTGACCCACAAGGGCGTTTGCAGGCACATCACAATGTTCTTCACAGCATTGAACACATGATGGGTGAGCTGGGTTGTTGGCAAGACTTGCCAGACAATACATGTCATACATTTGCAGGAATCAGCTAAAACCACTACCATTAGCACATTCGATAAAAATTCAACCCAAAGCTCAGTTCCATCCACTTTACCAATCAATATAAAAAATTCACATTAGACAGACTATGGATTGAAAATTGGCACAAAAAAGTAGATGGGTATGTTAAGTGGCATCCTGTTAAAGCTGCTTTCCTGCATAAGAGGGATGATAACCAATTACTACTCTCCATTTTTATACATCTTTGTTGGAAATGGTGAGGTTTGAGTGTGTCAGGTTATATAGCATGGTGTGTGGAGTACAAGTCCAAGGAGGATAAGGTCAACCTTTATAACACTGGTGAGCCCTCATCTGCAGTACTGTGTGCAGTTTGTCTCCTGGCTACAAAAAGGACACAGCAGCACTAGAAGAAGGTCAAGAGAAGAGCGACTAGGCAGATTCCAGGTCTACAGGGGAGGAGGAAAGAGCCGAGCCTTTACAGTTTAAGCAAAAGTAGATTAAGAGGTGACATGATTGAAGTTTATAATTATGAAGGGAATTAATCCAGTGGATTGAGACTTATTTTAAAGTGAGTTCATCAAGAACATGTGGACAGTTGGAAACTGAAGGGTAAATTTCACACAAACATTAAGAAGTTTTACACAAAACGTTAGACACTTGGAACAAGTGACCGTGTGGTAGACAGTAAGACTTTAGGGACTTTCAAAACTCGATGTTTTTTTAGGAAGAAATATGGATAGGACTGGCAAGCTTTGTTGGGCTGAATGGCCTGTTCTCATCCAGACTGTTCTAATGTGACTACAGTAGTTCTGTCTGGCAAGCTAGCTGCCCTTGCAGTTTAGAATAAAGTTCTCACCCTGTAGTGAAGGTGGCTGTGCAAGTCAAAAATGGCACCAAACAGGAACAGTGTTCTGTCATACACTTGGTGCTCCTGGCACACCTTCTGACCACAAAATCTACGCATGTGTGCTCAGTATGGGGATCAAAGTTCTCGTAGAGTTGTCTAGGAGTGGATTGAACGGTTCAGATATGGCCATACTAGTGTGACAGGTGAAGAGTGCGCCGGACATCCAGCTACAGCCACGACAGGAATGAATGAACCTTGGAACGGATTTGCAAAAAGAATTTTTTGCTGAGGGCATTAAATAACTTTGTACAATGCTGGGAAAATTGCATTGCTAAGGAAGGGGACTACATAGAAAAGTGATGCAATTTAAGAATTTCAAACACTTAAAAAGTACAGAAACTTAATGTACATCCATCCTACTATATAAATACAGGTGTATCAAATTAGAATATCAAAAAATCCAGTAATTCAATTCAAAAAGTGAGATTATACAGTGAAATTTCAAGCATCTTCACTTTGAGGATTA
Source organism: Erpetoichthys calabaricus (assembly GCF_900747795.2). NCBI lineage: Eukaryota > Metazoa > Chordata > Cladistia > Polypteriformes > Polypteridae > Erpetoichthys > Erpetoichthys calabaricus. The sequence goes on along the minus strand of NC_041404.2, from coordinate 142,267,130 downwards.
TGGCTTATAGCCAAGGAAAACCCTAAATTCAGTATCAGCAAATTGCTGAAGACCAAACTGAAATGGCCTGCTCAAAAGTATGTCCATATATGCACTCATTACATGGTCGGGGCTCCTTTTGCATGAATTGCTGCATCAACACAGCGTGGCATTCTGGGGGGGGGGGGGGGGGTGGGTGTGTGTGTGTGTGTGTGTGTGAAATCAGCCTGCGGCACTGCTGAGGTGTTATGGAAGCCCAGGATGCTGCTTTGATTGCAGTCTTCAGCTCGTCTGCATTGTTGACTCTGGTGTCAACATCTTCCTCTTGGTAGATTCTATATGGAGTTTAGGTCAGGAGAGTTTGCTGGCCAATCAAGCACAGTGATACCACAATCCTTAAACCAGGTATTGCTACTTTGGCAGTGTGGGCAGGTGAATTGTCCAGCAGGACTTGGCACATCTCCATAAAGCTTGTCAGCAGAGGGAAGCATGAAGTGCTCTAAAAATGTCCTGGTGGATGGCTGTGCTAACTTTGGACTTGATAAAAACACCAGGAGATGACATGGCCCCCCAAATCATCACTGACCAGAACCTTCACACTGGACCTCAAGCAACTTGGATTCTGTGCCTCTCCATTCTTCAGACTCTGGGACGGACTTCCAAATGAAATGCAAAAATTGACTGGGAGGACTTGACCACCGAGCATCAGTCCAGTCAGTTTTCTCCTTAGCACAGATAAGACTTCTGACATTGTCTCTGGTTCAGGATTGGCTTGACAAGGAAGGCTATGACAGTTGTAGCCCACGTCCTGGATATACAGGTTTGTGTGTGGTGGCTCTTGAAGCACCGACTCCAGACAGTCCCCCAAATTCTTGAATGGGCTGTGCTTCACAATCCTCAAGGCTGCAGCTATCCCTGTTGCTTATGCACCTTGGTGTCACTTTTTCCTTACACTCAACTTTCCATTAAAATGCTTTGCTGAAGAAGTTGGTGGTTCAGAGTGCTGTATCAGTGACCTTTCGTGGCTTCCCCCGCCTCATGGAGGGAGGTTGTCCATGACGGTCTTCTGGACAACTCAAGTCTGCAGTTTTCCCCAGGATGGTGTGGCCTACTGAACCAGATTGAGAGACATTTCAAGGCTCAGGACACCTTTGCAGGTGCTTTAGGTTAATTAGCTGAGTGGAGTGGGACACCAGGGGTCTACAATATTGAACTTTCACAATATTCTAATTCAGAGATACTGAATTTTGGGTTTTCATTAGCTATAAGCCATAATCCAGAAAATGAAAATGCTTGAAAGATTCATTGAACACAGTGATAAATTCACTTTGATATTTCAGTAATTCAATTCAAAACGTGAAACTCCTATTATAAAATTTATTGAGATGCACCTGTATAAAAACCACACAATTGCTCTCCTACACTCAAAGCAGGGTTCAGAATTTTGGGGAGCACACACTATGGAGGCTATGCATTTGTCATGGAAGAGCAAGCTGTATAGACAGGAGGACATTCTACTTCATACCCAATTACTGTACAACAGACATTCAAGACTGCAGTGGATGGGTGGTCTTAGATGATCAAAGTCTGCCGATCATCTAACATTTTCAGCCTCATTCTCATCCATCATTACTACAAAAGACAACATTCTATGCTCCACAGGTCAGACAGGCATCCAGCCCTGCAACTTATAGGTAAAACTTGGAGGTTGGTGGCAAGAATGGCACTCCAACCACTAAAAAAAAAAGGTGCTGGTGTCACCCACTGCACTCAGGTGGTTTAGTGTGTGGTGGGTGCAGCAACAAGCTACTAGCACATGTGCCCCCCCCAATCTCGGGTCAGTAGCAACCTGGCGTCTTACTTACAACTCTCTTCACTTGACACGAAGAATACTGAGCCGTCAGCACAAATGACCCCACAGACTCCACGGAGTAAAAGCATTTCAACTCGTACTCTGGATCCAGAAGGATCGGCAAAGAGGTTGTTGGATCTGCATGGACAGAAATGAAAAGGAGCTTCTGACACGATGCCACAAACCTTAGCCTTGCAGGAAAGTCCCAGAAAGTGTAATTTTGTTAACCGTTTTAAGGCTATGTGGCCTACTAAACTGACAGGGACTTTCGGAGCAAGTACATTTGAAAGCTCAGTATAGGGGGGGGGGGGGGGGGGACTTTCACAGAGCTGACCTTTTGGTGGTTAAATGTTTTATAAAAAGGTTTAAAAATAAACATTCCCCACTGGTTTACTGCAAGCATTTACAATTTGCAGTACTGACTAATCAAAGGCATTCAGTGTTGCAATATCCAACTTGTATTTGGCAAAACCGGAAAGTTGTGACCAAGGAGAATAATTGATGCATACCACTTTTCTACATTCAACTGCACTGACTTTAGCAATGATGTAACATTTTTGTGGACTTTTCACATCTTTTATTTTGTTACCAGGATTGAGTTCATGAATTTTCAATCAACAACTCTATAAACCCACAACACTAAGCCTGCTCTGTACTGGGCTAAAGATGCAGCCAAGAGGACGCCGAGCTGCTTAAGTTAAAGTGCAACTCACTGAGCTTTGGTGGACTTGAGGGGTTCAGATAAGCCCAGCTTGTAGATTTAGACAAGTTACTCACCAACAGTATGTTGAATACCCCCACGGTAAGAAGGGGGGGGTTTGAGCACCACACCACATTACTTGGTTGTAGGTGGATTAAAGCAGGTTATGAACAAACATTGCATGTTAAGAAGCCTGCCATATATAAAGCTATAATGTATGCAATTAGAAATGAAATTTGTTGGCGGAGCAAGTGTGAAAGACCACTTTGTTATTTTAAAGCTATCCCAGGTGGGAAAGAAGTGACTTTTTTTAAAAACCAAAAAATAGACATTAAGTTTGAATTAATAGGTTATTATATATTACTTTAACTAGCAAATGGCTCTTACCTTTCCTTTTTGGCCACCTTTGATTTATAAATCGATATAGATATAAACAAAGGTGGCCAGAAAGATAAGACCCATTTGCTAGTTAAGTTATTAAATGTTTGCAGATAATGCATAGTCTATAGGGGGTTCTTATTAACCCCCCCCCCCCCAGTTGAACTGAATTGGTATATTCTATTTCATGTCCCACGGACCACAGATTGGCCTCCGTGGCCTGCCTTGCCAAGTGTAAGGCATGCCATTTCAAGTGGTGCCTTAACGTGCTCAGTTGTATGTGCAGGGCTGTTCGTTTAGAATATACTGAATAAGTAGGACAGAAGTCACTCATCCTTAAATACAGAATGAATTGGAGTTTTAAAACCTTTCCTTTTATTCTACATGTGTAACAACTTCTCTATTCTTGTGGACTGTGCTTGTAATTTTGCAACTAAACCCTTTTAAAAATGAACCTTTTTAGATTGATGATTCTTTGGAGTGTGACTGGCTCATGCTTGATCCTGCCTTACCTACCATCAGCTACAGAACGTACACTTCTGGCAAATGTACCATCAGAAACAGACCAAGTTGCAAGCAGAATCTTAGCAACAAGAGTCCTGGTAATGCAATTTTAGAAGAGGTCCGGACCCCACTTTCATTTTAAATTGGATTATGACAAGTCTCCCCCCACCCCTCTCCTTTTCTATTTTGTTGAAATCAAACCACTTTGCTTAAAGCTGGTTAGGGTGGGCTTATCGAATGCTCCCCAGGAACACTTCAGGACCAGATGGAATTCTCTACCAATGAGCTCAAACTGGTTATTGAAGCTTGTCCCAACACCATCCAATCAGGAGAAACAATGGGTCACAGACTCACCCAACACATACAGCCGATTTGAAGCCAGGGCTACACTGGGAAGCTGTACAGACAAATAGACGTTGGTACATGTCACAGTGCCTTTAATATGGAAAGAAAATAGAGAAATGGAGTTTAATATTTTGACAATACAGAAACAATGTAAAAAGCATGCCACATGATTCCCCCATTCCATACCTTGTCTTTCACACCACATTGGTATTGAACAGGAAGGGTTGACAGCCATTAACTACACCGACTTAAAGGCAACAGTTCACAGGATATACTGAAAGTTAAGGGACTGGTGCAAGTAAAGTGTTCTACTGTCCAAGGTTAGGACCTCCATTCCCAGTAAGGGAATAACACGTCACTCTGGAGCAACAGACAATATTGTCAGAGGGGGCTTTAAGAGATCTAAACTTCATGTGGCATATTTCAGCAGCTGGCTCCTCAATTTTCCCCAAAGCGACAGCAATAAGCACTGCACCACCACAAGGTGTCCCCCTTACTTGGGCCAAAATATATTTCTGCTTTACTACATCAAGGAATATTTTGAAAATAAAATATGCAAATAAGTGCAATACAAAAATGTGAGCATAAAAAGGCTTCTATTTAAATTATCAATGACAAAAAAAGCCACCACATGACCAGCTCATCTGTGCCCCACACTTTCTATACAATCCCAAACCATTGCGAGACTTGTCACATTGGTCACTTTAAATCCGGCTTATTTCAATGCCTACATATATGTTTGGTATCATTCTTTTCATAATTTAATCGAACTTTGAGGTTGTTAGATTCCTTTTTAAAAATTATAAACCAAATCAAGAAAGTCATGCATCAAGCATAATGGACCTCAGTTCAATGGGAATACTCCAAATCGACAAGAGTAAAATATTTTATTCTCATTTCAGGATTTTTCCTCTTAAATTTTACATATTTATAGAAATGTGATTTTGACTTTTTTTTTTTTACATTTACAGATTAATATGGCCACAACTGGGGGTTGCCCCCACCCCCCGTCTGAAAATACAGGTGAAGGCTGATCTCTCCGCTCAGCCAAACAATGGTGAGCTTAGGAGGGGTGGAAATTTTTGCTGAGCCAGAAAGAGCAGCAACAAGCCACAGAATTAAATAACTGCTTTAACAGCAAGAATCGGCTTCTCATTAGGGAATTGGTTAGAGTTTGAAATCCCAGTTTAGCTGGTTATTCGTTGGCTCGTTTCATATCTCATATGTTTGGCGGTCATTTAATGAATAAATTTAGAGGACTGAATCCTTAAAAACAGGGCTATTAAAATGAAGGGAAAAGGAGTGAATTAGCAATGCAAACTGGGCACCAATTAGGAAAAGGGTTAGAATGAAAACCTGCAGCCACTGCAGCCCTCCAGGTCCAGAGTTCAACACCCCTGGTTTATACTGTTAAAATGTACTAAATGGCTAGGTTTGTATAATGCAGCTTTAACATTTGGTCTGGCCATGTACTCCATCTGCAGACCCACTAATTAGTAAATGAAGTAGTTACAGCTTATCATTGTGCCCCAATGACCATTAACTACACATAAAATTGGAGGTGGGAGAAGGATACCAAAGCTTGTGTCAGTCTGAACATAGTGAATTGAATCACTGTCACAGCTTGTGTTAAAACACTGCTGTCATGGGACCCGTGACATTTGAAGCTTCAAACCTCAGTGCTTCACTGGTTTGACAGTGTTTAGTCGGTTTGACAGCTTTGGCACTAAACGAACAGGTAGTCTATATAAAATGCAGCATTCTCATCCAACAATGTTGGGTTGTGAGGAAAGATTTAGAGCTTTGGTGACAGATGGCAACTAACAGCAGAAAACGGTGTTCAAAAGTTTAGCATAAATTGACAAGGACCTTAGAATAAAATGAACTTTTACTGGCGACATGAGGCTGAAACAATGAGTGCTGCTGCACTTGCACTCTTAAGTAAAAAGGTCCATAAGATCAGAACAGCCCCCTCGGAGTGAATAAATACAATCTTAAGATACCAATCATTTAACAATATTCACACAAAAAGAAAATACCTGGTGCTGCATCTGCAAAAATGATTGCGTTCATCCATATAACACAGTAAGCTGCCACACAACTGCCAATAGTAGACCAACTGTAGTGAGAAAAATAAAAAATAAAAAAAAAACTACTTGTCTAACAAGATTAAAAACACACTAAAAAAAATTGTTAAAAAGTACTAAAAATAAGGCAACAAATCACAAGCAATATTTGAGATTTAATATACTGCACTGAGTAAACTGAAGTTAACTTACTCATATTTAATCAATCCTTTATTTTTGATAAATTTTAGTGCCAAAATTGCACAAAAAAATTAATGTACCATACTGTGCTGGACAGTAATGATTGTATAACAAATGCTAAAACTCCATATTTTGATCATACCCAGATAGTCACAACCGAGTTATATTTTCAAATGTAAATATCCTCCAACATTTGATTTAATTTTCAAATAATTTTTACTGAATGACAGACATTCAAATGTCAATGCAAATTTGAACTTGTTTAAGGCAGCAGAAATTCAAATCTTTGATAAAATTTGAAAAAAAGATTAAAATGATTCTTGGGTGCAGGCATGTCTTGCCAATATTTTTGCAATTGTCTTATATGAATGCATTATATTAAAATCAGTTAATTATCCAAATAATGCATTGAACTAGGAGTGAAGAATTGACCAAATATTACTCATTAAGAATTCTACTGCAAGGCTTGCCTTTACTGAAAATTGTCTTTGGGAAAGTAAATATTTAGCAAAAATATACAAATACACGGTTTTTTTTTTTTTTTTTTTAGCAAAAAACGAGACGCTAGTTCATTACAATTGGCACGGCATATGCGCCAACATTCAAGTGAAAAGTTATTTATTTATATACACGAGAATGGTAAACCGGATGGCATGGACGCAGGCACACGACGATGGGACCATGAGACGTACTGCGCAGGCGCGTACAGCTCAACTAACGGAAATAGCAAATAAAAGAACCGCCATATTGTGAGTGGCACTACTGCGGAGTGAGGTTAGGAATAATGTGCTGCTTGGGATTTACAAACCGCTGAACGCTTTACACCAAATTCAAACACAATACAGCTCAACGATACACACACGAGCCCACCTAGATAAGATCAATGAACACAGGCGCCTACAACAAGCGTCAGAAACTGCGGAAGCAAAGCAGGCACGGGTTGAGACACTACGGGGTCCGCAAAGCAACAACGAAATTGAAGGTGCAGTCGACTCTGTGCGAGGCCAAATTGCACTTGTTAAATGTAAAAATCAGTTAGCCGTTTTGTGTTTTTAATTTTTCACACATGCAAGATTTTTTATAGTGCATGTTAGTGGTCTCCCCTCGACTTTCTCGTATTTTCAGATATGTTAGATATTTGAGAAGCCACAAGACGATTATAATTTACATTGGAAAAAAAAAATCAAACTAATAAGTTGATTAAATCGGACTCTACAGCGGCATTAAAAAAAAAAAAGTTTCGGTTAACGGAAATGCACAAAAGCGGAGAGAAATCTACGTTTTGTACTTAATACTTGGATGTAAAATTTGGTTGAGCGAAGTGAAAGCGGACTCCAATAATTGGGCTTACAGACACACCGATAGAATTCCAAAAACGGTATTTTCAACCTACAGCGTCGACAGTCACCAAAATCTCGAAATAGAATTTTTGAATGACTGCAATACTATCCTTATACTTTGTATACGAAGAGAAGAAAAAAAAACAACTTACCCCATACTTTCGGTTACCAAAACGTTCAATAATTAGCTTCCTTCAAAACGACATAAAAGTACTTTTCCTTGTTATGTGTACATATATAATTGGTGCTTCGCAAAATAAAGAACAAAGCGTTTTAAGAAAAGCCAACCAAGAAGGCTTTATTAAAAGCCGCCATTGGAAGTCGGCTTATTAAAGCCATGTTGCCCCACCCAGCGACCCGCTTGTTAAGGCAGCTGCCGCCAATTTACACGAGCTAAATCAACGGTTTAAGTCTCCGAGAGCGTCGCCGATCCTGTTCAGTTCCTACTTTATTTCGAGAGCGATGACCTGCTCCGTCTAACGATTAGAATACGCGTCAGTGTGTGTGTGTCCTGTGGACAATATGAGGTGCGTGCTGACTACTACTCGGAGTTTTAGGCTGCGCTCGAGCTATTGTTTAAATGAAGTTTCTTTTGTTTTCTCAGGGCTGTTTTGTATCTCCCTTACTTCTTAAGTTTCATTTTGGGATGGATGGTGCCCACTTATGTGAACGCCCTTCCAGGTAAAGTGGCTTTTATGTTATTTCTTGCTGGTATCTGCACACTTTTTGCCTTTATTCTCATCTATTTATGTTGGCTTAAGAAAAGGTGGGAATTTTTACGTGCCTATTCCCTTTATTATGCGGTATATTTTTTCAACTCGGAGTCCGTTTTTAGCCGCTCATGTGGAAAGTGCCGGTACTGATCAGTACTTCAAGCGGTCTGGCGAAGAGTAGAAGTCGCCAACTACAAAATACGCAAAGATCACAAGCCCCGCCCCTTCTGCTGTGGTCGGACGAATCCTCCTTTCTTGGTGCACTTCAGTTGAAGAGTTTTAGTAAACGGATCCCCATATTTCGTGGGCTTTCTGTACTTTCTTGATACTTGTGGCAAATCTGTTGCCCAGTCTACATCAGAAGTAATTTTCGTTGCTATTTATTAATGGTAATTTTTAATGGTGTGTTTTACATCAGCCATCTAGAGTTTAGATCAGGGGTAGGCAACGTCGGTCCTGGAGTGCCACAGTATGTGCAGGTTTTTGTTCCAACCCAGTTCCTTAACGAGAACTCTCTTGCTGATGAAGCACATATTGCTTAAGTGACATTTTAATGCTTCATTTTAGTGGTCTCGCTTGTTAAGGTTCTCCAAAGCAGCCAGCAGTTCTCCAGCTAGCTTTTTTCCAATTACATCTGTGTGTGTTCATCATGCACGGTTTGATTTAATAAAACGCTTAATAGAAAAATGTGACAGACTGAAAATGATCTGTTTTAGGCTTCAAATCATTTGGATGATATCCTTGGAAAGGAAAAAAATCTGCGATATAAGCCTTACATTGCACAGACTAACAAGCCATAAAATTAAATAAGGTCTGAGATTGGCAATGATTGGTTTCTAATTAAGCAATTGGGTTGAATGAAAACCTGTAGCCACTGCGGCTCACCAGGACCAACATTGCCTACCCCTGTTTTACATCTTATTGCTAATAAGGAGCAATTAAAACACTGAATGCAGCAGTTTAAGATTGAAATAAGCAATTAAGGTTGGAGAACCTTAACAAGCGAGACCACTAAAATGAAGCATTAAAATGTCACTTAAGCAATATGTGCTTCATCAGCAATAATTGAGTTCTCGTTAAGGAACTGGGTTGGAACAAAAACCTGCACATACTGTGGCACTCCAGGACCGACGTTGCCTACCCCTGGTTTAGATCTTCTGGTCAGCTGTCTCTGGTTGTCCCTCGTACCAAGTGTAAAACTAAGGGGGACTGGGCTTTTACAGCTGCTGCTCCTCGCCTGTGGAACTCTTTTTACCTTCTCCTTTTATAAAGGAGTCGTCTACAATTGAATTGTTCAAAAGAAGATTAAAGACTCATTTCTATTCACTTGCATTCCGTGACCTTCAGTAACACTGATGGTTTCCTCTTTGTGATTCTTTTTTTTTTTTTAATTTTTTTTTATGTATATATTTTTTGTTCATATTTTATTTGTTTGGTTTCTCTTTTCTATTATTGTAAAGCACTTTGGCCACAGCATTACTATGTGGTTTTAAATGTGCTATACTGTATAAATAGACGTTGACATTACAAGAAAAACTAAGCGCCCAACATAAAGATCTATGGTGTTCCTAATGGCTTGATCTCCATGAATTGCACTCGAGATGTCCGTAAATTGCTAGTTGTCTCTACGTGTGGATTCGTTTCAAGGCTGCAATTAGTTGACATATTTAAGTAGGAATTAACTAGGTCCGAAACTCCATAAAATGTTTGCAAGTGCAAATATACTTGCACTGATGAAATTTAAAACCTCAACAAGCTCACCATTTACTCCAGTTAAAGCTTGCCAGGTATTATACCCAATTATACATTGGGTATAATTAAAATTCAAATTTTATGCAATCCACACTAACGTTAACCTGAGACACTTTGTTCTGTGTTTATTGTGATTTTTAATGTTCTCTTAACATAGACAGGAGTTTACCGGCAGGCAGCACTTTTTTCCCCAGCAGGTCAAAAACTATTCTCTATCAATCTCCATGGTATTGTCTTTTTCACTTGCCAACAAAGGCGAGTGGACCCCGTAGAGCTTGTCGTGTGGTTTTTTATTTTTGCAAAATTATCAATTTCTGAAGCTATGGCATAGTCATGTATATGAAACTTTGTTAAATGTGTACAGGGAAACTGGGAATACGATGCATTGAGTTAACTTTAATTACGAAATATAAAATCGGTGAGGGATAACTGCCCCAGAGCCTTCATTGAAAAGAATTTAATAGTTTTGTGTCGGCATTCTGTGATATCTAAAAGTGATTGTACAGGTATGTATAAAGATTCACAGTATTGGCTAACAAGTTTTAAAGTTAATTATATAAGGGAAACCTCCAGTTCATTTTAAAGGTAATTGGTTAATGGCAACTAATCTAGGCCTAGTCATCCTTTTTAAAGGGGGGGGGGGAGAGAAACACTTAACATTAATTACTTTCTCGTATACAAAGTACATGGAAAGTACTGGAATTGTCAAATTAAGGTTGGTCACATTTTGCATACAAGTATTGGGTGCAAAACTTGGATTTCTATCAACTCTATCTAATCGGAAGTGGTACTTTACCTTTTATTCATGCTGCTGCAGAGTCTGATTTATTCACGCTTAAATTTATTATTGTTCAATATATTTGATTTGTTGTTTTTTTTTTATGTACATATCTTGTGGTTTACTCCTCAAATATCCATCCCCATATCCAGTGTTGTACGTGAACTAGTTTAAGAGCGTGCTCATTTTTCTAAAGAGTGGTGAACTTAACATGAGGCATTTGCAAGTGAAGAACTTGACTGAGCTAGTTCAGTTTTATGTGACATACTGGATCTGGTTTAGGTCCAGATTAAATTTTTGCCTTCACTCTAATGTAGGCGTGGAGCCGAATACAGTATTCGGATAAGCACAAATAGATTTTTACGAACATTTTATACAAATGTTTTGCCATTTGTATTCTGTAAAAAATAAAGTAAAATTGGGCACTGCCTTCTTGCAGCTTCAGCTGCACCCCTGCTGACACGAGCATGTGGTGAAGCTTCACTTTTGCTTTTAGGAAAACTGACTTCATGAGGCCCCTTTATATTTTTACCCTGTTGGACATGCAAGAAGTGATGGGAGTTTTGACGGGTAGTGTAATGGGTTAGTTCACCTACACACTGGTTCCACAGTCACAAATTGTCACACGATTGGAAATAGATGCAAGAATACATACAGTACTGTGCAAAAGTTTTAGGCAGATGTGAAAAAATGCTGTAAACAAAATGCTTTCAAAAATGGAAGTGTTAATCATTTATTCAACAAAATGCAGTGAATGAACAAAAGAAATCTAAATCAATATTTGGTGTGACCACCCTTTGCCTTCAAAACCGCATCAGTTCTTCTAGGTACACTTGCACACAGTTTTTGAAGGAACTCGGCTGGTAGGTTGTTCTAAACATCTTGGAGAACTAAGCACAGATCTTCTGTGGATGTAGGCTTCCTCACATCCTTCTGTCTCTATGTAATCCCAGACACACTCGATGTTGAGATCCGGGCTCTGTGGGGGCCATACCATCACTTCCAGGACTTCTTGTTCTTCTTTACTCTGAAGATAGTTCTTAATGACTTTGGCTGTATGTTTGGGGTCGTTGTCCTGCTGCAGAATAAATTTGGGGCCAATCCTACGCCTCCCTGATGGTATTGCATGATGGATAAGTATCTGCCTGTATTTCTCAGCATTGAGAACACCATTAATCCTGACCAAATCTCCAACTCCATTTGCAGAAATGCAGCCCCAAACGTTCAAGGAACCTCCCCCATGCTTCACTGTTGCCTGCAGACACTCATTATTGTACCGCTCTCCAGCCCTTCGACGAACAAACTGCCTTCTGCTACAGCCAAATATTTCAAATTTTGACTCATCAGTCCAGAGCACCTGCTGCCATTTTTCTGCACCCCAGTTCCTATGTCTTCATGCATACTTGAGTCGGTTGGCCTTGTTTCCACGTTGGAGGTATGGCTTTTTGGCTGCAACTCTTCCATGAAGACCACTTCTGGCCCGACTTCTCTGGACAGTAGATGGGTATATCTGGGTCCCACTGGTTTCTGCCAGTTCTGAGCTGATGGCAGTGCTGGACATCTTCTGATTTCGAAGGGTAATAAGCTTGATGTGTCTCATCTGCTGCACTAAGTTTCCTTGGCCGACCACTGCGTCTACAATCCTCAACGTTGCCCGTTTCTTTGTGCTTCTTCAAAAGAGCTTGAACAGCACATCTTGAAACCCCAGTCTGCTTTGAAATCTTTGTCTGGGAGAGACCTTGCTGATGCAGTAGAACTACCTTGTGTCTTGTTGCTGTGCTCAATCTTGCCATGACATGAAACTGTCTTCCACAACCTCACCTTGGTAGCAGAGTTTGGCTGTTCCTCACCCAGTTTGAAGCCTCCTACACAGCTGTTTCAGTTAATGACTGTGTCAACCTACGTGTGACATTGATGATCATTAGTACCTGTTTGGTAGAATTGGTTGATCAGACACCTGACTAGAATCCTACAAAATCCCTGACATTGTGCAAGTGGACCTGTAAGAATTGATGCTGGTGTGAAGGCAAAAGGTAGTAACACCAAATATTGATTTGATTTAGATTTTTCTTTTGTTCGCTCACTTTGTTTATTATCAATTTACAAAATGCAATCATTTATATTTCTGAACATTTTTTTCACACCTGCCTAAAACTTTTGCACAGTACTGTGGTTTTTTTCAACTGGGAAGATTAGCATATATGGTTACAGTATACGTGTTTGTTGCTGGATATAACTCCTTGAATACAATACAATTAAGACTTAGGCGATTTAGTGTTCGTATAAGGCATGCAAAATTTGAAAAATAAACTCCTGGGTCATTTTTATTCTCACTCCTTGAATACAAGATGAACTGAACATGAATCATTTCAAAATTTGAAATGGTGAACTACAAACATGAAGTTTTTCATACTGAACTGAGCTGCTTCTTGTGAAGTGTGAACTTGCACAACACTGGCCATATCGGAGTATACGAGAAAGTGGAGGGGAGATTTTTTGTGTTAAAGCCCAAGTAATCAAGCCATACATGTATGGCATCGGGCAGTTTAGCCTCAAAATGCACACATTACTCTGAAAACAAAAATGCAGCAGTTTGCATCTAGCTTATTGGATTGTCAATGAGTAAGGGAATTTGGCTTTAAATTTTAAGTGTTGGATCTACTTTTTAACAAATTAAGTGTTGAATTGTCTTAATGAGCAAAATGAACCTCACTGCAAAATATTAGACTTAAGTACTTTTTTTTTTTTTTTTTTTGTAAAGGTATCTTGGACTAACTTGGCTTCTGTTGTTCATTTTTAAAGGGGATGTCACCTGTCTCGAGGACACAATGGTTTTAGAGCTGCCTCCAGGAGCAAAGAGGACTTATAGACTCTTTGTCGTGGGTGAGCTTTATATCCTCTTTACAAGTTCCTGTTTTTGTATGTGCCCAACCAAAACTATAATTACATGTGCAAGATGGAGGATACTGTTCTATAGGAAGCAGACTCTCTGAAAAGGACTAGGAGTTTTTATGTTGACAAAATTCTCCTCTGCAATTTGCAGAAATATTTTATATCCAATAGACTCCCTAGAATTTCTTTGCCTTTTACCTAAGAGATATATAGGAAACTTTTTTTAAAAATCAAAAAAAAAGTGATTCTGGTGAAGCAGAAGGTAGGTACACTCCAATGTCAAACTTTGGCACTGTATCTGGTGGTGTTCCTCTCTGACAGGACTGCGTCCCCCATGTGGGGAGAAGACCACATGGCCCTGATATCTATGCCAATGAGCTGGTGCTCTTTTTAAAACAGGAGTTGCCAAGTCCGGTCCTGGAGGACCACCATGGCTGCAGGTTTTCATTCTAACCCTTAATGAGTGACCTGTTTTTTGCTGCTACTTTGAACTAATTTGAATCGACTTAATCTTGAAGACTCTGGCCCCTTTAATTGTTTTTGTCCTTTAATTAGTAGCCAAACAATTGAGATAAAGAGCCAAAACTGGTGTCCATCATACAATATTGAAAATAAAGAATGATGACGGTCTCAGGAATGTTGATCTGCTCAAGTCCAGAAAACATTAACAGTGCTCTTGGAAAGAAAAATCAACAATTTATTGTAAATGTCTGCTAATGCACCATTCGAGCAGCAACAGGTGACGGAATTAAAGAACTAGTTTAACAACAACACCTCATTAACCAGCTGGTTGGAGTTTGAGGCTCTGACTTAGTTGGTCTCCTGTCGGCTCGCTCACTCCACGTTTCATTTCTGTTTGGGTGCCATTTAAGGAAAGAAATGAAGATCTGTTCCCCTGAATTCCTTCATCATTCCCGATTTGTTTAAGATCAATTTAAAATGAATTAACAAGAAGTTAGCAGCACAAACAGGGCACTTATTAAAAAAGGTTAGAATGAAAACTTGCAGCCACAGTGGTCCTCCAGGACTGGAGTTGGTGACCCCTGGTATAAAACACCTAGCTGAGCTCTATCTCTCGCATTACTCTTTAGCAATCTCTCTAGTTCTGGGGTCTCCAACTCTGGTCCCTGAAGGGCCCCAATGGCTACAGGTTTTCATTCTAACCCTCTTCTTAATCAGTGACCTATTTTTGCTGCTAATTAACTTTTAAATTCATTTTATTTGACTTGCTCTTGAAGACTCGGACCCCTTAATTTAGTTTTTCCTTAATTAGCAGCCAATAAGATACAAAATGAACCAAAGCATGACCAGCAAACTGACCATCATAAGATATCTGAAAATAAAAGGTCTCGGGAATGCTGATCTGCTCAGGTCTTAGTAAGGAGAGAATCCACAATTTCAGAAATGTCTGCTATTGCACAATGAGGGCAGCAACAAGCCATGGAAGTAAAGAACGGGTTAAATTAACAATCGGCACCTACTTCAGCAACTGGTTGGAGTGAATTTGGTTGAAGCCCTGACTTAGTTGGTCTTCTGTCAGCTCACTCGCTTCCTTAAATGGCACCCAAACAGTAAAACATAATCGAAATGAAGCAAATTGGAGGAACAAATCTTTAGTCAATTTAAAATTTAATTCAAAAGGTCATTAACAAAAATGGGTCACTGATTAAGAAGGGTTAGGATGAAATCCTGCAGCCACTGGGGCCCTCCAGGACCCGAGTTGGGGACCCCTGCATTAAATGGCATTTAAATGAGGTCTATTGAACAAATGGGTAACACTAGCTAAGCGGAGGTAGTGGTAGTGACTCTAACGGAGGCTGGCATATGAGTGAGGAGGGTCCAGCCCAGGTCCCCACTCCTGACATCGTGCTAATCCGTGACGGAGGCTGTGGGTTGAGGGGAGTAGGAAGCATGAATATCGTTCCTGCAGGCGAACTATGATTCTTGGCACAACGAGAAGTCGCAAAATCAACTGGAATGTTCAAGCAAATCCTGGAAAGAAGAAAAATCCATAAAGTTGTTCTCTTGTGAAAAGCGGACAGACTTGCAGATGTTGGATTTTACATAGGTGGAGTTTAGCTGTGGATCTAAGACTGATTTGTATCCCAATTATTAATTCGTCAAAACAGTTGTGTACTAAACAGACAGCATGACAAAGGAAAACGAGTACCAAGACAAATTTTGGTTGCATTGTAGAGCAGAGTCCTGGAGGTCCACTGTGGCTGCAGGTTTTCACTTCAACCTATTTCTTAATGAGAACACATTTATTTACTACAGGGTGGTCCAGATCACAACGGTCTCCCTGCCATTTCGAATGCAGGGCAGGTGCTGCAATCCATCGGCAACAAAGAATTTTAAGTGAAATCTCTCTGCAGGGCAGGTGCTGTGAATTCTCTCGGTAATAAACAAGTCATAGCATAATGAAAATTGCATAATTAGATCTGGACCACCCTATACTAAAGCATTGTCTTTTGGGCCTAACTTTAGTTATCTTGCCGGTTACAATTCAGAGCCCTTAATTGCTTAGTGAAGTTTTTAGCAGCTGCACTTTAGGTTTAATTGGTGCCTGTTTTCTTAACCAGTTTAATGAAAGGTAGATTACCAAAAAACCAGTAGCTCTCCCAACTAATGGGATTCCTTTTAAACAAATCATGCTGTACATGCACAGGTATCGGTATTAATATTCAGAAATCAATAAGAGGGATATTGGAAGGGGAGTGTTAAGTTTAAATCTGTTCTGGTCCACTAAACATGGATAATGTTAATTGCACTGTAGTTTCCTCCTCGGAACATTTGTTGGTATTTACTGTTTTTGGCATATTGTGGCTTTCATTCATCCAAGTTTCATTATCGGCAAGGACTCTCATAACTAGGAAACGAGTTGGAAGGAAAACCTGTGGCCCTCTAGGATAGTGAATGAAGACCCCTGTAGAAATCACCTGTAAAATTATAGGACCTCATCCAGGTCTTAGTTCTGTTGGATCTCTTAAGTTTAATTCCCAACAGTATCGGAGCATGCGATTCACAATTCATGTGTTAAAGGTCCTGTCACAACTTTTCCAGTGACCTTTTCCAGCCTGACTTTGATTCACTCACCAAGATTCTGGAAATAATCGTAGTGCACTCTTGTGACCAGCAGGCGTGTATTGTGAGATGCCCAGTGCATCTGTCCTACTCATCAGCCATAGGGGTGGGCTTCATGTGCATGAGTGCTCCACCAAAAGTCCAACACATCAACGTGGAGATGAGGAATAAGCAAAAGGAGTATTTTGGATCTCTCAAATGGTACATGAAACAGGACCCAGATAAGCCTCTCTTCCATGATGGGAGGGAGGGGGCCCTAATAACCTAATATGGCAGCTGAACCCTGTACCTTATTTTTACAGCATTACAAGATTACTGTATTGAAACCTGGACCTTCTAGTTAAGTGATTAAGAGTGCAAACTTACCTGCCTTAACATGTGACCAAAGTTGGTTTGGTTAGTTTACAACGGAGAGGCTGCCTTCTGTTTTACTACATTAAAATTTGGGTTTTAGATGAGCGTCCACTCTTGGGTTTAATTCCTCAGAAGTGCATGTCCAAGTTAGTAACTGAGGAAGGGAGAAAAAAAGCTAAACAAAGGCTTTGAGGGGAAATTGCATGTAGTGTCTGACATATTTTTATCCTGCAGGTCTGTTTCAGTGAATATCCTTTTGTTTACTTGCTATGGTTCTGAGACAGACCGAGGTTTTTGACCGGGCATTTAATCCCAGTCTTATTGCTCTTGCAGGTTCCAACAACAGAATGGTTCTGGTTGATAAGTGGTACGAAACCACCTGTCTGTACTCGGTTGATGTTGGCAGCATCTTTTCTTTTAGTGCTGCTTATGATGCTTGTGATGTTCAAGCTCTAGTAAGTATATTCTGGCTTCCTTTCCAAAACCTTTAGTGATGCCACACCTACCAATGATCATTCATTTCCAGCTTGTAGCACGCATGCAACTGAAACGAATGCTTTGGATCTCTACGTACTGCAAAGTGTTGGACATTTTGTAAATTTCAGCAGCTATTGATGTGTTGGGTGTGCTTTGTGTCAATCTGCAGAAAAGATGGGTTTAGTCTCAGGTTGTCCTTTTAATTCCCCTTTCCAGTACCTGGAATTGTCCTTTTGAGAAAAAAGCTGAATTGCATATTTAATTCCAAATTTCAAATAGTGTGGAGGCTGAAGTTGGAAATCCTGAAACACACCCTTGACTAGTGTCTGTCCTAATCGGATCCTGCAGCTGAAGGCCCCTGATCATCTGCAATAGATGGAATAAAAACTTTCAGCCACAGTAGCACTCCACTTTTTTTCCTTCGCCGCTAGTGTTTTGCCTTCTCCTATATTTTTAATTTTAATTGACTTGCTCTTTAAGACTTGGACCCCTTAATTGTTTAGTTGTTCCTTTTTAATTAGCAGCCATACCAAGCAAGCCATCACATGACCAGCAGCCTGCGTCCATCATTCAATTTCTGAAAATTTTAATGGTGAAGGTCTCTGAAATTGATCTGCTCAGGTCCACAAAACATTTTGACTTTATTCTGGGGGGGGAGGAACAGTATTGGAAACCTTTCCTGAGGCAGGATGAGAGCATCTCACCTGGAATTAAGTCGATTCTTAAACTCGCCAAGTGAAATTGCTTGGAGTTTGAGGCCCTGACTTTGCTAGTCCTCTCTTGGTTCACTTTACATCTCGTGATGCAATTTAGAGAACTTCTTGTTAAACAAGACAACTGATGTGAAGGGAAAATGTGATTGGTCCTGGTGTGCTACTGTGGCTGCAGGTTCACATCCTAACCCTTTACTTCATGACCAGTATTGGCTGCCAGAGTTTGACACCCCTGTTCTAGGAAAATGAGCAAAGGAATGGCTGTTTAAATCGGACACTTGACTGTCCCCTGGTGAACCTCTCCTCTGATCGCTAGTGTGGTGGACTGTCACAAATACAGGAGTAACACAACAGGAAATTTTGGGTAGCACTTTAGTTTAGGTACTGCAAAATAGTCGTCTTTAAGGTCTTGTTACACAAGAGTAAAGGATTCTATTGGTCTTCATAGCACTTGTAAAGCCTCCGTAGATCTGTTCATCTCGGTGCTGTGTGCCATATTAACATGATGGTAAAATGACTAATATGAAGGAATCCCAGGTCTTCTACAAAACTAGCTGTGTAAGCCCATGCTGTAAAAAGCCCAGGGTCCTAAACTTTATATAAAGTTTGGATGGATGAATGAATGTAGATGTCGGGTAATTGAAAGGGGCATCTCTCTCCTAGGAGGTTTTGTTTTGCTGATGTGCTCGCCTCGCTTGTGTATCCTTGGAGGTGGAGCCCTTACCCCAACTCCTGGGCCGGACAGATGCACACTTCCACGCATAGACGTTTCTCTATATATTATATAGGTCTTGAAGCCACCTCTAGTATGACATGTTGGTGTGCCCCGTTGCAGAGATGAAGAAATGCACTTACTACTTTGGGTCTCCGGAACACTTGGAATGAATCAGTGTGTTAAGGTCTTGTGACATTAATTTTTAAAGTGCCTAAAGCATAGCTAAAATTTGCTTTATTACTCATTTGCTGTTTTCTTAGGATGCTAATGGTTGATGAGGCAGGTGAGCCATTAAAAGCAGTTCAGGTATGTGCATGTGTCCCCATGCTGGCTGCTCTGGCCAAACTACCAATGTCCCATCTCCCCAATTGCTCAAAGTGATCACAAATCTGATGGTCACTTTGTCCAAGCTCTTAAGATCCTGTGTGAAGATGGTTCCAGAAGAACCATCAATGCCAGGTCTGTACCATTAGTGGCCAGGCACAAATTGGTAAAGGATGCATGGGGCTCCACTTGGAGCTGGCAAAAAGCCACCTTGAGGAATCGGAGTGGGGGCCAGAGATTCCAATGACTGAGAACCAAGACTCTCTGGTCTGAGGAAACCAACCGTCATGTCTGGAGGAAGCCAGGCACTGCTCAATAGTGACACCTTTTGTGGTGGTGGTGGTAGCAGCAGCAGCTAGGACT
Organism: Erpetoichthys calabaricus; assembly: GCF_900747795.2. Lineage (NCBI taxonomy): Eukaryota > Metazoa > Chordata > Cladistia > Polypteriformes > Polypteridae > Erpetoichthys > Erpetoichthys calabaricus. The sequence goes on along the minus strand of NC_041404.2, from coordinate 142,247,600 downwards.
TGGTGACTAGTCTGGGTCGAAGGGAAGTTAAAGCAAAGCAGACCTCCTTAATGAGCACCTGATGCAGGGTGGTCTAGGTTGGTCGTCTTGTTAGAAGGTAAAACTTTGGCCCAGTCTGACCACAAGGCAACGGCATCACAGAAGTGGCTTAGGGAAACTGGGGGAGGAATGGGAATATCCATCCAAAGCCCAGACTTGTACCAAATTGAACATCTCTGGAGACCTGTAAATGGGTAGGATACAGACCGTCCATAGATGGCTGAGAGGATCTGCAGAGAAGCGAATCACATACCCACCAGAATCCAGGTGGTTATGAAGCTTCTTGCCGCAGTCCCGGGAAGATTCCAGGCTGGAATCACAACCACAACTTACAAGATTTCAATTTTCTATTTGTAACTAAAGGGTTCAGACCCTTTTACCCGGTGTTTCTAATCCAGCTTTGCTTTCATTCCAGGGTATTGAGTCTTGCCCAGTAATTTTGGGGGGGTGGAGGAGAAATGTAAAACGTGAAGTTTTCTGGTTACTTTCTAAAACTGACAGTAGACAAAATGGTCTACGTAACATGCAGAGACCACCTGAAAATAAGAATTTTGTCCTATGCACCCTGCACAATGAGACTTAATGTAGTGACGCTATTCGGTTTCTCTGGTGGCAACAGTGTCACTGAAAGTTGGAAAACCCAGTGCTCTGACTTGCTCTTGTGATCCGTCCACATGGTGAAACTGCAAGCAGAGGCCAATCCTCTGAGCCTCCATTAGCACTTCTCTGTAAATAAAACCCACGACTCCCCTGCTAAAGATGTCATGTATGTTTTTAATATAGGATAATGGGTACTCCTTAAAAGTGGTGCTGCAGTACTTCTCAACAACGATGGGCAAGTCCATCCAGACCACTTACAATATGTTCTGCGTGCCCCCGATTGTCGTCCCACTGCTCATCAGTGTAGAGGCTGGAAACACCGTCTGCAACCAAACCTTTATGGAGGTGAGCACCACTGCCTCAAATTGCAAAGCCATACTTTCGAGCCCACCATCTCTGTGCTTGTGAATTAACCAAGGACTTTCCTTTGCAGGTTTCAATTTTGGAACAGCTTCCCAGCTTTGATGAGGTGCCCCATTTATTTAGTCTTTGTTGTTTGAAGAATGATGCATGAGTTTGTTTGGGGGAAAGCTGAAAAATTTGGGTGGGGGGGGGGAGGGTTTGGGTTAATATCCTATCTAGCCTGAGGCTGAACAGTCCCTGTAAGATTTGGGATTATGACCAGGCAGGGATGTACGGTCAGGGGAGGCAGGTGCGGCAGATGAAATGATGATAAAATGTGTCCACTGGTCTGTGCTATAAATTCTGTACGATTCCAATTATGATCATTGTAGTCAAATCGCTGAATTAGCACATTTCCTGTTCAAATACAGGGAAGAAATGAGGTGCTGCAGAGACGAGCCTCGCCTCCAACTGTGCTCTCCCTCACACACTGGGTTGATACCTGCAGTTGGTGTGTGCCAGTTGCTGTGTCTGGAAAGTCAGGGTGTATAATAAACGTGTGCAGACATTGGCAACCTACAGTCTGGCTAATATCTTTAATGTGTGCAACATATTTAGTCTTGCTGATCAGACATAAAACTGCAGTGAAAAGGCACAAGGAGAGACACAGTACTGTGACTCCCTGAAGTGGGCGCATGTGAGCCCAACAGGTGCTCGTTGCTGCTGTTCTTCTACACAGAGGATATCAGTCGCGTGTGCTGCAGCGGGCCATTTTATTTTTGTTCCGACTGCCAAAATTTGAAGATTAAGACTTTTTAATACTAAAGGAAAATAAGGAGGACTTTTACAAGAAAGTGAGATTTTCGTGGAGGATAGGCACATGGATTTCAATTACAAATAAAGGTAAGGCCATAAATGGTTTATAAACTAGGGGGCAGTGCCCCCCTGCTTGCTTTGCTCGCCAGCCCCCATGTGGGCCCTACATTCTAGTAATTTCCCAGATCTGCCGCTTGAGACACATTGTACTGTGCTTTTGGATAAATGCGAATATTGACGGTCTTTCAAAACCTATCACGGACAATTCATCCCATGTTGGTTTATTATATACGTGGGCGTGATCTTTTTCAGATTCGTATAGAAATCCAAGAAAACTTTTTGTAATATGTCGGTTTATCTGAAAAATATGGACAAATTCTACAGCCAATAATGGGAACAAATCCATACATCCAAAAGTCTCGCCTTACACAAAATTTAACTTTCAATTCTATGTTGCAATTTCTGTGATCATAAATTATAAACCTGACCGAATTGTGGTTTCTATGAAATTTTAAACTTGTAGTAGCTTTACTTTGTTGTGGGACCTCATTCTCGTAGTGTGTGTGGTCCTGAATCGTGTAAATCTAAGTTGAGTATTGAATGATTGTTGTAGTTTTGGATATTTTGCCTGTAGTGTTTGTGGATTTCACTTTCTACCCAATGAAGAGGCGTATCTGTGAGAATGAAAAGATTTGGTGAAACTACTTTTCCCCTGATGGCAACACTAGACAATCTACAAGTCTCAGACTAGGTTTTAAAGCCGAAAAATATCTACATCTGTCATATAATCTGTCCACGTATTCGATCTCTTTATGCGGTATCATTTCGGAGTAATTTCCATTTGTTAGCGCTAATGCGATCTTTACGATCAGTTTTTTGAGACTTTCGAGTTTTAGTATTTTCATAATCTCTAACCCGCTTGGCATGTGTATTGCGCCAACGTTTTTGAACCTCTTTACAACATTCTACTTTGTCATGTTTTATTTCCGTCCCCACTTGGACCCGTTAGGTTTTCAATTCATCTCTTTGCACAAAGTCTCGTCTTGCAGCACTTGAAATTCTCTGAAAGTCTCGTCTCATCCCAAGATTTTTTTTTATATACTAGAGATGGGATCAGACTTTAAAACTAAATTTTGACCTTTTAAATAACACTTTTGATCAGTCTAAAGCTTTTAACAATATTTCAATTCTGATGTTTTAATCAATTTTAAAGGTCAGAATTAAATCTCTTTTTATCACTCAATACTTTCATTTGTATTGAACGAGTTTGAATTGTGGAATTGCAATGACAATTTTAGAACACATGGAGGGTGAGGAGCAAATGTGCTCTCTTCACTCTCTTCGCCGCTATAAATGTAACGTTCTTCGTAAAGTGTGTGTATAAAGAATGCTGATGAGATATGAAACCTAACCAGTAGTCAGTGTGCCACTTGAATAGTGAATCCGCTACTCTTTAGGGTTCATATATTTGTAAATCGGACTCTGAAGGAGTCGGTGCCTCACCAGCCATGAACCTCTCCGTACATCACTGTGACTAGGGGTACTGGATGGTGAACTTATGAGTTGTGGTATTAAAATGTCTTCAGTGTCGTATATCTAACCCACCTTTGACTTTTTGTAGTCCAACGCCAGCGCCCCTGTGTGGAATGTCAGCATCAATGATGGTAGTTCGGTGATCAAAATGTCTCTGAGTGAAGCACAATTGAATGGCTACGAGTTTTTGAGTGGTGCAAATACCCTCGTAATCAGAACCTACTTCAATGCGACCGGACTTCAAGTGTTCCAAGTAAGAAATGAATGTCTCTGCGAAGGTGACGTTGATCATCTTTTTAAATGAGTTGTAGGTATTGTGAAGCCATGCAGCCTCGAGCTGCTCTTTTGAAGAATCCTCGGGATCAAGCCAGCTTAATTTTGTTTCTCCACCCACCTTTTAGGATCTCTCTACAAACGTTACCCTCTACTTTTCGGATGTGCTGTTTAGCTGTTACACTGGCTTTGCCCAGATCAACGTCCGTGTTAAGATGCTCTGTGCTCCTGGTGAGTTCCCAGTGGTAGGGGCAGCTTATTTTGGTTGCGAGGGGATTCTATCCACACCACTTTCAAATGACGTCTGAAGGATTTCGCATTTCTCTGCACCCTGTTGAATGTTGAACAGCAATGTCCTCTTGTGGCTCTTCCTTACTGGTTGGCTACTCTTTCCTCCTTGTAGATTTCATCCCGATTTGAAACTCTGCCCTTTAGAGCAGCACATTTACACTTTTGACAGCCTGTGTGTCCTCCTACATGCTCTTTTGTATCTAGTTTTTTTTTTTTTTTTTTTTTCCCCCCATTTAGACTTGGTTAGCTGTAATGACAATAGCCTACTGATGGTGGTGCCCCCATTTCCTGGGACATTTACTGGCCTAACAATTGGAGCACTTCAGTATTTGCCCTCCAGCTCCTCTCCTGACGTCTCGATTACGAATGAAACGGCAGGCCTGGTCATCTCTATTTCCAAGAGGTACCCAATGGCCTGGACACAGGTGTGTGTGTGAAAATGTGGGGAAAATTGTTTTTAAAAAGCCAGTTTCTAAATGGGTTACTGCAGCATGTACACAGATGCATTAACATCTTCTATTAATACACGTGGGTGTTGCAACATCTAAATACGCAAAGTTGCATTTCACATTCGACCGCAAATTATCAGAACACTGCAATAAGTTATTTGGGGGGTGGGATTGATCACTTTTTAATTTAGGAATTCACCTTGAATAGATGAGAGAATTCTAGTTTGTTCCTTCAATGGTTGGCGATTAGTTAACGCCTTAGGACGCCCAGTCAGTCTTGGCCAACTGTAGAACATGCATCAAATGCTCGACGGCCAGTTTGGTAATGAGGGGCTAACCTGAAACCCACACATCATCCTTCTGTTCTGCATAGAGTGGAAGAATTCAACAGCTTTTCAGGAGGTATTGCTTTGTTTCTATGTACTTTGTATATTTTTGGAAATGTTGGCCCGTGTTTTTTATTTATTTTTTTTTTTGTTACCAGGCATGTCAGAAATATCAGGAAAGTGGAGAACGTACTGTGTTACCGGCAACAGTTCTTTCTTTCAATGTCTCTCAGATGCCAGTTTCCTTTAACGTCTGGTCCTCTTGTCCATGTGTGCTAAACTCAACAGGTGAGTGCGGTCATTCAGGCGACTAAGCAAGTTGTGTGACAGTTGTCCCTACTTAAACTCGCTTGAGAGGGCTTGGACTCCCGAGCAGTTTCTAGCCATTTTTACCTAATGTCTGCTGAGGTGGGCTAATGAATTGCACCCAACCGTGCAGTTCAGTGGAGCACGATGTACAAGCACTACTGTCTCGTAGTTTTTAGGCAGGTGATTCCTACCTGCCTCGGTCTGGGACAAGAGGCAACCCAAGTTTACATGCCCAGAGAACCAGCATAAAGAATTACATTCCCTTGGCATTAATGGGCAGTTCTGAAATGAACTCTGCTTTGTATCCAGCAGGGGGAGCTAGCTCCCTTGTTGGAATGAGTTCTTTAGGGTTATGCAACACCCTGCAATTACAAATCCTATATAGATGTAAAAAGGCGATTATCCCTCCATCAGTGATACGGCGGTAAGAAATCGCACAGGAGAAATAACTTGGCTTTGTTATGCAGCGTAGGCCGTCATTAAATGGACAAAGGAAGCTCATGGCAAGAACTCAGTTTGGGAGTGGGGGCCCCCCCCAATGTGTAGTCTACCATTTTCATCACTGCGTTGGAAGGATTTTCAGGAACAATTTGAAGCCAAAGGATGGATGTGGAAATAATGTTGAAGGTGTGCCGGGCAATGTTCCAAGGCTTTATACTCCATGTGCAGGCCCCCACTTAGGTGAATCATGCCATTCTAAGTAAGGCAATGAGGATAGTTTCATGCTGACTGATGGGGGGGGGTAGACAGTTGGGGAAACTTGCACTCTTCTTATGCTTTACCTAGCAGCTCTAAATGAGCCTCTGTGCTGAATGTATCAACTGCATGTGAGTAGAAAGAAAAGTAGATAAAATATTTGTACATAGGACAGTGACCCAGTATATTGTGGTCCAAACTTATGCTGTGCTATTGAATAAGGACTAAATCGGATTACAGGCATAAGCAAATTCAAGACCATAGACCACACAGATTTGGTGTGCATCTTCATATTCAATACTGATTGTCCCTCATGGCTCCACCCGCATAGTAGTGAAACTGGACAGAGGATTGGGGAGCTGGGTGGGGTCCTCCTCAAACCTCACACTTCACCCTCGGGCCACAGCCTCTTTCTCGGGTTAGTGTGAATATATCGCTCCTGCAAGCGTACTATGATTCTTGGCGCAGTGAAAGAAGTCGCAAAATCAACCGGAATGTTCAAGCAAATTCTAGAAGAAAAACCTGATCTTAATCGGTTAAGTAGGTCTCTCGTTCCTTAGGTCTGCTTGGCTTGAGAACACCAAGACTGGCACGTGAGTGAGGAGGTCCCCACCCCCCTCCCTTTGGCCTGCTGCGTGTCCCTTGGATTTGTACAAATCACTGCCACAAGCAAACTGTGTGTGTAGTCACAATCGACTGGAATGCTCAAGTAAATTAGAGAAACCGATCTAAATTCATTCTCTCGTTTGCTAGCTAAGCATGTCTGATTCACACAAATCAGTACTGCAAGTGGACTGATGCGTCATGCAATGAAGTCCCTAAATCAACTGAAATGTTCAAAAAAAATTCTAGAACTATCTAAATCCGTTAAGTAGTTCTCTTGGTTGAAAAGCAGACAGACGGAGATGTGTGTATGTGAGTGGTGTGTGGTGTTGGTTTTTTTTTTTTTTTTTTTTCCCCCCCCCTCGGTATATCTCGGTCAAAACACCTGCAACCACACAGGCCACGAGATCTACTGAAGCCATCAATTGACTTTAGCCAGGAACTTGGAAATGAGTAACAAATGAGGACTTGGCGCAACGTTAGGGGCATCGCCTCTGGCGCTGACGTCCGAGGTTCGATTCCCGAGAGGGAGTGCAGTGGAGTGTGTACACCTGATGAGCCCAGAATGAGGGCGAAACACGTGTCATGTACTCTTTGCATTTATTTGACAGTAAACTATTTCAAATATTATATATATATATATATATATATATATATATATATATATAATATATAAAAAAAATTGCCTAATTTTTAAGCAAATGTTCTTGTATTCACAAAGCGGTTCTTAATCCAGTTCAAGGTTAAGAACATGTAAAAAGAATATCCTAAACAGGGGTGTCCAATAGGACATACAAGGATTTGTTGTTGCCCCAAACTACCAAATCCCAAAGCTTGGGTCTTGAGACAAGTGGCATAGCTAGTGTTACCGCTCTTTGGGGCAGGGTGGTGCTTTAATTTGCCACCCTCCAACATATGTTATGTCTAATTTTTGATTTAAATAGAGAAAAAGGCAATCTATGCAAAATTTAACCTATATATGAATAAATCTATGCAATTTTGCACACTTATCAGTGCATCAAATACTACATAATACTATTCTTGTCTAGATGATGCTTATTAGTTTAATGTATACTACACTGGTTCTGGTTTTCACAGCGTTATAAGTGATAGCTGGGGATATTTTCTGCACAAAACGCATTTGGATTGATAAACTTTATAATTTCGGTTCATCTTCCTGGAAATTGGTGTAATGTTGCCTCATAAATTTCAACTGCTGTCTGTGGATGAAAATCAATTTTACTGTCCTGTGACGACCTCAAATGCTTCAAAAATTTTCACTCTTTTCATTCGTGTGTAAGCAGCAGGGTTTGGAAAAATATCCACTCCTGAATTGTACGGAGCCTTTTTGGCCAATAATGCCATTCTGAAAAATGTGCCCCCTGAACATCGGTATGGACACAAGGTATGATACTATGCCTGATGCCCCCAAAAAGGCAATAGGAGGAACAGTCACATTTGCTGTTGTAGAACATTTAACAGAGACCTTAATTTCATATTGAGAACCTATGCTGCAGTTTGGCCTCTCAAGTTATTGAAATTCTAGTGGTGCCTAATTTTTTTTTTTTTCTTTTTTAAATGCCAAGAATTGTGTCATGGTGGCTTCATGGATTTTGTGGTTAGAAGCAACAGTACTGTGCCATCTCTCGACCTAACAAAGGTTCGTCTGCGGGATCCTACGTGCCTTCCTGTCAAGTCTCTTCCTGATGCACTCTGGTACCACATCCCGTTATTGAGCTGTGGCACTACTGTGAAGGTAGGACTCAAGGGGCTACTGCTTTCAGGTATGGTGGCTGCTAAGTTTGGGTTACAAGGGTTGGGGAAATCCTCTCAAATTTCCCGAGTGATGTAACTGTGGTCGCGATGTCTTACATTTGTGGAAAGGCTTTGCATACCCAGGCCACTTGTGTGTGAGACGTGTGGTTGTTTTTTAAATGACTGTGGATTACCACTTGTGCATGTGGGCCCAGCTCAATGATTAGAGTAGAACTAATTGACCTCAAAATGAGCAACCGTATTTGATACGGTGGACATTGACTAATTTTTTTGTAACGTGGAGGCCAGTTTAACACATACTTCATGCAATCTGAAACAAGCATTTTTTTCAGCTGCTGGTTTTTTGTTTTTTTTTTGTTTTGTTTTTTTTCCCTCTCCTCTTCCCACTCCCCCACCCACCCCCTATGCAGGTGCAGAATGGTGCATTGATGTATGAAAATGAAGTCCGTGCCGTCCTGAGTGACTGGCCACTGGGTATCATTACAAGAGATAGTGAACTCCGGTGAGTAGTTTTGGTCATGCAGAGGAGTCAGTTAGGGGATACAGGGAAGTATTTACAATCCTACCTACTCCCCATGGGTGGAAGGCCACACTTGGCTTAGGTGCTTGAGGTCAATGTTTGGATGGTTGAGGCATTAATCATTAAATCTGCAAATGCTACACAAATCAAAGACTTAAGAAAAGCTTTCCCAAACATCTTTTAGGGTCACATGGAATAACATGTACTTGCTAGCAATAAGCTGTTGTATTTCTAGTAATAGTTTTTTGTAATTAAGGCAGTACTGAACTTTCACTTCATATCAACATTTAACAGGGTAATGGGTTGTCTTTAAAGCATTTTTATTTACATTAAAATTTTAAAGCTTTGCCTGATCTTAGGGTGACGGTGCGCTGTTACTACAATGCCAGCAGTGACGAAGGCTTGGTGCTGAATATCTCGAACAATGCACCACCACCTCCCGCTATAAACCAAGGAGATCTCACCATTGTCCTTCAAGCCTATCCTGGTATGGCTATTTCCTCTTGGAGGACTACTGTAGTGTGAACTAAGCATACTACTCTAATCCTTTCTCTTTATGGCTAGATGAACTTTACAGTGCCCCCTACAGTAACCAGGACTACCCCATTGTGAAATACCTGAGGGCTCCCATTTACTTGGAGGTGCAAGTCCTGAACAGACAGGACCCCAATATTGAGCTTGTGCTGGAGAACTGCTGGGCCACTGCCCACCCTGATCCTAACTCCTTGCCTCGCTGGAGCCTAATTACTGCTGGGTAAGGGCCGGCTGACCTACCTTCCTACTAGCTGGTATTGTGAAAGTGTTTCAGCAGCTGACTTGTACTCTGAATGTTCAAAGATGTCCATATGGAGGAGATAACTACCCAACAGTGATGCATCCTATGTCCGATTTCACTGGAATTCCGTTTCCAAGCCACTACAAGAGGTTTGATGTAAAGGCCTTTACCTTTGTGTCTAATGGAGCTGCCTTGGATAATGCAGTAAGACCAGTAGCCTCCTGCTTGTTTTTGAAGTCCTGGTGTTCTTATACTTTTATGTAACTGAGACACTGCATCTTTTGATTCTTGCGGCTTCTGATAATTGGTCTTTTTTTTTTTTTTTTTTCTTTCTCTCAGATGTACTTCCACTGTAGTGCTTTGATTTGTGATCTTTCTAAACTGGATTCAGTAGAGTGTGCAGCCCACTGCCAAGTTCCTACACGTGTTCGCCACAGAAGTAACAGTTGTGCATTTAGTCCAGAAATGTTGGACAAAAAATTGTAACATTACTGATTTTCTATTTCCTTCTTGTAGGAGAGCCCCACAGTGCTGTTCTTGGTGAAACAATGAGCAGTTTGCCAGGCCCCATTACCAGCATTCAAGACCAACTTCTGTTGCAAAGTAAGTTCCTTTTGTCCTAGGATGTGAAATGAAGGCACTGTGTATTAACACAAGGCTTTAACTAGATATTCTAGTTGTATTGCATTGCCATTAACACTGCCTGGCACCTTCAACACAAAAGGATAATTGTCCATCCCACTGCTGTCCTTTCAAAATGTTTGCCATTCCATTACTACAAATGGTACAAACCTACTGCATTTTTAACAGATGGCTCATAAACCTTAACCCAGTACCAAATGACATGTAACAAATGCATTTTATGGTGCACTGCAAACACTAATCCTGAGGCCTACAAGGATTACTTTGATTGCAAGCAGTCTTGGATGGTAGCACAATGCCGGTAATTCTACCTCCATTTTTACAGACAATGTATGAAAAGCAAGCAGTGTAGAGTCCCTAGGCAATACAGTAATCCCTCCTCCATCGCGGGGGTTGCGTTCTAGAGCCACCCGCGAAATAAGAAAATCTGCGAAGTAGAAACCATATGTTTATATGGTTTTTATATTGTCATGCTTGGGTCACAGATTTGCGCAGAAACACAGGAGGTTGTAGAGAGACAGGAACGTTATTGAAACACTGCAAACAAACACTTGTGTCTTTCAAAAGTTTAAACTGTGCTCCATGACAAGACAGATGACAGTTCTGTCTCACAATTAAAAGAATGCAAACATATCTTCCTCTTCAAAGGAGTACGTGTCAGGAGCACAGAATGTCACATAGAGAAAACAATCTCTAGCAAACAAATCAATAGGGCTCTTTGGCTTTTAAGTATGCGAAGCACCGCGGCACAAAGCTGTTGAAGGCGGCAGCCCACACCCCCTCCGTCAGGAGCAGGGAGAGAGAGAGTTTGTTTTTCAGTCAAAAATCAATACGTGCCCTTCGAGCTTTTAAGTATGCGAAGCACTGTGCAGCATGTAGTTTCAGGAAGCAGCAGCAAAAAAGATAGCAACGTGAAGATAATCTTTCAGCATTTTTAGACTAGCGTCCGTATCGTCTAGGTGTGTGAACAGCCCCCCTGCTCAATCCCCATACGTCAGGATCACAGATAGTCAGCGCAAGAGAGAAAAGTAAGCAATCTAGCTTCTCGGCCATCTGCCAATAGCGTCCCTTGTATGAAATCAACTGGGCAAACCAACTGAGGAAGCACGTACCAGAAATTAAAAGACCCATTGTCCGCAGAAAGCCGCGAACCAGCAAAAAATCTGCGATATATATTTAAATATGCTTACATATAAAATCCGCGATGGAGTGAAGCTGCGAAAGGCGAAGCGCGATATAGCGAGGGATCACTGGATTTAGAATTCCTGGTGTTACTGGGCAAAGTGTGAAATCTGAATTATTGTAACATATATATAATACTTTTCCCTAGGCATTCTATAGAATGACAAATGCTATTTAGGCAAATTTTTTTTTTTTTTTTTTTTTTTTTTTTTGGACTTTTCAGTAAAAGCCTTTTCAGGACTCTTAAAGTATAGGACTTTCTTATTGAGGAAAAAATCAGTTTTTTGTTTTCCACTAATATTGCATCATAGCGATTCAGCAGCCATTCCTGTGGTTGCTTCATGAGCGATGTGAGAATGGCCAAGATGACTACTAACTTCTGGTATAGTTTCGGTTAGGAAAACCTGTTTTGCAGTATTCTCGCACTTTACAATTCATCGTAGAATCGTCACATGCCAACATGCTATGATTCCTTCTCGGACGCTACACTTTGCTCTTCCATTTTCATACAGCACAGTATGGGCTAGTCTTTGTTCCGAAGTGACAAAATACGCCACTTTGAATTTGTTCAGCAAAGACTGAAATGCAAATAGGGAATTCTCCATCTGAGGCGAAAGTCGCATGACAAATGTCATTAGCGGGAATATTTCACACATTTCCTAGGCATTCTATGCAATGCCAAAAGAAACCGGCAACGTGTGAAATATTAATCGTTTCATACTTTGACATCCAACTCTCCATTCTGTACAATGCCTGCTTTTCATATTGCTGATAGTGCTGGGCAAAGATTAAAATTTAAATCGCAAGCAACCACAACACACACAATCATGCGCCAAATTCAATAATTAACTCAAAAGTAGTATTGTGTATGTTAATGTAATCAAATCTAGAAAAACAAGTTAATGCAGTGGCAAATAGCTTTGGTTTTAAATTTATAATAGAGCCACAATCACAACATAACAGGCACCTTCTGAGCAATAGCAAGTTAACATTTCTAAAGCAGTTTTCTTATCCGAACAGATACCAGCAGAAACATTTCTCTTATCGGGGAGCAGCATAAACAGCCCTGAGTTGCTACTGAACATACAACTTTTTTTTTTTTTTTTTTTTAAAACCAAAAAACTTTTCTGAAAAGCGCATAAAACGACTTGGTGCCAACAGCAGGCACAATAGGCAGCTTTTTAGTTTGCTGCAAGGGGGGGGGGGGGGGGGTGGGCAGGAATGCACGGTGGGCTGGCTGTCTTTGTAAGATGGGGGGGGTGACAGTTGCAGTGAGACGCGATATATGGTTTGTACCTCCTGTCAGAAGGGTCTGATGCACCTATGGCAACACTCGCCTGGGAGGACAGCTACACCAACGTGTTCAGCACCCTGATCAGCTGATGCCAGTACCTCGCTTTCATTTTCAACCTTCATCTCCAGATCACTTGCATCAAAATCTGAGTCTGATGTGGCGAGAATAAGACGTTTTTTTTGCTTTGAGCATTCACTTTGGGGTCTCTCCACATGCCATTTTAGAAGCGGTTTGCTCTTCGCTATTCATGCACGTGCAGGGAATCGAGGTCAAATCAACAAAGCTAACTTTCCTTCTAGCAAAAGGGTATTAAAGCGCTGTAACAAGATCACAGATCTCCATCGATAGCTAGAGAGACACTTTCAAAATAACTGCGTTTAATGTGCAATAGTGACTGTGTGTTAATGCAATAACACTAACTTGCCCAGCCCTTGTATATAATAGGTTGTAATCACAAAGTAATTAATTGTATGTAATATAGGCCTCTTAATCTTTTGGAGCATTTAGTTTGTGTAATTCATATTGAAACACCTGTGGCAGTATAAAATGACTGAACTACCTAAATGCTGGTAAGGGGTTTCCGGTCTTTGCTGCAACTGTAACCCCTCAAGTGAAGGTCATTTTGTAGATTTACATTTATCCAAGTCCCTGTCCCCATGTCTATGGATTTTTCTTTCCTATCCCAAAGACTTATGGGTGGAGTTCCTAGTGACCTTTTAGTTGGCCTTTTTAGATGGAGGTGCCAGTTAAGCAAGGGAACTGTGACCTACCAGAATAGTCCTTTGCTAATCCAAACTCCTGTAAGATTAGAAAGTGCCATCTTTAACATCCCAGTTTCATGAGGTCACTGGAAAATGGGTGTGTGGCACCCCCAGTATCTCTGCACAAGGATGAAGGTCTGTCTTGAGTCCTGGTGCTTCCTGTCTTGTGAGACATGGATGCTATACCATGACCTGAGATGAAGAGGACTCCATGAGCAACACAAAGTCAAAGCAGTGGCACCCAAACACACACGGACATTCCCTCACAATGTGCCTCATTTGGGACTCCGTTACCCAGAGGGTGATGTGACTCACAAGCAGCTGGACTAGGCCAAGAGGATGCCTATGTAACCCTTGAATGGCCTGGATGGTGGGACTGGACTGTTGGGTGGGGGGTTGGGGTGTCAACCAGGATCCCGAGCTGTTCTGTTGTGTGGTGGGTGCGGTGCTGTACCGGTGCCTGCTCCCTGACCTGACTTTTCAGATGCTTAGCCCCAGTTTTTAGATTTTGTAGAGGTCCTGAAATGCGTGATTATTTAGCTAATTTCCCATAAGACAAACCCTATTCTGGTTATCCCGAGGACATTCCCCCCCCCCCCCCCCCCCCCCCATAATGCTCTACCATTATGAAGGGTCCGTTTTTGGTCATTTCTGCTTCATTGTCTCTTGAATTTTTATTTATTTTTTTTTTTTTATAGGCCTGGAGCTTCCCCATTCTTTGAAGCTGGAGAAGAGGAGAGATTGAATTGTGCAAATGTCCATACAGTTTGTTGTGACAGATACGGTTTATCTTGCTTCCAGATCCCTTATTCCTCCCTCCCTAACACCATTAAAATGGCAATAATACACAATAAAGATCAGATTGTATTTTAATCTTTTTGAATATCTTGTGTACTCAAGTATTTCTGGAGGACAATTGAGGGTGGGGTGGCGCAGTGGTAGCGCTGCTGCCTCACGGTTAGGAGACCTGTGGTTCGCTTCTCGGGTCCTCCCTCCTTGGAGTTCAGCATGACTTTGGACTGTGGGAGGAAACCCATGCAGACATGGGGAGAACATGCGCTTAGGTGGATTGGCAATCCTAAATTGTCCCTAGTGTGGGTGCATGTTCCCTGCAGTGGGTTGGCACCCTGCCTGGGGATTTGTTCCTGCCTTGTGCCCTGTGCTGGCTAGGATTTGCTCCAGCAGACCAACCCCCCCCCCCCCCGATGACCCTGTGATAGGATATAGCGGGTTGGAAAATGACCGAAAAATGAGGGATCCAAATTTCTGCATCTCGTGAGGGGTAGTGGCTTGAAATAGGCACCATTTTTACTGCCAGGGCTGTCTTTTTAAAATGGATCCATCAGTGATACTACAGATAAGCTTTGCCACTTTGGCTGGTGGCTTCTATTCAAGATGGCTTCATGCTTGGTTATGCAAAGGGGCTGGGGGTCAAGAAAATAGTCCTACATTTGATGTGGTGTTGCCTTAAAGGGTTTCCCCAATGCTGTGCTTGTGTGGGCTACTTTTTTTGCATCCTCTGCACTCCACACTGTGGCTATTAAAGGAGTTAACTGCAGTGGTTTGTTGCCTTTTTAGCAAAATGCTAGATAAAAATTTCAGTCTTGGTCCTCCAACTCCATTGCTGGAGAGCTACTGTAGTTGCAGGTTTTCTTTCTAACCCTTTAGTGACCAGATTTTGCTACTAAATAATGCCTTCATTTTAATTGATAGACATCTTAAGACTCATGGGGGTTCACAGCCCACCATACCCTCCAGAATTTTTTTTTTTTCCCCCCTTTAATTACCTACCAAATGCATAACCTGCATCCATCACACAAACTCTGAAAATAAAAAGGTGAAGGCTTTGGTAACATTTTGACAGCCAGTGCTCTTAAAGTAGATTAACAGTTTTGGAAATGGCTGCCATGAGAGAATGAGTGCCAAGGAATTAAAGAACGGGTTTAATTATCGATGAGAATTGGCTTAAAGTTAAACTGAAGTGAAGTTGGTTGGAGTTTGAGGCCCCAACTTGGTTGCTCATCTGTTGGCTTGCGTCGCATTAAATTTGTTTAGGTGCTGTTTAAGGAAAAAAAATCGGCAGTCTCAAGAAAAGGCCATTAAAATAGTGGGAAATAATTGGAGACCCCTGATCAAACTCTTAATTAGCAGCCAAAAAAAAATGGTCACTAACTCCAGTCCTGGAGAGCTACTGTGGCTGCAAGTTTTTATTCTAAGTATTTCAACTTGTGTGACTTGCTGGCACCACTAGAACAGGAAGGCCCCTTTTCTGTGCTGTCCTTTACTTCCCAGTAGTTGTCCTGCTGTACACCACATCTAACAACACACACACAATGTTTTATGTAACACAGCAATTTACAAACACACAATTTTAAGTTGAACCTTGGCATAGATTAGTTTTGGTGGAATGCAGGTGTTCTATTTAATAGACTAGAGGGCTTCACTTGACAATCACCCCAAAGGCCTGTGCTATGTCTCAGCCACTTTGTCTCTGCCACTCACGTTATTTGGGGGGGGGGGGGGGCTGGATGCATGCCAAAGAAACACGACCGCTCCTCCATAACCCCCTCCTAAACAGTAATACAATGGGGAAACAGTTTTTGTTTTTACCACCTCTTTGCTCAATCAGCTGCTGGTTTGCTGCTGCCGTGCCAAGTGATCTGCATCTCGGGCTGCGCTTTGGCCATTTAAAAGCCTGTCCCACAGCTGTCCTTTTGTCTCACTGCCGCCTTCTCTTCTGACCCCCCAGGATTCTCTGCTCCTGTTAGGGGGATGCCTCGGAAGCGTGACCCCCATGAAGAGGAAGATTTTTCTATTCTATTGAGACTGAACTGTCCCCTCCGACTACACACAGAGCTCGATTCACTCCTGAAAGAGACTTGCGTTTTGAAGTGTCTGAATAACGTTTCTGTCTCTAAAATCTGTGTATCTGTGCAACTCTGTGACCCAAGCATGACAGCGTATGTGGATTTCTCTTTCACCAAACAACAAATCTTTTCATTCTCGTGGATGCGTCTCTTCATTGGGAAGAAACACTACTTTTCCCTGATGGCAACACAAATTAGGTGATCTACAAGTCTCCGACTAAAAGTTTAAATCCAAACAATATGCAGGGTGGTCCAGATCTAATTATGCAACTGTTCGACTGACAACTGTCTCCCTGCCATTTTGAAATGCAGGGCTTCCATCTATCCGCAACAAAGAATTTTAAGTGAAAAAAAAAATGGGTCGTGTGCTTCGCTTAACCGGAACGCAGAGCCTGATATGAGGACATCGGGTCCTCATAGCTTAACCTGCAACTTGTTTATGGTAGGAAACCCGTTAGCCTGCTGGGTCTGTTCAGTCCCACTATTTTTGGTATCCGTACGTGTCTGAAAAAGAACAGAAACCCACCGATTGAAAACCCTGATTTTGGCCGCAACTGTAGCTGTGTGTCTCAGTAAGCCGTATGATAAGCAGTTGCTCTGTCCAGTGTTGCTTCTCTCTTTTTGTGCCCATTTGTGGCTGAGACAGCCACTTGAGTTGAGAATTTCGATCAAGGACCAACACGCTCGCTGCATTATTAGTTGTTGTGCTCTTAGCTATGAAAAGCCCAGGCCTGAAACAACTTTTAAAAGGACACCATTTATTTTGTTAGAGAGGACTCTGGCCTGCCTGTCCTTCTTACTTGCCTTGTTTTGAGTTTCTGTGAGACGAGGGCATCATGTGCTCTCTGAGGAAGCAAGCGGGCAAACTTTGTTTTGAGAAATGCAGGAGCCGAGCTTCTTACTGATAGAAGACCAAACTCTGTGAGTAAAGGGCAAGCTCTTCAGCTAACGTATAAAACATATAAGCACTTAAATGGCATTTAGAAGCATCAGAGCTCATCAATACAAGTCAAGTTGGGGAGCATGCACTGGTACAGCGTGTTGCCGCACCCACCACACGACAAAACGGCTCGGGATCCCGATTTGCAAACCCCAGCCAGACACCCGGTCCAGTCCTACCCTCTATCTGCCGCACCCAGGTGTTATGTGGGCGACCCCTTGGCCTGGTCCAACCACTTGGGCCCCTCAATAAAGAGGATCTTACAAGCCGGATCACCCTCGGGGAAATGCGCCACATGGCCCTAGTGCCGTAACTGAGGCTCCCTCACAATGCAGGTCATGTGCCTCATTCAGGACTCCGTGAGCAACACAAAGTCAAACCAGCAGCACCCAAGGATTCTCCGAAGAGACACACATGAAGGAGTCCAGTCTTTGTCTCAGGTCACTGGATAGCGTCCATGTCTCACAAACATATAGCAAGACAGGAAGCTCCAGGACTCTAAAGACTTGGACCTTCGTCCTTTTGAAGAGATATCAGGAGCGCCACACACCCCTTTCCAGTGATCTCATGACCCCTCCATGCTCTCCCAATCCGTCTACTGACTTCATAGGAAAAGTCACCAGAGTCATGAATGTCACTGCCCAGGTAAGTAAACCTCTTGACGAGGTCGACACTGTCTCCGCAGATGGGCACACTGCTGATGGCTGTGCCCATGAAGTCATTAAAAGCCTGGCTCTTTGATTTTTATCAGGACACCCAGACACTCAGACTCCTCACTCAGTCTCTTGAGAGCCCCAGTCAGAGCATCCATTGACTCCGCGAAGATCACATCATCGTCAGCAAAGTCAAGATCAGTGAATCTTTCTTCACTAACCGATGCCCCATAGCCGCTGGACCCCACGACCTGCCCAACACTCAGTCCATGTGATCATTGAACAGAATAGGAGAAGAACACACCGCTGACAGACCCCCAGAATCAACTGGGAAAAACACAGATGGTCTGCCTCCACTCTGCACAGCACTCACAGTACCAGCGTACAGGCCGGCCATGATATCCAGTAACCAAGGGGATCCCGCGAACCCTCAGGATGTCCCACAGGGCAGCTCGATCAACTGAGTCAATCATCAATACCTTAGGCAATAAAATTAAAACACAATGTATTATATTAGTTTGAACACTATAGGGGCTTAAGAGTTGATTTTTGAAAGTTGGGGGACTTTTTCCTGAACATGTGCCATGACATAAGCAGTAGTTTCGCCTCTGTCAGACCACCGGGTAGCTGACCAGAAAGCAGGAGACAGAGCTGGAGGAGGCAGAGTTAAAGATGTTAAGATTTGCATTGGTTGTGAAGAAGATGGACAGGATTAGAAACGAGGACATTAGATAGATAGATCTTTATTGTCATTGTCGCTTTTACAAAGGAACAACAAAATTAGAGGGTCATCTCAAGTTGGACGGTTGGGAGGCAAAGTCAGAGCTGGCGTTGGTTTGGACATGTGCAGAGGAGAGATGCTGAGTATATTGGGAGAAAGATGCTAAGGATAGAGCTGCCAGGGAAGAGGAGAAGAGGTAGGCCTAAGAGGTTTATGGATGTGGTGAGGGAGGACATGAAGGTGATGGTGTAACAGAACAAGATACAGAGGACAGGAAAATATGGAAAAATATGATCCTCTGTGGCAACCCCTAACGGGAGCAGCAGACAGAAGAAGAAGACGACCAAACATGAAGTTGCGATATCCCACAGCAAATGAAAGACATACAGGTTAGGTGCATGTCCCTAGTGTGTGCTTGGTGTGTGTGTGTGTGTGCCCTGCGGTGGGCTGGCGCCCTGCCCAGGGTTTGTTTCCTGCCTTGCACCCTGTGTTGGCTGGGATTGGCTCCAGCAGACCCCTGTGACCCTGTCATTAGGATATATGGTTGGAATAAACTTATGCCACTTCGGCGATTCCACACTTCAATAGTTGATCTGTTCCTTGCACATCGCACCAGTATAAACCCAAAACTACAGCATGACGTTCGTAACTGGTCAAAATTCGTGAGGTGTCACAATCGGGGCAGGGATTTGGAGATCGTAGTGATACAGCGCGTTGCTGCACCCGCCATACCTCAAGGCTCGCACAGAAATCAACAGTACACCACGCCTTTTTCTACGGATCACTGTAAGGTCCCAATTCTATTCGCTTAAAAACATGTTACTCGCGTTTACGAAGTCTCCACCCACAACACGGAAGTCGCTAGAACGCGCCTTTCTAAGATTTTTTCCCAGGTGACAATTGCGCGCGCAATGCTCAATTCTTTTAAGATGCTGAGATCAGAATATGAACGAAGAATCGCCGATGTGCCTTGATACATTTTTGTCTTGGTGGCTTTGGTCTCAGGCGTATAGCAGGCATCCTCCCAAGTACAGACAATTGACCTGTGATGTCCCAACTTCAACTCTGATCAACTGCAAGTGTACGGGTCTGTTCGTTACATGCTGTCAGTGTAATTTAATGGGCCAATAAAGAATAAGAAATCAGTTGATACAGATAGATAGATAGATACTTTATTAATCCCAAGGGGAAATTCACCTACTCCAGCAGCACCTTACTGATACAAAAAACAATATTAAATTAAAGATTGATAATAACGCAGGTAAAAACAGACAATAACTTTATATAATGTTAACGTTTACCCCCCCGGTGGAATTGAAGAGTCGCATAGTTTGATGACCAATTTTTATTACATTCCTTTGTTTAATAATACTATATAAAGAACACACATTTTCTTTATTCCCTTTATTGAACTGAAAATAAAGGAGGGACCAAAACAGATGGACTGAAAGTTACAGTAAGAGATAACAAATACGTTAGTACATGTTTGAAATCATCCATGCTTACTAAATTGGACAGCACACCTGTTGCAACCTCAAGCTGAGCGCTATTCCTCTTTTTAAGGCAAACTCCATCACAATATCTGACGCCGAGGTACTACCAGGAAACCCGAGAAGAAGAAGCAGCAGCAGCAACAACTGTCGGTCTGCGATTCCGTTCATCCAAGTGCTGCGTTGTAGGGAGCACCTCGGCCAGCAGGCTTACGAAGGATTTCCAAACATGAAACCTTTAACAATGCGGACGCGAATCACGATGAGGCTCACAACGAAGTGAAAATGGGCGGGCGAAAAGCGCGCACAGCCGAGGCGCAACGTAGTGTTGACGTACGAGGCGCTGATTGGTCGCCTTATATATTGGCGGCCGCGAGGAACTCGTTACCGACTTGTGGGCTGATAATGGGGTGAGTGTCGGTTGTGTGGGCGGCTTGATTTGCGGTGTTCCTCGGACTTAACGTGGATTTCCTCTTTTCCACAGGCGACGGCTTCTTTGCGTGTTAACAACGCTGCTGGTGCTGTTCGGATGTCATGCGAAGGAAGGTAAACGCCAGTTTTTGCTCGTAAGCTTGAATTCTCCACGTGGGTTGTGTTCTTCTGGAGACGATGTTTCGGTTTTGTCTGCTTTTTTTTTTTTATTGGGAATTAAAACGCGACATTTTGTATTTCCTAGTTGGTGAAAGGCTAGGCTTGATGTGGAGGATGATCAGGTTTATTGGGGTGGTCAAAACTGATCCTAGAGTACTGTAGTGACTTCTCCCAAAATTGGTGTTGGGGAAGAGACTGCCTCCGTAGCAATCCCCACCCGATTAAAATTATTCTGTCCTTCAGCCCTTTAACAGTTAATTCTAAAACGCAATTAAGTGAGCTGTTGAGAATTGGGAGGTGGGTAGTAGCCAGCTGCCTAAATTGACCCAATTTCTGTGGGGAGGAAAGGTTTAGTGTTGGGCCTTTTTAATATCCTAATATAAGATTTGGACAGTGCTTGCTTTGAGTTCTGATAGGACAATATTTCAAATGTTGCCAATATTGTGCATTTTCTGTTCATTGCAAACATTGGGTTTGGATTGCACTTTGCCAGGTGCAAGTGGAGCAAGTGCAAAGGTATCTGTTTCTGCATTTCCAAGTGTGGCTTGGTTTGGGTGCTTTCTATACTCTCTCTCTTCCTCCTCTGATCCCCAGGTAACTATTCTAAAAGGTTTCTGCATCTTAGGTTTTTTATTTTTAATATAGGGAATGTTATTTGCTCCTCCAATTCCATGACCCTGGAGATGCCACCAGATGCTGTGTTGGACTCTGACCGGCGAGTCTATGTGATTGGTGAGGTCTATACACTTGGTACTAAAACCACTCCATACATTCATACTATGGTTCCTCTAAACTGGGCACCTGACTTGCAGATTTGAATACCAAAGGCAGCCTTTTATTAGATGATGCTGGTCTGAAAAAATGCAAGTACACTCAGCAGCTGACCCCAGTGTACTTGCTGAAGGCTGGCTTTGATTCGTGTGGAGTTCAGTATAAAGTAAGTGCTACATTCAGTCCTATTTGAGTTATGCAAGAGTTCTGAAAATGCAATTGCACCTCTTAGTCGAATGCATTGAAGGGACATCACTATTTATACAAACTTGAGTACAATTGCTCCTAGGGTACAAGGAAGATCACAATGTTTTGACAGGTTCTGCTCAAAAATTACAATAACCACAAAGCAGTCAACCACTAGCTGGGATCACTGGTGGGGTGGGGTAAAGAAACCACTATGCACAACCTAGGCCCTTCCTTGCTTTACCTGTTCCAATCACCAATTTAATGAAGTGCCTGTCTTCCACAGGGTGGTGTTTATATCCTGTATGTGCAGGTGGACTACTACGCCAGCAGTCTCTCACGAGCCGTCTCCCGCACCTTCAAAGTTAGCTGCTCACAGCCTCAAGCTGATAATCCACTGCAGACAGCATTTATTTCAGGGGTAACCAATTGTACACCAGATTTTATGGAGGTAAGGTGTGTGTGTGTGTGTGTGGTTTTTATATATGTATGAAGTGGCTGGGAGGGGTGTGATTTGTATCCTGAATTTTCAACCTTGCAGGGCCAAACAGTCCAGTTAATGCCAACCTTTGACAGTGTGGTATGTATTCTCTGGCTATAGTCTCTTTAGCCTCTGAATGCTAATTAGCATGTCTGACGATCTCTCTCTCTCCCACCATTAGGGAAGTGGCACATGGTATGTTAAAGTTCAAGGTCCCATAGGCTTTATGATGAGCCTGGATGCTGCCCAGTCCAATGGCTATAAGTTTTACAATGATAACAACAACAATGTGGTGGCAAGGGTCCGCTTTAATGCAATGGGAATTCAGAAGCTGGCGGTAGGTTTTGGGAGGGTGGTGGAGTCTTGTTGGATAAGACACCAACTAGTTGCATGTGTTTTTGGAGCAAATGTAGATGAGTAATGTCTGGTAAGTTGTCCCTGTCCTCACCCCCTTGCTGTTTGCCTGAAATTTTCTTTAGAGTGTACCAGGAGGCCAGACTCTGTACTTGGCAGATTTTTCCCTGGAGTACATGTATCCAGATGGGAAGATCACAATAAGCTTTCTGCTAGTCTGTGTGCCTAGTAAGTGAATTTTTTTTTTTTTTTTTTTTCTTCCTTCCTTCCTTCCTTCCTACTCAAGGGCAGAACTGAAACTGGGTTTGTCATACCAGCCAATATTCTAGAAAACCGTTCCTAGTTTCCTGTTTTGTGGAAGACTTGGGAGTCCTGTGTGTATGTTGGGGCTGCTAGGGTGGTTTAGCTTGTATGTAATTTACCACTTTGGCTTTACAGTACTTGATACAGCACCAAGTCTTGGTTCTTGCACTACTACTGTGGAGTGGGAAAAATTTCCAAGGTGTTTTGAATTGGCACTGCGTTCTTCTGCAAATGCAGGGCTTGTTTGTACTTTTGAGTAAGCTTTTGGTTAACCCGTTGGCCACAGAGCTTAAATGGACAATGTCTTTTGACCTTCTAGGAGCAGTAACCTGTAGCCAATCTGGAATGAGCATAATCCTTCCCACACAGGACTTAAAATTCCAAAAAGTGAAAATTGGCAGTCAAGTGTACACTTCCAGCCCTGCACCTACTGCCATCACCCTTGTAGTAGTATCCACCTTTGTGAGAATACTTGTACCATTTAGCTATCCTTTGATGTCAAACAAGGTAACTTTGGTTTTATAAGACTGGCTGAGAGTAAAGCCATCCAGCGAATTAAATCCAACCCCCAAATTTAATGATGCTTGGGTCTTTGTCTAGCCCTGTCCAGGGGGGATGATGCAGGTTTTGCCAACCACCTGGATTACATTCTCTTACAAAAGTGTAAAGGTGGATATGATGATCAACCCAACCTGTCCCTGTCAGCGCAAAGGCCAAACTGTAGGTAAGATGGGCCATCCTTGTTAGCCTAACTATAATCTAGAACACTGTGGGCCTTTGGGATTGGCTAAGTGTGGGTTTGGGGATGAAGGCTGTAGAGTGAAATACCTATTAGTTGGTTTATTTAAGATCAAGGATGCTACACCTACAATTTTATTCCTCATTGCCATTGAGCATAAATCCTGAAGAGTTTGTCATATTGGCTTTGAGCAGTTTTCTCCTGTATTGATCATATACAGTATCCCTCTGCCAGAATGGATTGATGTCCTTTGAAGTGAATAGTAATGCCACACAGCCACCCTTGAACTTGACTTCTGTGCAGTTGCTGGATCCTTCCTGCCAGCCCTCTGTGGTCTCTGCCACTGGGCTGATGTATAGCTTTCCTTTGACAAGCTGTGGTACCATCACTAAGGTAAGGTGGTATAAAATGGTGGTTGGCTTAGAAAGGTAGGTAGGTTGCAACTTTTGATCTAATCTTACAGATGCTGGGTGGTCGCCTTGTTTATGAGAATGAGGTGCGTGTGATGCCACAAACTGAGCTGGGCATTATTACTAGGGACAGTGAATTCATGTAAGTACACTGTTGGTAGAGCCCAACATCTGTTTTGCATTATACAACACCTGAGATTCTTTTACCTTACCCATTGTAGCTTGACAGTGCTGTGCTACTATAATGACACTGCTGACAAGAACCTGTCTTTGACTGTTCTGACCAATGCACCGCCCGCCCCTGCTATGAACATAGGAAATCTCACAGTAGTTCTCCGGGCATATCCAGGTATGGCTGCTAATTTTTTGGAGTAGTCTTCAAAATTTCACACACACATGACTTTCCTTCTCTCCCTAGATGAAATGTATCGAATACCCTATAGAGACCAGGACTACCCAGTTGTGAAATACCTGAGGGATCCCATCTATCTGGAGGTGCAAGTCCTCAATAGACAGGACCCTAACATTGAGCTTGTACTGGAAAACTGCTGGGCCACTGCCTCTCCTAATCCAATCTCTCTACCTCGTTGGGCTGTCATTGCTGCTGGGTAGGCAAGCCTTGCTGGCTAGCGCTTTTTTTTTTTTTTTTTTTTTTTTTTTTTTTTTTTTTGGGGGGGGGGAGAGCAAACGATGGTGTTTTTTAGTAAAGTACTGTTTCTTTGGTTTTGTAGTTGTGCATATGGAGGAGATGACTACCAAACAGTGATGCATCCCATGTCCAGCTTCACTGGAATCCAGTTCCCCAGTCACTACAAGAGGTTTGATGTAAAGGCTTTTGCTTTTGTGTCCAGTGGAGCTGCCCTGAGTAGTGCAGTAAGGATGGGGTTTTGTAGTACTTTGTGGATTAGGACCCTTGTTTGGCAGGTCCTGCAGAAGCAAGATTCAGAGTTGATTGAATGTAGAATACTGCTTGGTTTTTTAGGTCTATTTCCACTGTAGTGCATTGATCTGTGATATTGCCAACCCAGACTCTACAGCCTGTACTAGCATCTGCCCAGTTACACAACCCCTCCGCTTCAGAAGAAGTAATTGCTAATATATTCAGCAGCTATAATGGTCATCCACCTTGTCTTTTTTGATAACCCCCTAATATTGTGCAGGTTCTTCTGGAGGGCAGGATCATGCTATTCTGGGTGAAGTGGTGAGTAGCTTGCCAGGTCCTATAGCTGTAAGGAAGAAAAGCATCACCAAAGCTGGTAAGATGTATGGGGAGAAGATTGTGGCCCTTCAAATAAAGGGCAGGCAGGTCTGGCATTTTCATTGACTTCTTTAAATGATCTCTTCAGGTATGATCACCACAGATTCCTCTTCAAAGAAAGTGAAGGTGCAGACTGGCCAGCCCCTCTGGACAACTCTCCTGGTGGTTGGTGTGATCCTTGTGATGGTTACCTTAGCTGTTGCTTGTCTTGCATTTCGACTTCAAAGGAACAAGTTGCTTTAATAAAGATTTTGTACTGTACAGGTGTGGATCTGGTGTTCAATCTTTAGAAAGTTTCTTGAATTGAAATTTGGTTAGCTGGGGTTTTTTTTTTTTTTTTTTTTTTTCTCTTCCCCCTCTGGGGGTGGAAAAATGCCATGTAAGCACTGGTGAAGTCAACATTGGCATCTCTTGAATGGGGTGGTGTATCAGAAATTGGTCACTTTCTAATCTGTCCCAGGGGGAAAGTGTGTGTGGTGTGGGGTTTTTTTTTTTTTTTGTTTTTGTTAATGCAAATTGGCCATAGCAGCTTTTTGTGGGGTAGGTGATGCCTACTTCTGCCTGTTTTGAGAGCCCTGAAGGAATATTCCAAACCAGAAATATTCACCACCTGTAGTGTACAATGTCTGCCAAGAAATTTCATTGTGTGGTTTGACAATATTATGGGAGGTTTTGTTCTGGTATTGTCCATTATAGAAATAATGGAATGAGCCCTTTCAGAACATGATTGAGGTGAATACTGCAGAGGTTGTCATTTATTTGTAAACTTGACCACAACCTCTTGGCAGAACTTGGAATCTACATGTGTAATGTCAGATGCTCGACCCCAAAATGTCATTCCTGTATTCAGCTTTCCACCAAAGGGCTACCCAAGAACTTAGTTTCCTGAAACTTCTGGATATAGCATTTTTTTAAATGCTGGTATTGCTTTAACTGCTGCCTGATAATGGTTGTCCATTAACAGGACTGCCTTACAAAAAATAGTAAGGGTGGTGCATAAATGGTCTCTATTGTATACCATGTTATGCCCAACTTCAGTGTTTTGCATTAGGATACATGCCTCCTTTGAACTGCATGCAACTTGTTATGAGGTCCTAATCCTTAAATTTGCTGGTGAAGGAATCCATCTTGTGTTATACCAGTGAAAGATGGGATTATTCATGTCAATATGAAGGTTTTTTGGATTGCATTTTCTACAGTTTAACTTGATTGTAATTTTTTTTTTTTTTTTTAAATATGTAAGAGGGTTTAAGTTCTTCACCTGACAAACTGGCCCATGACCCAGAAACTTTTTTAAATTTATAAAGCTTGCCACTCTGACAGATTTCTCCTAATTTGACACCATGCCTACAGCTGATAGCAGAGCCAGGAATTACCTTAACTACATGTTGGAGAGGCCAGCTGCTGTGCATTCATGCTTGGTTTTTAAAAAAAAAAAAAAAAAAAATTAAAGCAATCATGGGGGCCATTATCAATTGCTTACTAAAAATGACATGTGATTAGTAAAGGTTATATTCTGCTTCTGGAAAACCAATTTGTAACAATTCAGTTATTAAACTGAATATTTCTTTATAGGAATCTTCTTTCTGAGGAAGTGGTTTTTTTACTGATACCACTGAACATATTTTTGAAAGAATCTTGAGGTGAATGATGGTGAAATTAGTAAGCTGTTACCTTAGACCAGTGTTTCCCAACCTCAGTCCTGAGGACCCCCTGTGGCTGCAGGTTTTTGTTCTAACCCGCTTCTGTTTTTAATTGGACTCCTGGGCTAATCAAGTGATATTTCCCAAGTTCTGTGTTTTGGGAACAATATAGAAATTAAGTATGGTTAAATATAATATACCAAGCAGTTATGGCAATTTTCCCCTCTTCATTCTACTTTTCTAGATGTTCTAATGAATCAATTTACTAAGTAGTGGGTCTGATGCTAAAGTACTTGCAGCCTTTGATTATTCTGTCTTCTCTGCTCATTTTAAGTGTCGATACAACAAAGGGGGAAAAACTGCACAGAGGGCAAAATAGTATGAAACCAACAAAACAGTTAAGCATTTCCATCTCTAGAAAAAGCAGGAATTTTTAAATGTATGTAAATATGCTACTGTGCTTTTCTGAATGTACAATAAGAGATACCAGCTAATTAAGTGAGATCAGTGCTATCGGGTGTTGTCACGGATCAGGAATCTGGTTGAAACAAAAACCTGCAGCCACAGGGGGTTCCCCAGGAGTGAGGTTGGGAAACACTGCCTTAGCACCATACAGGATATGAATTGTGAATCTTCTATTGATGTTTGAGATTTTGAGGCTGAGGTGGTTAACTTTCAACTGCCCTGATACAGTGGGCCCTCTGCTAGAATGATTCCCAGTTTGGTACAAATTCCTGCCTTGCATCTTAGGCTCTGACTGGGCTGTCACTCCCAAAAAATAGATTAAGCAGATTTGAAAATGGTATCTGAGAACAAAAATTTAAGCCATTATCTTATGTGCGATAATTGAAAGGAACAAACTTGGCTACATCAGGGGTTACTAACTCTGGTCCCAGAGGACCACTATGGCTGCAGATTTTCATTCTAACCCTTAGTGACCTGGTTTTGCTGCTAATTTGTTTTGAATTCGTTTTAATTGACTTGCTCCTGAAGACTTAGACCTAATTTTCCCCTTAATTAGCAGCCAAACAATACTAAAAGAAGCAAAACATGAGCAGTAATCACTGTCCATCATAGCATATCAGAAAATAAGGAAAAATGAAGGGCTCAGGACTGCTGATCTGCTCAGGTCCACAAAACATTTGAACAGTGCTCTTAAAAAAGCGAATCAAAAATTTCAGAAATGTCCGCTATTGTACTATGAGAACAGCAACAAGCCATGGAATTAAAGAATGAGTTTAACAAGAATCAGCACATAATTAAGCAACTGGTTGGAATGAAATAGGTTGGTAGGAATTTCAGGTCCTGACTTAGTTGGTCTTCTGTTGGCTCCCTCACTTCAGGTTTTATTTCTGTTTTGGTGCCATTTAAGGAAAGAAATGAAGCAAATCAGAGGAACGATGAAGAAATTCAGGGGAACAAATCTTTAATCAAGTCAACTAAAATTAATTCAAAAGTAGCAGCAAAATCAGGTCACTAATTAAAAGGGTTAGAATGAAAACCTGTAACCACAGTGGTCCTCCAGAACTGGAGTTGGCAACCCCTGAGCCACATCACTAGGTAATGAACAGATTGAGCTTAAAAAATAGATTCACATAGGAAGTACTCAGAATATGAAGCAACTGAGCAAATCTGAAGTATTAAAAGGGAGAAACTTAGATAATTTACACTGTCAAAAATTCTAACACTAAATTACCAGTTGAATTGTTCTAGGATCAGTTTATTTTCCAGATTCAACAAAGAAACCAACCATCTAAGTAAATCTAATCTATAATTATGCTGGTGGTTGGATCAAAATGTGCAGCTCTAACACGATCACAAATAATTTGTTCAGTAATAGACATCACCCCAGCAAATCTCAATTTGGAAAACTGGGTCAAATAGGCCCTTGTTGGTTTGTATATATTCACTGGCTACACAGGACAACAATCACTTATGACCCATCTTCTGATTCCATATCTAGTCAAAACAATTAAAACCCATAGGACAAGATTTATTAAACACAGCCCAAGTAAATAGATGTAGTAAGAGTGTCAGAACACAACAGTACACAAATTTTAGTCAAGCGGCAGAACAGAGTTCAAAACCAAAAGGGTGGGTTTTGTTGTTTTCCCTCAAAGCAATACAACACTACATATTCAGTTAGAATCTTCAAACTTGGACAACCAAGATGTGTGCCATGCTTACATTTTAGCCATCACAGTAATGATACATTTCCAGGCATCCTGTCCAGCAAGGTGCAAAACATCAGCACCCACAGCAATAGCCATTGCTTTTTGAAATAAAACTTTGTTTTTGGAAGTCTATTACCATTTTTAGAGGCCAAGGAGAAAAAAAACATACAAATCAGATCATGACAGTTCTAAGATCAATTAAAACCTTTAAATCATTTTTTAAACTGTTCTGTATATGGATGAGTTATGAATCACTGGGCAAGTGTATCCACAACCTTGTTTAAATTGACTATAATAGACTAATATTTTCTTGCTGAAACCGGATCATGAAAAAGGATGTTTGTATGCTGTAGTTAGTCTCTCCACCCCTCACCCTGCTAAAAGGCAGCTGTGATTCTGATAACATCACACAAATTTGCCCAGTCCTATAAAATCAAACTCAAAGTGAAAGAAACAATTGCATTTAAAGTCATGTAAGCTTTGCATAGAGCCCATTATAATATGCTATTCAAATTCCACAAAAAGACAGGTACAGTGGCAAGCAAAATTCCTTTGGAAATCATCCTAATTTTCTGCATGATAAAAGTTTTGTACACATATTTGTCCATTCAGTATGTTTAATGTGAACTCTTATGCTGCAACAATACATTTCCAAAGTGAAACCTTTTCTGTAGCTATTTAATTGAATAAGAAAAACTCCAAGGTTATCGTTTGCATACATATTTAAATCTCTGTGCTTTGGAAGCTCCAGGTTTACAAATGAATCACAAAGGAGATAGTCATTTGACCATTATAATTAAACATAATGAAGTACTACTCGTGAGTCCCTTACATCTCTCTGCTTTGTAAGGGCTTTAGTGTTTGTTGGACAATCAAAGCAAAAATGAAGACCAAGAAGCATTCTGCTGCTGGGAAAAACAAAGTCATTGAAATGCACAAGTAGGAAACCGCTACAAAAAAAAAAAAATATGAAGAGCTTGAATGTCCTGTTGCACACTGCCGGATCCATCATCAGACAGTGGAAGATTCATCACAACACCCAGACTCTTACAAGCACAGGCCATCCCTCAAAATTAAAAATCCAACCATCACATTCAGAAATCTGTAATGCTTTTTGGCTGAAATTGGAGTGAAGGTGCAGGCGTCCACAATTTCAAGAGCTCTCCATAAAACAGGCTTCAACGCGAGGGTAACACAAGAAGCCATTCCTTAAGAAGGTCCGCATAAAAAGCACGTATGGCACTTATTATACAGCATGAGAAAGACCCAGTTAAGATGTGGGAGAAGATTTATGATTTTCAGATGAGACTAAAATAGAATGTTTTGGCCACATTTCAAAGACGTGTTTGTGTGGCGTAAAACTAACACTGCTCATGCCTCAAGAAGCACCCTACCTATGCTGTAGTATGGTAGTGGCAGCATTAAGCACTGGAACTGGGAATCTTGTCAGAGTTGAAAGAACAATGGTTGGACACAAATACCACAAAACATTGCAGGAGAACTTGCTCCAGTCAGCTATGAACCAGTGGCTCAATAGAAGAGTCATCTTTCTGGAGTATGTGAATTTCCCCTTGGGATTAGTAAAGTATCTTTCAACAAGACAATGGCACAAAGTGACACTGGAATGGCTCAGAAACAGAATGGTGAATGTTTTGGAATGACTAAGTCAAAGCCCTGATCTTAACCCCATTGAGAATCTGTGGCCACCATTTGAAAACTGCTGGCCAGAGGTACCATCCCATCAACCTACAGGATCTCTGCCAATTCTGGGAAGAATTGGCAAGAATCCCTCCTGAACAACATGCAAAACTTGTCCATACTTCCCCTAACCGAATGAAGGCCCTCATTGCAGCAAAAGGGTTCTCAATCTATGAATGTGTAGGGCTTGAATACTTAGGCAAACACTAACTTGAGTTTTTCCTTCTACAGTTATAGCATAAGAGTTCACATTAAAAACACTGAATAAATCTGTACAAAAAGCTTTTGTCATGCAGAAATTTGAGGATTGTCAAATATCATTGAATACTTTTGCCCACGCCTGTGCACTCCATGCTGAAATCACAGGCTTCCACCTATATTTAAAAAAAAAAAAAAATTATACAGATGTTTACCCCTATATGCCATCTTAGAAGCAGTTTGCCTCACCACATTTTTATTTATTACAAAATAATTGTATTTATTTTGGTGTCAAATCAGTCCAACAAACTTGAAATTTACTTTGACAGTTTTCATGCAGCTGCAAGTGTGGAGCAGACTTCCTTAATTAGTCTGAAGTGCAACTTTCTGGACACATGACCCTGGCTGCATCACTGTAGTTCGGAAATTGCAGTCAGGTATCACAAAGTCCTACAACAGATAGTGAAGACAGGTGAGAAGATCGGTCTCTCTTCCCTCCATCATGGACATTTACACCACACGCTGCATCCGCAAAGCCACCAGCATTGTGAATGATCCAACACACCCTTCACATTCATGGTTTACACTTCTTCCATTTGGGGGGGGGGGGGGGGGGGGGGGGAAAAAAAAAAAAAAAAAAAAAGGGTACCTAAGCATTTGGGTCCTCACCACCAGGATGTGTAACAGTTTCTTCCCCGAAGCAGTCAGACTCCTGAACACTCATGGACTGGTCCGATATACGTGTTCTGTTCTGGAGTGTTGCACATTGGACTCGCATGCACCTTGTTAAAATAGTGTCTATGTTGTGTCGTGGATTCTTCGTTATCCTGTGTTTTATGCAGCACCATGGTCCTGGAGGAATGTGGTTTTGTTTCACTGTATGCTGAAATAATAATACATTAATAATTCATTACATTTATATAGCACTTTTCTCAGTACTCAAAGCGCTATCCACACAGGGAGGAACCGGGAAGCGAACCCACAATCGTCCACAGTCTCCTTACTGCAAAGCAGCAGCACTACCACTGCGCCACCTGTACTACTGTATATGGATGAAGTGACAATACTCTTGAATCTTGGCTATAAAATTGAGGCATTTCATATTCCTAGATTTTAGCCAAGAGGAAACAATTTCCCTTAAAAACGGCACACAGCTTCCAGACTTGATGCTGTGAGAATGGGAAAGGGTGCTTTATAAAACTAGTTAATTCAAGCAATTCCTAGCTAGCCCATCCATGAAATTCCAAAATATGGAGAAGTTATGCTGAATGTACTTAAACAGTCCGAGACTTTAAAAAGTATTCAAAATTGTGCTTCCCTCAAGGCACAGGCTGAAATAGCAGGCTATTATCCCTTTACTAAAAATAGGGATAATATTTTAAGGTGCATTTCTCACACCCCAAAACTTGGGCTTAGTGTTTAAATCCAAGCTAAGGAGAGTAAACACACTACATTTTTTTTTTTTTTTTTTCCCCCCCTTGAGGGGAAAGGTCCGCCCTGAAGAGAATCCTCTAATTTAACCCCAACACTCGATAAACAAGACTTTAAACCAAAAATAGTTTTGCTGAAATGCAAGGGTGTTGACAATTTAAATAGAGTGCCAAGGCAGATGGTATTTGTGTGTGGTGTGTTTAACTGCCAATATTTAGCATCATTCCCAAAAAAAAAAAAAAAAAAAGGGGGGGGGGGGAAGGTCTAAAACACTACAACTGCCATCAAGCACTACTCCATTTCAACTCATTCCAGGAGATGCCAACATTCAGTTAAGCACAACCATTTTAGTACTGAGTGGCACCATAGTTTTACACTAGTCAAACTGCACCACTTGTCAGTCACTCCAATACATCCAGATAACCAAGTCTAGGTCAATGCTACTCCAAAGATTAGAGACCAGCCCCAAAACTGTACACAGTAGAAACGTTTTATTTGGTAAACTTATTTCTTTGAAATCCAGATGCAAAACATGCAAAAGCTAATGTAGCCACCATAAGGACCACTCCAACCACCAGGAGAGTTGTCCAGAGAAGCTGGCCAGTCTGCACCTTCAGTTGCTTTGAAGAGGAGTCTGTAGTGATCATACCTGAACAGGAGAGCATTTAAAAAAAGGTCACAATGAAACAGGAATGTGGTACTTCAAATAAACGCACGCAGGTCTGGCACTCAAAGCATTCTTCCTATCTTACCAGCTTTGGTGATACGTTTCTTCATTACAGCTACAGGACCTGGCAAACTGCTCACCACTTCACCCAGAACAGCACGATCCTGCCCTCCAGAAAAGCCTGCACAATATATTAGGGAGTTATCAAAAAAACAGATACACAAAAGGTGCAGGACTGTCATAGCTGCTGAACACATTAGGAATTACTTCTTCTGAAGCGAATGGGTTGGGTAACTGGGCAGATGCTAGCACAGGCTGTAGAGTCTGGGTTGGCAATATCGCAGATCAATGCACTGCAGTGGAAATAGACCTAAAACCAAGCAGTATTCTACATTGAATCTTGTTTCTGCAGGACCTGCTAAACAAGGGTCCTAATCCACAAAGTACTACAAAGCCCAAAACGCTATCCTTACCGCACTACTCCGGGCAGCTCCACTGGATACAAAGGCAAAAGCCTTTACATCAAACCTCTTGTAGTGACTGGGGAACTGGATTCCAGTGAAGCTGGACATGGGATGCATCACTGTTGGGTAGTCATCTCCTCCATATGCACAGCTACAAAACCAAGCAAGAAACAGTACTAAAATGCCATCGTTTTCTTTTTTTTTTTTTTCTTTAAAGCAAAGCTAGCAGGGATCTTCTACCCAGCAGCAATGACTGTCCAACGGGGTAGAGAGACTGGATTGGGAGAGGCAGTGGCCCAGCAGTTCTCTAGTACAAGCTCAATGTTAGGGTCCTGTCTATTGAGGACTTGCACCTCCAGATAGATGGGATTCCTCAGGTATTTCACAACTGGGTAGTCCTTGTCTCTATAGGGTATTCGATACATTTCATCTAGGGAGAGAAGGAAAGTCATCTGGGTGTGTGAAATTTTGAAGACCACTCCAAAAGGCAGCAGCCATACCTGGATATGCCCGGAGGACTACTGTGAGATTTCCTTGGTTCACAGCAGGGGCAGGTGGTGCATTGGTTAGAACAGCCAAAGACAGGTTCCTGTCCGCACTGTCGTTATAGTAGCACAGCACTGTCAAGCTACAATTGGGAGGGCAGGGGAAGAGAAGAAGTTAAGGAGAATCTCAGGTACTTTATAATGCAAAACAGATGTTGCTCTACCAAAAAAGTGTACTTACATGAATTCACTGTCCCTAGTAATAATGCCCAGCTCAGTTTGTGGCATCACACGCACCTCATTCTCATAAACAAGGCGGCCACCCAGCATCTAGAAAAGTAGACCAAAAGCCACAAGCTACCTACCATTCTAAGCTAAACACCACTTTCAAGAACCCCTTACCTTAGTGGTGGTACCACAGCTCATCAAAGGAAAGCTATACATCAGCCCAGTGGCAGAGACCACAGAGGGCTGGCAGGAAGGATCCAGCAACTGTGCAGAAGTCAAGTTCAAGGCTGGCTGTGTGGCATTACTATTCACTTCAAAGGACATCAATCCATTCTGGCAGAGGGATACTGTATATATTAAATACAGGAGAAAACTGCTCAAAGCCAATATGACAAACTCTTCAGGATTTATGCTCAATGATGCTACACCTACCAATAGGTATTTCACTCTGTAGCCTTCATCCCCAAACCCACATTTAGCCCATCCCAAAGGCCCAGAAGGTTCTAGATTATAGTTAGCCTAGCAAGGATGGCCCATCTTACCTACGGTTTGACCTTTGCGCTGACAAGGACAGGTTGGGTTGAACATCATGTCCACCTTTATACTTTTGTAAGAGAATGTAATCCAAGTGATTGGCAAAACCCGCATCATCCCCCCTGGACAGGGCTAGACAAAGACCCAAGCATCATTAAATTTGGGGGTTGGATTTAATCTGCTGGTTGGCTCAACTCCGAGCCAGACAGTCTTATAAAATCAAAGTTACCTTGTTTGACATCAAAGGATAGCTAAATGGTACAGCTATTCTAACAAAGGTGGACACTATTATAAGGTGGATGGCAGTAGGTGCAGGGTGGGAAGTGTACACTTGACTGCCAATTTTCACTTTTTGGAATTTTAAGTTTGGTGTGGGAAGGATTATGCTCATTCCAGATTGGCTACAGGTTATTGCACCTAGAAGAGAAAAAGGGACATGGTTCATTTAAACCTCCCATATGCTCTGTGGTCAATGACTTTGTACCCTGTTGTACACTACAGTAAGCATTTAGCAAACAAGCCCTGCATGTGCAGAAGGCTGCAGTAATAATAACCAACACCTTGGTTCTTACACTACTATCTCTGAATGGGAAAACTCCAATATTTGAGGTGCAACATCAAGTACTGTAAAAGCATTGGGGCTGCTAGGTGGTTTAGCTTGTATGCAACTACAACTTTGCATCAGTTGCTACTATGAAAGAGTCCACCAGGATGCTAATATCTTCCACACGACATGAAAATAGGAATGGATTTCTAGAATATTGGCTGCTATGACAAATCCAGATTGGAGTTCTGCCCCTGAGTGGAAGGGAAAGAGTTAATCACTTACTAGGCACACAAAGTAGCAGAAAGCTTATTGTAATCCTCCCAACTGGATAAGAGTACCATAGGGAAAAATCTGCCAAGTACAGAGTCTGGCCTCCTGGTACACTCTAAGGGAGAAAAGGAAGAAAATTTCAGGAAAACAGCAAGGGGGTGGGAACAGGGAAAAAAATCTTAGACATTACTCATCTACATTTGCTCCAAAAACATATGCAACTAGTTTGGGGTCTTATCCAACCAAACTCCTCCTCCACCACCTTTCCAAAGCCACCTACCGCCAGCTTCTGAACTCCTTTTGCATTAAAGCGGACCCTTGCCACCACAAAGCTGTCGACATTGTAAAATGTATAGCCATTGGCCTGAGCTTCTTTCATGCCCATCAGAAATCCTTTGGGACCTTTAACTTGAACATACCATGTGCCACCTCCCTAACAGGAGAAGAAGATGGACAAGTCAGATGCTAATTAGCATTCAGAGGCACAAGAGTGGGTAGCTGAAGAATACATACCACACTGTCGAAGCTTGGTATTACCTGGACTGTTTGGGCCTGTAATAGATTGAAAGTTCAGGAAATTTCACACTCCCAAAAGAGCCACTGGTTTTTAAACTTTACCTCCATAAAATCCGGTGTACAATTTGTAGCCCCTGAAAGAAATTGTGCCTGTGGTGGATTATCAGCTTGAGGCTGTGAGCAGCTAACTTTGAAGGTGCGGGAGACAGCCCGGGAGAGACTGCTGGAGTAGTAGTCCACCTGCACATACAAGATATAAACACCACCCTGTGGAAGACAGGCACCTCTTCATTAAAAATTGGTTATTGGAACAGGTAAAGCAAGGAACAGGGCCTAGGTTGTGCATGGTGGTTTCTTTGCCCCACCCAACCAGTGATCTCAGCTAGTGGTTGACTGCTTTGTGGTTATTGTTTTGACAGGTTCTGCTCAAACATTACATTACAATTGCTCCCAGGGTACAAGGAAGATCGCACTCAAGTTTGTATAAAGAATAGTGATCGCCAAATGCATTGAAGGGATGATAGAGGTGAAATTGCATTTTCAGAACTCTTGCATAACTCAAGTAGGACTGAATGTAGAACTTACTTTATACTGAACTCCACACGAGTCAAAGCCAGCCTTCAGCAAGTACACTGGGGTCAGCTGCTGAGTGTACTTGCATTTTTTCAGAGCAGCATCATCTAATAAAAGGCTGCCTTTGGTATTCAAGTCTGCAAGTCAGATGCCCAGTTTAGAGGAACCATAGTACTGAAGCAACGTCATACATTTCATACACAGTGTATAGACCTCACCAATCACATAGACTCGCCGGTCAGAGTCCAACACAGCATCTGGTGGCATCTCAAGGGTCATGGAATTGGAGGAGCAAATAACATGACCTAAAAAAAAAAACCCAAACATTTTTTGGGGTCAGGAACAAGGTTTGAAATTGGGGATAGAAAAGCACCTCGACCAGTCCACAAGTAACAAATATGGAAGGGACAGCCTTTGCATTTTGTCGCTTGCCAACAGCTGGAGATCAGAAACCAATGAGCGTTAACTTTATTGCCAGCAACATAGTATATGGATGCAACACCAAAAAAAAAAAAAAATTCTAGTAACTAGCAAAAGTATATAGAATTAAACATCACAACATGCAATACATGAAACAGTCACAACTTCTACAGTAAAGACAGAAGCATTGCAGTCCCATCCAGAAATATTAGCCAAGTTATATATACACAATTTAGCAGATTTCCATTCTCGGTTCAATAGAGATTGATCAGAAACAGTTAAACCATTTTTCCTACAGTAACCACTATGGTTAAAGTCTAGAAGTTTTTTTCCTTTAGTAACAAACATTTCCCCGATAGCAATAACTGAAAAAGATTTGCCTGGGTGAGTGTAGTATTATATTTCCAGTACATTTTCTCCCCTGAGGTCCTGTAGACATCACAGGGGCAGTTTCAGGTGTAGCGTTTGTTGTTCAGAGCAAGTAGATGCATTGACATACTGCGTTGGTCACAACTGAGGTCCTTAAACAGTTTACAGATTTTATAATCTGCCGTCAGCAGCACATTTGAAGTCTATATTTTTATTCAAAGCATAAGCACCTCTCAAATGGGCTTATGTGAAAACTTGTGTTAAAACTAAACAAATCCCATCCTCAGATTTTGAGCACCATCAAGGACTTGAGGATTGTACTCTTCACATTTGCTTATTCTCCTACCATGCTAAAAAAAGCTCTCCATTGCTAGAAAAACTGACATTCTACATTTGCAATTAGTAAATTTTTATATATATAGGCTATTGAACTAGACTAACCCAATACATTCAAAATTAAAAAAAAAAAAAAAGTTATTTTTTCCATTTACCCATGATTTCGCTATTATCACTAATGTATGCAAATACTAATTGGTCAAAAAAAAAAAAAAAAAAAAAATATGGTGCGGTTAACCGTTATTGTAAACCACCCCCCCCCCCCCCCAACTCCACCCTTGGGGACCCCATAATTGATAACTGATCTCATTTAGTTAGAGGGTCTTTTTTCTCTTATGCATATAGAAAGGCACAGTAGTTGATTATTACATCAAGACATTTACACATATTCCTATTGTTTGCTATAGCTTTAAATTCTTTGCCCCCCTGTTTTTCCCCTTAGGGAGCAGACTACACAATTTGTTGTATCCCAATTGTGTCCAAAAACAAGCAAAGCAGACTTGAGGGCAAACACTAAAATGATAAAAAGCTGCAACTGCTTCAGTATCAGACTCAGTCAGTCAATAATGGAAAGGCAGAATGGAAATCAATAATAAAAATCCACATAATACATTTTATTAAAAATTAAGCAGGTATAACTTTTGTAATTTCTTCTTTGACACCAAAAACAAACTGGGAAATAACCACTCACTTAGGCAATGGGTCCAATTAAAAACAGAAGCTGTTAAGAACCAAAATAACCTGCACCCCCAGGACCGAGTTTGGGAAGCACTATTGACTACTGTGCACGATGGAGTTGGTTTGTGTGTTGTATCAGTTGCATGTTAATCGTTTTTACTCCGGACACAAAAATTCAACACTTTACAGAAATGTGAGATTAAAAAAAAACAAAAAAAAAACGCGTAAGACTTTCCACGCGTTTCCCACAGCTCAAACGTGTCATTGTTCCGACAGCCACATTCTACAGTGACGCTTCCATTCAAATCCATTTGGCACGGTAACACTTTGAAGCCAGTACGCTGCTACTATTAATTTTACAAGGTCACATTTGTCTGATGAATTTTTATTCGCTTTGCAGATGCAGGATCAATATCAGGAAAATACAAAGTTAGGTCAGAAATGCTTTCCGTGCACGTGGGCGCGTCTCCAAATCTAACTACGCGGCCGTGTATCCCCGATTAGTGGCTGGTTAAGAAGGGGCGCGCGCTTGGTCCGCCGTGCTGCGGCAAATATAAACGAGGCAGCATTAAGTGCATGCCGAGGCGATCGCTGCGCTTCTAGTGCAAGAACAAGAACTGACGTTTACCTTCCTCTGCACGACACCCGAATAGCGCCAGCAGTGTTGTTATCACACAAAGAAGCTGTCTCCTACGAAAGACCATGAGAAAATACATCAGCACTGTTGAAGCGCAAAGCGCGCCACACCGCTCTTCCGCCTGCACCTTACCCCATTGTAAGCCTTCAGGTTTTTCCCGCTGTACTCGCGGCCGCCAATTTATTAGGCGGCCAATCAGCGGTTCGCTCGACCGTCCGTGCAGCACCAGTGCGCCATTTTTACCCGCCCATTTTACTTCGTGGTTGGCCCGTCATTTGACTCGTACGAATCTGATTTTCAAGAAGAACAAAGGTTATTCACGACACTTGTAGTGTATTCACTTGTACTGTTAATGGCACAAGTTTGGAATCCTTCGTAAGCATGCTGACTTGGGTGCTGTTTACCGACGGCTGCTCTTTTCTTCGGGTCCCTCGCTTTGTCGCCGTGTTCTTGTGTTGTAATGTGCGCGGTGCGAGGTCGAGGTAACGAAACTCAAGAAAGCAAAGCTGAAGGTGTGAACTTTTGATCTCTGGATGGATGACCTCCTGGTCGTGTTTGACCTTTTGACACGACGTCAAGAATTGTGAGCGAACACGACTTTAAGAATTGTGATCGATCCTTGGTCGAGTCTCCAAAGAGCAATAAGGTCCGCTTGCGGGATTTTCCGGTGCCCATCTTCATTAGGATCTACACTGGTAAGAGCTCAAAAGAAAAGATCAAGTAATGAAATTTTGAATAGCAAAGTGACAGAAGTGAAGTTGCTCAGGTGTATCAATACTTAAGCTCTGTTGAGCCTTAACCAGTAACATTACTCACGGGGTGTTGGAATTAATGGCGCCTTTCACAAAAATGTCAGTTACAAAGGGCTTTTGGAAGCCTACAAGAAGAGCAGTCTGCAATTTTAGAAAGCAGTCAAGTTGGTATGTAAAACAATTTATAAAGCATGTGAATAAAATTAAGGAACCTTAAATTAATGTAGTTGTATGGATGATTATGGTGTTTATTTACATTATGGCGTAGCATTGTCACAACAATGGACTAGATTTTAAATATACCTTTAAAATGGCCTGTCAATGACATCCATCCATTTTCTAACTTGCTCACCATTGGTGAGTGGATCTATATGTTTCACTCTGCAAAGGATATACCAATTAATACGTTTTTGTACATCACACATCTATCTATCTATCTATCTATCTATCTATCTATCTATCTATCTATCTATCTATCTATCTATCTATCTATCTATCATTATATAGTGCCCTTCACAAGTATCTATCTATCTATCTATCTATCTATCTATCTATCTATCTATCTATCTATCTATCTATCTATCTATCTATCTATCAACTTAAAAGCAGTCCTAGTAATCTGATTAATATGTGATGTGAGTCCATTACAACTTTATTCTTTACTTCTGCCTTGTGTTTTAATGCTAAGTATTGAGTCCACTACGACTCATAAGCAGTGTTTTCAATTTTTAGACCTCTAATTGTGCATTCAAATCATTTTTACTTACTGTATGTAATACTTCACATTTACTGACATTAAATTTCATTTACCATAAATTTTCCCAAGCCAGTATGCTGTCCAAGTCCGTCTCTAACGATTTAATGGATTCTAGATTATCTGCCAATACACCTAGCTTGGTATTATCTGCAAACTTCACCAGCTTGCTGATTATGCTCCAAATCATTTACATATATATTAAAATTGCAGCGACCCCTGAGGGAGCACCATTCTGCACATCAACCAACTCTGATAAGGTTCCTCACACCACCACCCCCTGCTTCCTATATTTTAGCCAATCCTGCACCCATCTACACACAATACTCTGAACTCTTACTTCTTTAAGTTTAATGCTCAGTCTCTTATGTAGCACCTTATGAAATGCTTTCAGAAAATCTAATTAAATAACATCGTATGCATCACTCTAATCCCATCCTTTTGTTGCTCCCTCATAGAACTCCAACATGTTAGTAAAACACAACCTCTGTTTTCTGAACCCATGCTGACTGCTCAGTAAAACTGGTGTTCTTGCCACATGTTGCTCAGTCTTTTCCTTAATAGATAAAGTATCTATCTATCTATCTATCTATCTATCTATCTATCTATCTATCTATCTATCTATCTATCTATCTATCTATCTATCTATCTATCTATGATATAGTGTCATTCATATCTATCTATCTATCTATCTATCTATCTATCTATCTATCTATCTATCTATCTATCTATCTATCTATCTATCTATTGTGCCTTTACAGTATCTATTTATCTATCTATCTATCTATTGTGCCTTTACAGTATCTATCTATCTATCTATCTATCTATCTATCTATCTATCTATCTATCTATCTATCTATCTATGATATAGTGTCATTCATATCTATCTATCTATCTATCTATCTATCTATCTATCTATCTATCTATCTATCTATCTATCTATCTATCTATCTATCTATCTATTGTGCCTTTACAGTATCTATCTATCTATCTATCTATCTATCTATCTATCTAATAATTCCTTCCATTGATTTGCCTGTGATGCACATTAAGCTTTCTGGTCTTTAGTTACTTGGATATGCACAATCATACTTTTTATATAACATGATAATACAGTATTTTCTATTTTCCATTCCTTGAAAATTTCCCCAGTGCACAGTGACCTTATAAAAAATATACATCAAGGGTTTATATCTGCACTTACTAACCTCCTCAAGCACTTGAGTATAAATGCTATCAGGTCCTTGTGATTTGTTCAGTTTTTGCGTATTTAATCTGAGCAGTACTGCATCATCTACAATATCCAAATCCCTCACTACTTCCTTAGTAGTTCCTGTTATTACTGGGGTTTATCCACTTATTAACATGTGAAAACTTCAGAAAAATGCAAGTTGAGAGCATTTGTTATATCACTGCCTGTATATTTTAATTCCCCGTTCTCTCCTTCCAGTTTATGCACAAGTCACTTTGTCTATCATGTCAAAAGAACAGTTATCCCATTGATCCGTAGATCTTGCATTTAATGGGTCTCTGTGTAGTTGTAGTAGTTAAAGTATTGGCTTATTGCCTATTTAAATACTGTGTTGCATGTTTTTTGTCGATTTGTGCATACGCTCTTATCTTACTGGTCTATGCATAAACGGTTAGCCCTGCACTTCGTTATTTCATCTCTATGTGTACTTTTATATGGTTGAGGTAACAATAAATGTTACTTTGAATTTGACTTAACGTTATATTTACAAATCACAGAGCATGTAACATTAGATTTAACAAACGTTAAATCGATTTAGTCATGTATGAGATCTTTCTCTAGGGGGCAGCAGTTAACCAGTAATTTTGGTTCATGTAAATCAAAGTTATTGGTAGAGATTACAGTCTACTTTTTGGAATGGCTCTTTAATCAGAATCTAAAAACTGCATTCTTAGTAATTACTCATGAGTTGGGTGGCATGGTTTCACAGTGGAAGTGTTGCTGCCACACAGTAGGAAGACCAGGGTTCACATCCCAGGTGCTCTTTGCATTGAGTTTGCATGTTCTCCCCGTGTCAACAACCAGTTGCTACCATTGCTTTGTCTCAAACATTATAATGCTCTGAAATGGAGGTATCATGTATACAAATTGTTGTAATTTTTACAGGGTGTGACCAAAATATATTCAAATCCCCTTAAATGAAAGTCTGCAATGTGCACTTTAATCACATCTGACTTGTTTGATTTGTAATTTTAAACTATGGAGAAGAGGGGTATATCAAGGAAAAAAATGTGTCTTTGTCCCCAACATTATGGAGGGCACTGTATATTCTGCTTTTAAAAGCTGTGAGAAATATTTTTATTTTAAAAGTTTAAAATTTGCGTGATGTAGTTTAGAAGCTTCCAAAAATCAAAACATTGAATGTGCATTTCAAAAATGCAAGTCAGAGCATGATGTTGGCATCCATTTTCCTGATTTTCACATATTGTATCAGGTATTTGATTAGATTCCATTAGATAAACTTTATTAAATATAAAAACTGAGATACATACAGCAGCAGAAACATTAAAAACACAGATACAGACTCACAGGACAGGTAATCAATCAATCTATAAATAAATAACTAGGTATACATTGTGCAGAAATTTAAAAATAAACTTAGAGTGAAGTCCACCTTATAAGGAGAAACTGAGAGTTGTAGCGGACTTGACACTATTAACACCCAGACAGTGTTCAGAAGCCATTAAGAAGGCTAACAGGATGTCATGTTATATAGCGCCTTGATGTATGGAGTACAAGTCACAGGAGGTGATGCTGAAGTTTTATAATGCACTGGTGACAAGAGTGTGGCCCATGAGATGAGCAGCATCTGGCCTCTGCTAAGGTGTTCATCTCTGTGAGAATAAAGTGCAGTGTGTTGGGTTAAGTACATTGTTTTGTCTCATTAGAGTTATTGAAGGATTCCAGAGATACGTACAGCAGGGTGTACATGTAAACCATGGCTAATTATTTACAGGTAGGAATTTCCAGTATTAACCTGATTGCCAATATTAAAATAACCTAGGAGGTTAAAGTGTCTTTCATGAACACTTTTTCACAATAAAACTGTACCATAGCATCTAAATGGGCCTTAAATAGGGATGGAGATTCTGGAGTGCAAGCATAGTGATGGGTCAATATAGAGTGAATATCAAACTTTTATAGTGGATTTACTTCACATCATTTTCATTGAGGTGACAGGTGGATAAATAAGAAGGTCAATGTCACCTTGGTACTGAGAGTGGGTATTTGTAAGTGTGTCTCTATTGCAGAGCTAGAACTTCATCATAGCAAATACTGGTTCCTCCTCTGGGGCACAAACTCGGGTCTTAATGTTTGCTGTTCCCTTGTAGCACAGTCACAAATCCGTATTGTCAGGTGAGCTAAAAGAGCACCACCAAAGTGGTGACCGCTAGGAGAAGAACATGTACAGCACCCTCATTGACTTGCTGATTTACTGTTCCCACTCCACAGGTACATTTTCTTTAGCACCACTTTTTAGCTTGCTGCTTGAAATTAGTTCACATTACAAACGTTTCAATTGAATTCCTCTTTGCCAGAGGACTTTATGTGTTTGTTTAGTTAGCATCACAAGCATATCACTTTAGTCTTTAGAAGACTTTAATAACATTGATTTCCGCTTGACTGATACTCAACCACTTATACTTTTGTTGATTTTGACCTTTAGAAGCATCCTTAAAGAATATTCCATTACACATTCTGCCAGGGAAAAGCTACAGTGCCCCCAAATCTAAGAGTTACAAATGGCAGTAATAAACTATGTAAGCTGCCTACACCACTGTCTGCTTCTTCATTTAAAACTGAGAATCACCCTTTGCAGATTTCTATATCACTTATACTGCTGGGTGTTGCACATTAATTACAAATATCCTTGTAACATTGCAGCGCTTTAATGGGTAACTGGGCTAAGCACACCATCAGGTTCACTTTTTTCAAATGTTTGTGACAGTATTGTAGTACTTGACAAGGATATTGGCCAAAAGAGAACAGAGAAAGGGAGGAACGAATAGAGAAAAATAAAATATTTTTGCTATGTTGGTGTCTAAGCTGACTGCTGGCAGCATTCTTCCTGGTCACTGAATTCTACAGAAGATCTATAGAAGATCAGTGGAGCACCTCCTGACCAGCAGGTGGCAGTAGATGAGAGCAGACAGCCAGCTGCTTGATTAAA
Source organism: Erpetoichthys calabaricus (assembly GCF_900747795.2). NCBI lineage: Eukaryota > Metazoa > Chordata > Cladistia > Polypteriformes > Polypteridae > Erpetoichthys > Erpetoichthys calabaricus. Next base: position 142,203,033 of record NC_041404.2, on the reverse strand, counting down.
GAATAGGCAAGAGCTGTACTGCTTCTAAATAACACTGAGAGCCCTGCTGGATTTTTATTGGATAGATCAGGCCCTGGATTTGATTCCATGTCTTGGCTTTGAGGTAAAGGAAGTCCTAGCATGCTGAAATTTTTGCCTGCCACTAGTGTTGGACTGGTATACTTAAATTCTGACTTTGTTATCGATACCACCTTTCACACCTCAGTACCAATACCAAAATGGTTTCAAAGCAAATAACGGATAACTGCGAAACCCCCAGTTTGACTCCAGCTTCCCTAGTGCGCTGCACAATTGCTCACCTCCCTAGAGTGTCTCACCATCGGGCCTCACTATGCACCAGTTCCCTTTTCATAGCGATGAAAACCCAATCACATCAAAGCAGTATAGGTCTCCCGTGAGGTCTAGATCACATTGAAGTAATGGGGGGTGTCTCCCATGAAGTCCAGATCACTTCAAAGCAATATGGACCCCCTTGAAGTTTGACATTGGATGTTTCTACACAATTGTAATAGTGAGGGAAGAGGGGGCAGGAAAACTGAGACGTTTACTTACAGTGCCAAAAATCTAAGAAATGGTGGTCCATACCGTTTTAAAATTTGGGATTTTCAGTACTTTTCTAGTACCAGTATACCATGCACACCTTTGTACAACCTTCACAATCAGCCCCCCACTCACTTACTGAGTGAGGCGGAGTGGTGGCTCTGAGGCTAGGGATTTGCACTGGCAATCGGAAGGTTGCTGGTTCGAATCCCGTAAATGCCAATAGGGACTCTGCTCTGTTAGGTGCTTTGAGTAGTGAGAAAAGCGCTATATAAATGCAAAAGAATTACTGAACCGTATAAAAAACCTGAACCAATCAAGTAGATTATGCTAAAATTACGCAAACAAAAGCAAAACATAGTCACATCAATATAAGATATATTTTTTCATATTTTTATTTTGAGTTTTTAATGGAATACTCAACCCAATAATTCTATATTCTTTTGTATATGTTACTTACCCCATGTAGTTTGTAGTGATGGCTGAGAAAAAAATGTTTCTTGTTTTAACAGAGAACGAACACAGCAAAATTTCTGATAGAACAAGCATGTATGGAGACCAAGGCTGGACAACAACAAACAATATCAAAAATTTCCATGAAAAAAATCTCATTTGACTCGTTATCTTGTAATCCACATGTCGGTTCATCCTGTCGTAGTCCCAGACACTTACTTATTTAACAATATTTTCTCAAAAAGTAACTCCAGAAAATTAAAGTAGTGCCAAAACATTAGACCTGACCACATGGGGTTAGTGCTTTTGTACTGAAGACAGGGCTTTTGACCAATGAATGAGGACTTCAGTTTAAAAAAGGTATACTCTGTGAAGGGCTTCCCGTTTGTGCACTACTTTCATTTTCCGGCGTTGTTATTTACCAATACAGTGGTACCTCTGGTCACAACCATAATTCATTCCAAAACTCTGGACGCGACCCGAACGTAATTTCCCCATAAGATTGTATGTAAATACAATTAATCCATTCTAGACCATACAAACTGTATGTAAATATTTTTTTTAAAGATTTTTAAGCACAAAAATAGTTAATTATACCATAGAATGCACTGTGTAATAGTAAACTAAATGTAAAAACATTGAATAACACTGAGAAACCCTTGAACAACAGAGAAAACTAACATTGCAAGAGTTCATGCTAGACCAAGTTCGTGCTACCACTCTTCACTTGCTTAGAGGCCATGGCTAATTGTAAAATTAATGCAAAAGCACACAAAATAAAGCACAAAGAGTTCTCAGCGAATGAACACACGTCTGACCGAGAACGATATACAGGGAGAGACTGAACACGTGCGTCATCTTTGTTAAGCCCTGTATACGCAAACAAAAGAAAATGGGAAACGGAGAATGGGAAATCATTGGCACGTACAAACCAGAAGGGAAACTGACCGCCAGTGTTTTTGTTCACCACCAGAGTGTGTGGTCATGAACAAATGTGAAATTTTGGCGAACGTTTTGATCATAACCCGATTTGTACGTGTTCAGAAACATTCGTGACCAGAGGTTCTACTGTATTTGAGCAAAAATGATGTGCATTATGCATATTGTGAGCATACGACTGGATAACCTTATATGTGAAATGTGCAACAAAAGTAATGTCAGATTTTTTTGATGTGTTTCCTGATGTCCAGTGTTTCTCACCCTATGCTGGGGAAACCACGTGAGGAAAGTAACATATAAGAAAAAATATTTTTGGATGAAGTATTCAGTTTTTAAAGCCAGGAGTCCAATTAAAAAGAGAAGGTGGAATAAGAATCTACAGTCATGGGGGTCCCCCGAGAACCACTGATCAAAACCAAGTGAAGTAAAATGTCAATTGGAAGGCTCTGTGCCTTTTTTATGAAAAGAAAACTCAAAAAAGCCCTCTTGGATTGGTCCTTTATTATTAAACTTGGGGTATGGACATGGAGAGCCCCACACAGGGTTTAAGTGATCACTTGCAGCGTGCTGTACTGGGCTTATGTGAGGCGCATTTTTGGAAGGGGGGGCTAGAAAGGTGTACGCTCTGTCAATGCCCTTTAGGGCAGATAGCTTTATGTCAGCTTGTGCAGTGTGAACAATTTTACGTTTTCTTTTATAACACTGGTTTTCAGGTTACCTCTCCTTTTTTTAATTTTGCCTTATGGATATGAAGTTAAACTGTATTTTTGTTCAGATTATGGTGCTGAGCAGTCCCTGTAGAAATCCTGCATTAATTAGGCCTATTTATTTAATTATTTTTGCCTTACTTGGACCACGTTCAAACATCCTCCTAAGAATACATTAACAAGATAATAAATATTTCATTAAAAAGTCTCACTTTTTCCCCCACTTACTGAACTAATCCATTTAATTAGGTCTGGATAACAGAGTTGTTGTGCACTTTTGTGACCTTAAATCACTTTAGCCCAGCACCATCAGTGCTGTTTCAATGCTAGGAGATATGGAGTAAATGCGACCAACTTTCCTCAATGGCCACAAGCTTTCTTGTTACATTCTCAAGAACTTTTATTTGATGGTGGCACCCTCCATTCCTGTATGTTGTGGAAGGATGCTTGCTGTTAAGAGTCTGGCTGTAAGGGGCCCACTAAAGACTGCACTGGCACTGATTACTGGTATAGCCATGCCAGTATAGTTGGAGCATCACCACACAGGGGCAACTACAATAACACAAACGTGGAAGCCCACAATTGTCTAAAATGACTTTGTATGCTGAAGCATTAACAGGACCCGACACTGGAACTCCACTCCACTCCACCACACATTACAGTAGGCACTATGCAGTCTGGAAGACAGCCTTCTCTTGGCATCCACCAAACCCCCAGGCTTGTCAATCAGACTGTTAGATTGTGAAGTGGGATTCATCACCCCGGAGAACACGTTTTTACCGCTCCAGAGTCCAACGGCAGGGTTCTTACACCACTCCAGCCGAAGCTTGGCATTGCACATAGAGACCTTGGGCTGGGCCTTGAACATCCATTTTGTGAAGCTCCCCACTCACAGTTTTTGTGCTGATGTTGTTTCCAGAGGCAGTTCAGAACTCTGTTGTGAGTGATGCCATAGAAGAGAAGTGATTTTTATACACTACGCACTTCAACACTCGGTGGCTGTGCTCTACCACTTCATGGCAGAGACTGTATCTCTGTTGTTAGTCATTAGCAGTAAAACATAAGTAACATGATAGTTATAATTTGTTACTAACCCTCACCTATTCTGCTTCTGTTCTTGGTACTCAAATGTAATAATAATAATTAATAATAATAATAATAATAATAATTAATAATTAATAATAATAATAATTTTTTGCATTTATATAGCGCTTTTCTCACTACTCAAAGCGCTTAGCAATTGCAGGTTAAGGGCCTTGCTTAAGGGCCCAACAGAGCAGAGTCCATATTGGCATTTACGGGATTCGAACCGGCAACCTTCCGATTGCCAGCGCAGATCCCTAGCCTCAGAGCCACCACTCCGCCACTTGGTGCCACATCCCACCTGCTAAGTTGTTTTGCCTGCCTAAGTTAAAGTCATCCCTGATGGAGGATCGCAGGAATCGTTGGGTAGAGGGGTCCTTTCATTAGATTGGCTGTCTTACAGCTGTGGAATGGCCATTTGGGGGAGGCAGCTCGATGGCCAAGGTGTCCAGGACTCTAAACAAATCCAAATCATATTATGTGTTATCATCTACTGTTAAATTCTGCACCATACTTGTAATATTTTTATTTTTATTTTGTATTGAGGATGACTTGTGTTCTGATCTGTGTATTGTATTGTATTGACCCCCTTCATTTTGACACCGACTGCACTCCCAACCTACCTGGAAAGGGGTCTCTGTTTCAACTGCCTTTCCCAAAGTTTCTTCCATTTTTTTCCCTACAAGGTTTTTTTGGGAGTTTTTCCTTGTCTTCTTAGAGAGTCAAGGCTGGGGGGCTGTCAAGAGGCAGGGCCTGTTAAAGCCCATTGCGACACTTCTTGTGTGATTTTAATAATAATAATAATACATTTTATTTATATAGTTTCTTTCCCATGCAGGGCTATACAAAAATAAATTGTATTGTATTGGTATTGTTGCTCCTTGATGCTTCCACTTCGCAATAATGGCACTTACTTTGGCCTGGCAGAGCAGAAGTTTCACATACTGACTCTTGGCAAAGGTGGCATCCTATGACAGCACCACGATTAAAGTCACTGAGCTCTTCAGTACAACTCATTCTTCTCTTAATGGCTATGCGTTTGATTTTATGCACCTGTTAACAACGAATACAGCTGAAACACCTGAACTCATTCATTTGGAGGGGTGTCCACATACTTTTGGCCATACAGTGTATATTAAAATGACACCTTAATTTTTACTTTGATGTCACAAACAAACCTACCTATTTTCACTTTGGCAGTCAGCATGTTAGAAGAGCATTGTGAACTTTAAAAAACAACGTTTTTCATTTTGGGCCTGGTTCAAGGTTTTTATTTAGTTGTGTTTACACAAGAAAACATACAATTTGCCTTCTCAGTTGCATCCAATAACAGACATAAATAAAATAACCAAATGGAGACAAGACAGGTTAAAAGTTATACAGAAATTATAAAATATTTACATCATCTGAAAAACTGACTCTTTCCTATCTACTTCTAGCAGCTTGATAGTTTGTGTTTATTTAAAATGGTCAAATTGTATACGTGAAACCTCTACACTTCTGGAATGTACTATCTCTGATATTCCTTATTAAAAAGACACTAAGAAGAAAGGGATTTCTGGGGCAGATTGTGTGGGGTTTTGTATCCAGCGGGGGGGCGTTAGCTCCTTTGTTAGAATGAGTTCTTTTATAATTGCGGCGTCTTGCATAACCCAAAATTATATAGATATAATATAAAAAGGCGATACCCCTCCTTTAGTGATACGGTGGTAAGAAATCACATAGGAGAAATAACTTCGCTTTCTTTAATGGCGGCTTACGAGGCATAATAGACGAAGGAAGCTATGACAAGAACCTAGTGCGGGAGTGGGGGTCTGATGTGTAGAGTCTGCCATTTTCGTCACGTGCGTTGGAAGGATTTTCAGGATCTGATGACGTTATCTCCCATCCGTCCGTCAGCTTCAAAGGTGTGCCGGGCAATGTTCCAAGACTTTATACTCTTTCTTCATGTGCAGGCCCCCACTTTGATGAATCATGCCATTCCAAACAAGGCAAAGAGGATACAGTTTCATGCTGACTTTGACAGACAAAAATAGTATACAATGCCCATTTTGCAGTTGTCCCTGTCTTGTCTTCTAATGCTTGCCGAGCAGTTCTAAATGATGAGCCCCTGTGCTAAATCTGGCTTTGTATTACCTGTGCATGTGAGAAGAAAGAAAAGTAGATTTATAAAATATTTGTACAGAGCACAGTGACATTTTAAACATATACACTTATTACAGGTTTTAAAGTGACTGTCCCTCCTGATTTACTGAAGTTCAGTTTTAGGAGTGAGTAACATTGATAATCTTGTTCCAATGGCACCTGTCATAGGATGGGATATACAGGGCTATTCAAAATGAAAGAGCAGATTTCAAAAATCTATTTCACACAGACTGTATAGGACAGAAACACATTGCGCACATCACTGGATAGAGGAAAGTTCAAAGTTTAAAAATTCAACTTCAAGAAGATTCGAATGACTTAATTTTCATGCAAGATGGCGCCCCGCCTCATTTCCACTTGGAGGTCCAGCGTTACCTGAATGACACCATTCCAGGACGATGGATTGGAAGAGATGGACAACAAGATCTTGCTCATCATCTATGGCCTTTCAGGTCTCCAGACCTTACCCCCTGTGATTTTGATCTATGGGGGTACATTAAAGAAAGAGTGTTTGTTCCACCTATGCCCACTAATCTTCAAGATTTGCGACATCGAATTGAGGAAGATGTGAATTCAGTAACTAGGGACCAGTTGACTTGTGTGTGGCAAGAAATGGTCTACCGTTTTGATGTTTGTCACGCTACACATGGTGCTCATGTTGAGTGCTTGCAACCTCAAGGACCATAGGACCAAACTTTGAACTTTCCTCTATCCAGTGATGTGTGGAATGTGTTTCTGTCTTATACAGTGTGTTTGAAATAATTTTTTGAAATCTGCTCTTTCATTTTGAATAGCCCTTTAGGTGACAAGTGAACAGTCAGTTCTTGAAGTTGGTGTGTTGGAACCAGGAGAAAAGGGGAAGTGAAAGGATCTGAGCAACTATGACAAGGGCCTGATTGTGAGGGCTAGACGACTGGGTCAGAGCATCTCCAAAATGGCAGGTCTTGTGGGGTGTTCCCAGTATGAAGTGGTTAATACGGGCAAAAAGTGGTCCAAGGAAGAATAACCAGTGAACCAGGAATGGGTCCAATGGGAACCCAAAGGCTCATTAATGTATGTGGGGAATGAAGACTGGCCCATCTGCTCCTGTCCCACAGAATAGTTACTGTTGCACATATTGGTGAAAAACGTCATGTTGGCCATGAGTGGAAGGTGTCAGAATACACGGTGCATTACAGCTTGCTACAAAGCTACAGACTGGTCAGAGTGCCCATGCTGACCCCTGTCCACTGGTGAAAGTATCTGCAGAGAGCACACATGCATCAGAACTGAACCATGGAACAATGGAAGAAGTTAGCCTTGTCTGATGAATCCTGTTTATTTTTTTAAGATCATGTGGATGGTTGGGTGTGTGTGCATCATTTGCCTGAGGAAGAGATGGCAGCAGGATGGGAAGAAGAAAAGCTGGCGGAGGCAGTGTGATGCTGTGGGCAATGTTCTGCTGGGAAACCTTAGATCCTAGCATTCATGTGGATGTTATCTTGACATGTACCACCTACTTAAAGATTGTTGCAGACCTTTCATGACAACGGTATTCCCTGATGGCCTCTTTCAGCAGGATAAGGCACCCTGCCACACTAGAACATGAAGGAGAGTTCAAGGTGGTGCCCTGGCCTCCAAATTCCTCAGATCTTAGTCGGATTGAGCATCTGTGGGATGTGCTGGAAAAGCAAGTCTGATGCATGGAGCCCCCACCTCGCAACTTCCAGAACTCAAATGATCTGCTGCTAATGTCTTGGTGCCAGAGACCACAGGACATGCTCTGTGGTCTTGTTGAGCCCATGCCTTGATGGATCAGAGCTGTTTTGGCAGTTCAAAGGGGGGCTGATACAGTATTAGGCGGGTGCTTTTAATGTTGTGGCTGATGTATGTATTTATTATGCTAGAGGGCTTTGCCCCCTGCTCGCTTCGCTCACCGACCCCAGCACCATGCGCTATGCGTCATTGTGAAGAGGGGAGCTGAATGCACCCCAAGGAGATGCGGTCGCTCCTCCGAAACCCCTCTTTAATGGTAATACAATGGGAATCAAATAACAGTTGTTTTTATTTTACCTCCTCATGGCTCGATCAGCTGCTGGCTTCCTGCTGCTCCCGTGCTGCGTGTTCTGCATTTCATGTAGTGCTTCAAATGTTTTAAAGTCACTGCCTTAGCTCTCTTCTCCCCCAGACATCCTCAAACACTATTCGATCTCTTTTCGCTGTTCCGTTATTTCACTGAGTAATATTTTCAGTTTGTTTGCGCTAATGTGATCTTTTACTCTCATTTTTTTGAGACTTTCAAATTTTCACACTTTCATTATCTCTAACCTGCTCTGCATGTATATCACGGGACTTGCTTCCAATGGTTGTAAGTATGATGTGACTTGCCTGTGTCACGGGGCGTGAAAGTGTCTGTCTGTCTCTCTTCAAAAGATCACGTCTCATCACAGGAAAAAAGTGTCATCCCAAGTTTTTTTTTTTTTTTTTTTTTTTATAATATAGAGATATATTTATACTAACTGTCCCCTGCAGCTCCACCCTCATAGTAGTGAAACAGGACAGTGAGGAGGGCCCTGCCTGGCTCCTTACTCTTGATGTCACTCTTCCCCCTCCCCTCGGCCTGCAGCCTCTGTCTCGGATTAGCACGAATATATTGCTCCTGCAAGCAAACTATGACTCTTAGTGCAATGAGAGAAGTCACAAAATCAACCGGAATGTTCAAGCAAATTCTAGGAAAAAACCCAATCTAAATCCGTTAGCTAGTGAATGAAAGATCTACTTAAGTGTGGAGGTAAAGGTACACCCTGTGGCTGGCGCATGAGTGAGGAGGGCCCCGCCCCCCCTCTCCCCTCCCCTTGGCCTACTGTGTCTCTCTGGAATTTGCGCAAATAAATAGGTAAAGCAAGCAAGCTATGATACTTAATACGATGAGAGAAGTCACAAAATGGACTGGAATGTTCAAGCAAATTATAGAAAAAAACGATCTAAATCCGTGAAGTAGTTCTCTTGTGAAAAGCGGACAGACATACAGACAGACAGATGTTGGATTTTATATACATATATAGTGGCAGATCGCAGGGGTTCTGACCTGGCTGGGACACCTAAAAGGACTGGTAGGTAGCAGGAATAGCTTCTGGGCCACAAGGGGGCAACCGCACTGGAGCAGGAGAGGACCACGGGAGAAGAACAAAGAGCTTCTGGCCTGTTGGGACCCGTGGCCACCGCCAGGGGGCGCCTCAAGCCTCGTGGGACTCGGAAATAGTTACTTCCGGCAGACTCTGCAAGATGGCGGAGGAACCTGCCAAGGACGCCCGGAGTGCTTCCGGGGCAAAGGGCAGCACTTCTGCCACAAATGGAAGTGCTGCCAGAAGGACGTCATTAGACACCTGGAGCACATCCGGGCAGGGATAAAAGGCGCCGCCTTCCTGCAGTCGGGGAGCCAGAGTCAAGAGTGGGAGCAGGATGACGCTCCCAGGAGGAGAGGAAAGGTGGCCAAGACATTGAGAGAGTCGATTTCAGGAGTGATTAGTTCTGAGTACACTGTGTGTTCTTGGGACTGTGTTTATTTATGATTAATAAACGTGTAACTTTTATAAAGATGTGGTTTCCGACTGGTGGTGTCCGGGCAAGTCTCACAGTATATATATATATATATATATATATATATATATATATAGGGATTATATATTTCTTTATGTTGTAAAAGTAACTTTGATTTGGAATATACTGCAGTTCTCTTGTAAGAAAAAAGCTGGAATTGTAAGACCTTTTCATTACTTTATTTTGTATTTAATGGGCTTAGTGAGTGGAGAAGGACATTTTTGCCCGTGAAGCTTAAAAATCAGCCAAACTCCAAATATAACAATGGGGGAGTCACAGATTTAAAACAGTCACGAAGAGAAGAGATACTGGGACATCAATAGTCGCTATGTGTCCTGATGTACAGGGGGTGACTCATCCATGCTGTTCCTCTCTGCCCTGTTAATTAGGATTTTGGCTGAAAACGCAGCCGGGGAGGACTGTCACGCTGGCTTGTAACCAGTCAGGGGACCACTGACTTAAATATTCCCTCATCTTAACCTTTTCATTCCTGTCTTTTGTTTTTGTAGGCTGATTCTTCTTCACCTCCATGACCTCCAAACAGTTTTTTGCTGCTGTTTTTACAAGCAACTGTGCATCTCAGTGTTCAGGCCACTGTGGTATCCGGTCTCTGTTTGATCTAAACTGATTGAGAACTAAGCAAGGCAGAAGTTCTGAGGTAAGGTCACTATACTCATTGATCGTGATACCGTGTTACATGTTGATTAACACATGCAGGTAAGAATTTCCCTGTAGTCCATACTCGTGATAATATGGGCACTGTAAAGCTAAAAGCCTAAAGGTTACAAACAAGCATGGTGTACTTCTTCTGTTTACTCTGAAACTCTGAAACAGTTAAACTCTGCCTTTCTGGAGCTTAGTAGAGCCAGATAACTATAAGAATCTTCACCAAGGAGCTCTGAAAATATATCTGCTTTGTTTGGGTCTCCATACCTCTGTGAGTCTGACATGAAATCAAAGTTCAGAACAAGACTAACAGATGAACATTGAAATGACTACAGAAGAGTGAACCTGAGTGGCTCCACTCCACCATTCACCTGCCTCTCTTGTTGAGTCATCTGACAAACTAAAAAACACATCACACATGCAACTGGACATGTGAATAAAGTGAAACAGTGACCTGTAACAAAATGACAAATGAATAAGTCAGATCTGTGTATTTGGAAATGCATTGTTTTGTTTCGACAGCATTCATGTTTTAATTCAATAGTGTGAGATACGCTAGAAAAGGCATACAGACATACAAAACACACTTGCAGGTGAACTAAATATTTTTTGTGATGTTTTAATGCAAAATGTGAGTTGTGGACACCAACATTTTGTAAATGTTCAGGCAAAACAAGCGTATTCAGTTTGTTTGGGTTGAAATAAGCTATGAGAATAAACATTAGAAAACATGAGGAGCTCTCTGCCATTTTCATTTTGTAAAAGGAGCTCTCAGGGGAAAAAAGGTTGGAGATGTCAGATGTCAGATAGAAAGCAACAAGCCAGGTTGAAACGTAATAACACGTCATGGACCCGTGACACATATGGACATGACCCGCCAAGATAATGCCTGAAATCCCTGACAACAGCTCAGCCACTAGAACAGTCAGCTGAGACGTCTTGTATTGACATGTGGAATGCTAGACAGCCCATAACAGTGGACACCACCATATGGAGAACTGCAGTATGCTGGTTTCAAACTCGAATGGACAACATGGAAGGCCAGATTTCAAACTGGGATTGGCAGGTTGCAAGTCAACATGTGAAGGATGAACTTGTCCAATCAGCCTGGAAAATGCAAATGCAGACATTGTCAAATGATGGAACACCTACTCCAATGTCCATCATAACGACAGCAGTGTAGTGAGGAAGGTCAGGCTGCTTCTAACCAGATAGCAGCAGCATGTGCTCATAGAAGGTGGCATAGCGACATGCCAAGTAGAAGAAGAATGTCAAAGTGAAAACAGATTTCTGCAAAGAGATTTTCATTAATTACAAATCTAAAACACATAATAATTGACCTCATAAATATCCGGTTGTATAATATGACACAACTATACCATCACTGGAAGAGCCCTTTGGTTTTAGAAGTGACAGAAAAAGTTTAACAGAGATGACTTGTCTTGGGTTTCAGTTCATCGTCATATAAATGCACCTGAATGTGGAAGGGCTGACTTGTGGTGAGTCAGTATGGTGGCCTGACCTACACGATGAAGACCAAAGAACACAACAACCAACCCTATGAAAAACCTAAGTCAGGGGATAGAGACAAGAAAATATCTGTGGCCGAATATCCAGTTAAATCAATCATTAAGAAATGGGAAGAGTATGGCAAAGGTATAAATCTGCTGGAGCAGGCCATCCATAAAAATTAAAAACGAAGAGTGAGGAAAGCCACCAAGAGACTGAAAGAGTCACAAGCTACAGTGACTGACATTGGAGAGACAACCAAAGTGCCCGGGTGCTTCACCAGTTGCAGCTTTATAGGAGAGGAACATACACGACACAAGTCAGCTGGAAAAAAGTTCTTTAGTCTGACGAGACATAAAACAGAGTTTTTTTATTTTTAGTCATTAAATGAAATGCCACGTCACACTGTACATCATCACAAACACACCATCCCAATGGGGGTGGCAGCATCAAAACATTTAATTGTCTTGATCACACATTTTAGCATGATTTGTGATGTGCTCCCCTTTCCATCATTGCACATTCACAGAAATCTCCAGTTCGCCACCTCCCTCTTTTTCCACTCCGTCTGATGAAACCCACCCAGCATTAAAATAGCATCCCCTGCAACACTTAAAATACTAATGTTGTTTTGAACACACAGGTAAATGTTCAAATCGCTCCTTTCTGTTTTTATTATCATCTTCTGTACTGTTACATATTTTATTGAAATTGGGTTTGGATAACAATAACATGTTGTACACGCAAGTTTGATACGTCACTATGCTCTGTGCAAATCTATCTTATTAAATCTGCTTTTTTTCTGCTCGCATGCACAACTGACACGTAGCCTGATTGAGCACAGGGGTTCACCACGCAGTATGACATAAGATAGATTGGGACAAATGGAAAGCTTGCAGTCGGACTGTGAGATGCTGTAAATGTGTGCTATTTCTATCTATTAAGTCAGCATGGAATTGCATCCTCATTTAAGCACCATTGCCTTGTTTGGAATTGCATGTTCGCCTAAGGGGGGACCTGGACGTAGAGCAAACAGTATAAGCCTGGGAACATTGCCAAGAACACCTTTGAATCCAGTGAACGGATGGGAGATACCATCATCTGTTCCTGAAAATGCCTTCCACTGCACCGACCGCAACAACAGTCTCTATGCTGCTGGCCCCACTCCTGGACTCAGTTTTGTCATTGGCTTCATTCGTCTGATATGCAGTGTAAGCCAACATTAAACAAGTTATTTCTCCTGCATGATTTCTTAACGCAGTATCACTAGGGAGGAGTATCGCCTTTTATGTTATATCTATATAGATTCGGATTATGTAACGAGCTGCAAGTACAAAATAAGTCATTCCCAGGGAGGTAGCACCCCCTGCTGGACACGCATGTGAAACCTTCCAAGGGAGTGAATACTTCCTATAGCTCTATAGCAGGGGTGTCCAAACTACAGCCCACGGTCCATTTTTAATTGGCCCGCAGCAAATTCTAAAAATATAATGAAATATGGCCATTACATGAAACTTGTTTTTACCTGTATTGTACTTCTTAGGTTTAACACAAGGCAGAGCTACTGTCTTGATCAAGGCAGCGTCTTCACAAACAAGCGCAACCAAAGGACAATTTTGCTACTGGTGACCAAAAATGGCAGAACCAAAGAAACGCACAATAGCAAGTGAGTGCAGAAGATTTCAGACACGGTGGTAAAAATTAATATGTCTTCCTAGTAGTCAAGGGAAAGTGTGTCTGTTTGATTTGCAATTAAATTATTGCAGTGATGAAAGTGTATAATGTGTGTCGACACTACGAAACCAAACATTGGACCTGCACATCCTACACTGGTGCCAAGCGAGAACAGAAAGTTAAGCAAATGGCAGCTAGTCTGCTAGCTCAACAACAGTATTTTTTCCGTGCTAACAAAACACAAGAAAATGCCACATTAGCCAGTTATGAGGTCACGCAACTCACTGCCCGTCACGGGAAACCTTTCTCAGATGGTGACTTCATAAAACAGTGCCTCACTAAAGTCGCAGGAATAATGTACCCAGAGAAAATGCAGGAATTCAACAACATTCGCTTGTCCGGATACGCAGTTGTGCAGCAAACTGAAGGTTTGTCAGCTAACTTAAAATATCAAGTGTCAGATAAAGCTTGTGCTTTTGATTTTTACTCGATTGCATGTGATGAGAGCACTTTGTAATACAAGAAATGAAAACCCAATTAATGGAGAGCTGTGATGCTGTTTTTGTCTTTAAGCATTAGGCGGAGTGGTGGCTCTGAGGCTCGGGATCTGCACTGGCAATCGGAAGGTTGCCAGTTCGAATCCCGTAAATGCCAATAGAGACTCTGCTCTGTTGGGCCCTTCAGCAAGGCCCTTAACCTGCAATTGCTGAGCACTTTGAGTAGTGAGAAAAGCGCTATATAAATGCAAAGAATTATTATAATTATTACTAATTATGAAGCATAATTTACCGATATTTGATTGGTTTTCCTAGCTTAATACATAGGAGGTGAGGCAATGTACAGTACCTCGCCTCTTAGTGGGTGGCCCAGCCCTTCATATATTTCTCTGTATGTGGCCCCCAGCCGAAAAAATTTTGGACACCACTGCTCTATAGGCTCTGTATAGGATTTTGGTGGATAAGGACACTTTTGCATGTGTTACTAAATTCCAAATAAATTTTGAATACCTGTTTAAAATTTGACTTTAAACGGTCGCTCCATTGCGGTTTAATTATGTTATTTTTGTGCATCATGCAACACATTAAAAGTAGAGAGAAGCACAGGGAGTGACAATTGCACAGATATTTGAATATAATTTGTCTCTTTCAAAAGTTCTCATCAAAATAGATAACAATTCTATTACTCTACTCTTGGCTCCTTTTGTGTATCCAAGTTCTTCTCTGGGAGGAGGATGAAGAATACCATTGCTTTTTTTTTTGCTGTTTCATCATATTTAGAAAATGAGCTCTGCTTTTACAATGTAGAAAACGGAAGAGCTTTAATGGGAAAAACCACGCGGAGATCCATGTTTATTCGTTATCTGCATCACAATGTCACAATGGTTGTGTAGTCCATACATTCCACATAATGTATTTGTAAATACTCAGGCCACTCTTTCCCCACGTGATTTAAACACCACAAACATCGGGGCAGGAATTCTTGATGGATTTTGATTTGACCAGCAAGACTTTGGCCGGTTGAATAAAGACCAGTGGGGTTATGGGACTGGTGAGGCTCAAGCCCCTTGTAGTCTTTATGTAATAATAATATATTTTATTTATACAAGGCACCTTTATAAGCACTCAAGGACACTGAACAAACAGTAAATAAATAAAAACACATTATAAACAACTTAAAACATCAGAAAATATAAAAATTAAAACAAAGTCACTGCAATCATAGAGAAAAAGCCATTTTAAACAGATGTGTTTTAAGTTTAGATTTGAAGGTTGAAAATGATTCGATATTTCTAAGCCCAGTAGGTAGTGAGTTCCAGAATGGCCGAATGCTCCGCTCCCCATGGTGGTTAGATGGGCGAGAGGGACGGTCAGATGGATGGAGGAAGAGGATCGGAGTTTATCGGAGGGAATGGCAACATGAAGAAGGTCGGACAGAAATGAAGGGGCGAGGTTATGAATGGCCTTAAATGTGAACAGCAGAATTTTAAAATCAATTTGAAACTTAATCGGGAGCCAATGGGGTTCGAGTAATGATGAGGGCAGCAGAATTCTGGACCAGCTGAAGCTTATACAGAGATTTATTAGAGAGACCAAAGAGGAGTCCAGACGAGAAGTAACAAGACTATGAAGAAGAATGGCAGTGGTATGGGGAGTGAGGGAGGGGCGGATGTGATTAACATTACGTAGGTGGAAGTAAGCAGACCGGGTGACGTTATTAATGTGAGATTGGAGTCCTGTCAAGGATGCCACCCAGACTCTTGACCTGAGGTGAAGGGGAAACAAAGGAGTTATCAATAGCAAGTGAAAGATTATCAGCCTTGGATAATGATGATCTTGTACCAATGAGGAGAACCTCAGTTTTGTTCATGTTTAATTTAAGAAAATTTGAAGAAAACCAGGATTTAATTTCAGCAATGCAGTCAATAAGTGAAGATGGTGGAAAAGAAAAGGTAGGCTTACTAGCAAGGTAGAGCTGGGAGTCATCAGCATTACAGTGAAAATTAATGTTATATTTACGAATTAGATATTGCCAAGGGGAAGAAGGTAAATAATAAAAAGAAGAGGCCCCAGGGCTCTGTCCTGAAGTAACAGCGGTGGGTTGGGACGTGAAAGTTTTAAGCTGAATGAACTGAGTGCGTCTTGAGAGGTAGGAGGGATTGGATTAATAAAATGGAGGTAGGTTATGACTGTGATAATTGCACAGATGGAATGGTTTACTTGTACATCTTCAGACTCACAGATAAACAAAAAAACTGAGTGAGCCTGGAGGGCCATTAATGGCAGCAGGGTGCCTCGTATACATAGATTGGTTGAACAGAAAGCCAGCAGCTTCAGGAAAACTTGAGCAGCAGCGTTTCAAAAACCACAAGTTATTATAATGTGCCACTCGAGTGACTTGAACTAAACAGGCAGAATGGCGGCACTACGGTTCGTGCCTTACAGTACCTGGAAGTTTGGTTTAGTTCCCAGCCCTGGCTTTGATGTTTCTTTGATACCTCCGAAATTCCAGAACTGTGCATTCAATCTGTGGGTTTGTGCCAGTGCACTTGAGGGGCAGGCAACTGACATGTGGGGGAGGGGCATTGGTCTGTAAGTTGGTGGGTCACTGGCCTGTGGCAGAGTAACACAAACCTATCTGGGACAAGCAACTGGTATATGGAATTGCACACTGGGGGCTGTGGCACAGTGTGTGAGGACGGGACACTGGCAAAATGATACTTACTGCATGTGAAGGGTTAAGAACCTGGCCTATGCAGGGCACTGCATATGAGTAGTGGGCAATTAGCATGTGGGAGTGGGGCGCTGTGACCTGTGAGGGGCAAGACTCGGGCATATGGGAACCGGGCACTGCACATGAGTGATGGGCAACAGGCATATGGTAGCAGGGCACTGCCCTGTGAAAGGCAGGAAACTGGGTTATGGAAGTGGGACATTGCATGTGGTGGGGGGGGGGTCACAATGGTTTGTGAGGGCAGAACAATGGCCTGTGGGAAAGGGTACTGCACACGAGGGGCGGGTCACTGGCCTGTGGTAGCAGGCACTGCACATGAGGGGCGGGACACTCGCGTGTGAATACGGGACACTGACCTGTGGGAATAGGCTTTGCACATGAGGGGCAGGACACTCGCGTGTGAGTACGGGACACTGGCCTTTGGTAGCAGGCACTGCACATGAGTGGTGGGACACTGACCTATAAGTGTGGGCTTCCAGACTGTGGAAGTGGCCACTGCATATGAGGATTGGGAGACTCGCCTATGAAAAGATGACACTACAGTACACTCTGCATTCCAACTGCTGTTGATGCACTTCTTGAAATTTATTATTTTCTTTTAGTTTTTTTTTGACAAGTGTTTTCATCACACAAAGGATTAAAAAGTGAAAAATTCCACACCTACTAGACTGCCAATAACAAATCCTGCTGAAAAGTTAAACTGCTTCATTTGTGCCTTTGTCTCCCACAGCAATTGGCCTTTATTTCTTTTTAAGAAGAAGAGTTGGGCCAAGTGTTATATTAGTAAATGATTTTCAAGGCCTCTCCTTGGTGTCACCAGCAGGACGGCCAAGCTCACGCTATCCTGTCATTACCCTCCACGCCTCGCTGCCTCGCTTTGCTTTCTCCGCACAGCCGCCGCCATCCTTTTGTTCTCCACGGTCGACGCTCAATTCCAGACTCGGTCCACTTCAGCCCTGTCATCTACAACTGATAATCAATTCCTCTGCTGCTACGAATGCAATTATCTCGGGCGGCCGGAAGAAATAAACAGCCTGTAAACATATACTTCGACCCAAGCGACAGATTTAATAAAAACAACATAATGCAGGATTAAAAAGAATCAATAGCAGGGAGCACCAAATAAGCATGTATGGTGCGTACCGTTTTCATGTGCCTGATTGTAACCCATTCTTTTCAGATTATGTTTGCTGTTTGAAATAGGGTGATTTATTTAATCAGAATTCTGGGACGCACTTTATATCATTTGTCCATCTTCTGTAAGTATAACACAGCATTCTTTATTTCATTTTGCACTTTTGTTTCGTAAACACCACAAGCTTCAAGTGTTGTCCAGTTTCAGTGGTCACACCATTGAATCCATGGTGATGACTGGTCTTTTTGATTTTGTATGGCCCTTTCTGTCGTGAATTGTAAGGCATGCAGTGTGCTGAACCACAAGGCAGCAGGTCCAGTGCCCTCCTCTGCCCTCAGTGTGTGACTCTTAGCCAGCCATTTCCAATGCTATTAAAACAAAAAACAGAAATGCTGATGGTAAAGCTGTTGTGTCTTAGCATATTAGGATAAGTGTTGATGGGGCTGGATCATGTTGTTGCCAGTGGCATATCTAAAAACAGAAAAGTAAATGTGCAAAGGACCAAATATAAGAAAAGTTAAACAGTTGTAGGTCTTTGTGAATAAATGATTCCACCAAATACACAGTACTAATAATAAAAACACAACTCACAATGGGCGGCATGGTGGCAGAGTGGTAGCGCTGCTGCCTCGCAGTAAGGATACCCGGATTCGCTTCTCATGTCCTCCCTACTTGAAGTTGGCCTGTTCTCCCTGTGTCTGGGTGGGTTTCACTGGGTGCTCCGATTTCCTTCCACAGTCCAAAGACATACTGGTTAGGTGCACTGGCGATCCTAAATTGTCCTGTGGTATGTGTGTGCTCTGCGGTGGGCTGGTTCCCTGCCTGGGGATTTGTTCCTGCCTTGCGCCCTGTGCTGGCTGGGATTGGCTCCAGCAGACCCCCGTGACCCAGTGTTAGGATATAGCGAGTTGGAAAAGGACTGACTGACAACTCACAACTGCACAAGACATAAGTTTCCCATCATTTAGCAATGGAAGTATTGGCTCAGGGTCACAGCAAGTTAGTATTACGGACTAAACCCACCAAGTTTTATATAGTAGCTTTCCATTAATGTACTATGCTGGTACCCTATAGCTAATATCTAAATATGTAAAGGTGAATCACTGGCAGGTGAAATGACTTGTTCTCCTGAGGCTGCTTTATATAGTGCCTGGACGATTTGGAAGGACAGTTGTCACTTCTAGAAAGTGTTGAGGTGCCAGCTGGGTTACCCCTTTGAATCCAACATGATAACTTTAATCAAAAAGAACTCTCAATGGCATTAAAACAGTCAGAACATAATGAGCTTTTAGTCTTTCCGTGATGGAAGTCAAATGGGTCATCGTCGGGAGCGCCAGGTTGATTGTAACACAGGTCTGATCTGAGATGACATTCTCCTGGGCATCTGTTCTTTTATAGCCCACTGGCCATTAGGGGTGGTGTTGTTGTTGGTGGGCATCTGACAGAAGTGACAAAGATGTTAGCAGCTGCACCCCCTCTTGCCCTAGAGTGGCATTGCTTACCTCTGATAAAGCTGGAAGATGATCCTCCAATGCACATATGTGACAAGTTTAACTGTAGTGTTTGCATAGTGTAATTTTTATAGTGCCTTACATAATGTTTATGGAATGTGAAAGGCTTCAGAATTACAGTTCCCTTATTTGTTCCCATATTTCTACAGATGGAAAACTAGCAGGAAAAGTGGCACACTAGTCAGTTCTGAGAAACCTTAACATTGATATTGTATGTTATTCCTTTTATAGTGCCTTATGTAGTGCCTGTGGTACTCTGCACAAAACAGGAGCAGCGTTTTTTAACAGTTTGTACAACAGAGTCACTGGCAGGTAAAGTGACCCATTCCAGGTCATATAAGTGACATACTCTGCGGAGTACACCTTAATAATTTAAGCTCATTCTAGTTATAGCCCCAGGTTTTGAACTGTACTGTAAAATAGTCTTTTTATTATTGGTATTTAATATAAATATCAACAAGGTAACAAGGTACACTCTCCCTAAATATAACTCACCCAATCTGTGGTACACAGCTTCTTATATTTCCTAATATACACACCAATTAGGCCTATACTGTAGGCCACTCTCTCAATACACCTGACCTATTCCATGGGTCACACCTCAGTTGCATCAGACTCTTCTTAGTATTGTGGCAGACGGCCGGGACGCCCCTTCTGTATATGGTCCAGGGGAACAGACATGGGCTGCATAATACCTTCCCCAGGTCGCTGGATGGCAGCCCCCCTGGGTTGCAGCGGTGCCTCAGACTCCTGCGGGGCTTCACGGGAGTTGGAGTTGGTTACAGCCCTGTTGGGATCTGAGGGTGCCGCCAGGGAGTGCTGCAACAACTGCTGAGCCCTCTTGGGCGGGTTTTCTGCCACACCCGGAAGTAGGTCAAAAAGCACTTGGAGCACTTCCGGGGTGTTATAAAAGGAGGCAGCAGTCGTTACTCCGGAAGCCAGAGTTGGGAGGAGGGAAACAAAGCTAGTCCAGAGGAGTGAAGGAGGAAAAGAAGAAGAGTTTATTTGTGTTTGTGCTTTTGGGACTGTGTTGTGCTTATGGGACATGGGGAAGACGTGACCCACAGGCGAAGAAAGTAAAACTTTTTTTTGTTTTTAATACATGTGCCTCCTGTGTCTGTCTGTACCAGGTTGGGTAGCTAGTATGCCCCCGAGTAGTTCTGTCACAGTATCCTCCCTGATATCCCCTGACTCATCCCTACTCTGCTCTACACCATGTCCCCAATGACCCTTCATATAAACCCTTTGCGCACATCCATGACAGATACGGGTACATCCCAAAAATCCTCCAAGCCAAGAACACTCCAGCTTTTTTCGTTTTGTTTCGAGGGTTGAAACAATCCTCCACCCCTAGCCTTCTCACATGTCGGCCTCCTAATTTTCTTATCTCCACTTTCCAGCATGTTGTCATCCCCCGTGTTACGCTCTGATTATTCTGTTCATGCGGTGCTCAGCATGTAGCCTTTTATCCGTCATCATGTGTAGGAGTAGATAGCAACAAAGGAACCTCGGCTCTCCTTCAAACAACAATCGGCACTCGGTCAACCTCCTGGTGGTGAAATATTGTGCTGCCACCGGATTGGCCACTGCTAAAATGCTCTTTCATTCTGGATTACACACTCAAAAGCATCTGGCCCCTCTTGTATTCTGAAGACTTCGATTGTGAAGACATGAAACAGTTTGAATTTCAGTCGTCATCCGTGTCTTTTGGCTACCGGGGGGACCGCAGAGCAGCTCAACCTGGACTGACTTCAGTTTAAAACATAACAACAATATGGCTAACAACAGGTTGTTGGTGGTCATCCAAGATTTAATTTTGTAAACAAATATATGTACATGTATGCATTTAAACAAATAGTCACATGCTAAATAATTTTTATATTATATATCGCCTTGCATGACTTTATCTTCAGAACCTAAAATTCATCCTGTTGCATTTTTAATTATGGAATCATTCGGATAACAGAGTAAGACATTGATTTGAGTCAATAGAAATGTGAGAAAGTATTAGCCCCCCGGCTGATATTCTACATAATTCCTTTGACATTCACAATTAGTTATCTACAAGTTTGAATTTAGACATGGTGAGGCCCCATTTGTGTAAAGTAAGCATTAACAACAATAACAAACATTTATTACCAGTAACGGCACACTGCACGATAACGTGCAGTGAATCCACTTAACTTGACCATTCCTAGTTCTCATCCTCTTTCTCTGTACGTTTAGCATTTGTTTGCTCAGAGGTTGATGCGCTTGCTGCTTCCTGAGCAGCTCGTCTTTTCTCCATCCTTGCGGCCCGCTTCTTCTCTTCTTTCGTCGACATCTTTTCACGTTAAAACCGATTAAGTCAGTGTTTGTGTTGGTTATCTAATTACTGTAGTACGTTTTCTTTAAATTTTCACTTAAGCTGGCACTTAAGTCTTCAATCTGCCTCAAGAATGATTTAAAATATGAAGAGGTAGGGGAAGTGATGGCGAAGGTAGTAGGGAAGAGAACGGCGCCCATACACATGTGCCGCACAGCTATCCTGCTGGCCGCTGCCAAGAGTTGATTCTACAATAAAATGAAATAAAAATTAAAAGAGGAATAACCTTGGAGGTCAATCATCACCTCGAAAGCGGATAATAGACGTCACGTAGTATATGTGTACCAAATTTCAGGTCAATAGGTCAAACGGTTTGCAAGCTACAAGTGATTTAAAATCCTGGACAGACAAACGAACAGCCACAGTAGCGTATTATATATAAAGATTATAACATATTATCATACACCAAATGTAGTTCAAGTGCTTTACAAGTTGTCAAGGAAAACGTTGCATTAAAAATAGATCAGAATAAGAACAAATGACAAAACGAGAAGCCAGTAAATTTTCAGAATCCTATTCCACAGCAATTAGCTGGTGCTTGTCTCCTTCAGCTTGTTATTCAGGCTAAAATACATGATAAAGAAATTGACTTTCCTCGTTGACACTGGAGCCCCCATTTCAACTATTCAGACTAAAGATCTGCCTCAAACATCGCATATTGGTAAAAACCTGATAGGAGGTTGGGCACATCCAGTACCCAAAACTCAACATGTGTCTGTATTATTGTCCCACGGACAGCTGAACATTCTTTCTTATTGATGGATTTTTCTCCTGTAAACCTTTTCAGGTCTGGATTGGTTGTGTAAACATGCCTGTCCTCCAGATGAGGTCTACTTAGAATTTCCATCTGATTTAAAAGTCTTATCACCTTTCCATTCTGTCCCACCACAGAGATCCCATTCCAAAAGCAGTGCTTGGTAGTGGTGAGTGTCCTCTCTGAGAGAATACCACACATACAACTGTCTGAGATCCCGGAGACACACTGGGCAACACTCTAAAAACTCAGTGGGATAAATTAAATCAATTGAACCTGTGGTAATTACAGTAAAACCAAATGTACCCCTTTCTTTGTAACACAGTAGCCATTTACCAAAGTAGCCATAGAAGATAATGGGCCAGTATTGAAGGAAATTGTTGCACATGGTGTCTTCATACCTCTTACTAGTCATTGTAATACACTCATTTTTCCCTGTACAGAAGCCAGGAACAAACTGTTGGAGATTTGTTCAAGAATTGAGTTGCCAGAACCCCAGTTGTACTGTTTCAGAATAAAATCCCAAACTGATAATATCTAAAAACAGGAAATTCACACAGGAGTCCACAAGCTTTCTACTTCCAATTTAGACTTTATTAAAAAATAATAAAAGTCTGTGCTTGGTGTGCTGAGTGAGCTGCTAGTCCTGGGCTCAGAGACATTTTTATAAATAGATTAACATAGATAAGGTAGTTTGACACTCCTGCTTATGCCAATGAGACAACACCTAATGGCATTTTACCACCTGTGTCCGATCACCCTTCAGTCAAGCACACTTCCTATTAGGTTATGCCTATCCTTGCCCATTTTTCATTATGCTAATAGCCAACACCATTTGCCATCTTAGTCTCCTATCTCTTTCTACCATGCCACCTTCTTGCTGATCCTCCACCCAGTCTTTGGCATCAGCTTTCATGCAATTCATGCTTAACAGTGCTTAAACTATAGTGGTGAGATTACAATATACCGTATATACTCACGTATAATGGGGTTCCACAAGGATCAGTCCTTGGGCCGACCCTTTTTAATATCTATATGCTACCCCTGCGTCACTTCATCTGCAGGCATGGGGTTTCATTCCATTGCTATGCAGATGATACGCAGCTCTGTGTGAGACTGGATTCGACTTCTCTTACACCTCCATCAACTCTTTCCTCCTGCATGGATGAGATTGAGGCCTGGATGTCCAAGAACATTCTTAAGCTGAACAGCACCAAAACTGAAGCTCTTTTAATTGGTACCCCCCATAAACTTCGTTGGCTTATCTTCAGTCAGGGTTAGTTTGCTACCACATGGCCTTTGAGTGGAGTAATGAAACAGACCACACACCTCATAGCGGGGCTACATAATAATAAGTATTTGTTTTATTTTGTCTGTGCTGAGTGCGTTTTGTTTTCATTGTCCCATTTGCTGTACTATATGTGTGTATTAATAAATGTTGTCCCCGTAAGTGAAAAGGGGAAAGATGATAAAGGGAGACCTCCACCCAAGATGGAAATCACCTGTTGAATCCACCAGTTACATTCCGGGACATTCTGTACTTAACTGAGAGGAGCGAAAGGCAAAGAAAGGAAGAGAGAGAGAGAAGAAAAAGAATAAGAGTCATTTATGCATCCATATTTCATCTCATTTCCGTTCATCGTACAATTCCATTTCTTGCTTCTGAAGGATCCGGACCATTATCACTACTGCCAGCACCTAGAAACCCGGGGTTTGGATACATATCAATCATTGCTAAGGACACTTACGGTGAGGTCGTTTTTTGTATTGTCGGGAGGAAGCAATATATCACATCAGTCAATATTCAACTGTTACCGGACTTTATTAGCTTTTGGATTCATTTATCACTTTCATTTCCATTGCCGTTAATCATTCATCTGTGTTTTTGTTTCATGTTTATTTTTTTATTATTTGGGGCAAGGAAGGGTTTTGTAAATATTGTGTTTTCGTTTAATAATTATTCACTGGTGTCATTGGGTTAGTGGTGATTTGTGTGCACATATATATTTTATTAAATATTCTTCTGTCTTTGTATGTATTTATATTTATCATTGTCAATATATCTGTTTTTGGTTTTACATATCTGTCTACTGTTTGCTGGTTATTTTGTCGTGTCGGGAAAATGAAGACAATCTGTAAGGAGTATGGCTTGTTATCGTCTCGTGAGCCTTCAGGCTAATCCAAGGAAATAGTCTTGGTAGTGTAGTGGCCAGTCTGGGTAAGGGGTCGGCCGTAGTATGGCTGCAGTATGGCTGCAGAAACAGAGTTGCCTTCATCATGGTCTTCTCTTCATGGCCAACTGGAGAGAGTGAGATAAAGGCAAAGTGACCAACTTTATACCACACTTACCACAAAGCACAAACCAGAGGGGCATTGTGTTACAAAGTGGCGTCCGATTCAAAACCAGTCATAAACGGCCATACTTCAGAGCAATAGAATTCATTTCCTGATGTGTTACCAACAAAAGTGCTCAGGTACAACTTGTTCCTCCGTTTCTTTGTTTAGTCAGTTTATGGCTTTCCTGTGGTGGGTGGTTTATATGCTCTAAGCCCAAACGTGGTCAGCCTTGCCAAGCTCCATCCCCCTCACCATAAGTTTCAGAGCCTGAGTCAGTCCTAAAGACTTTCTCATCAATTAAGTAAAACATACCTCTTGAAATGCTATCTAATATTAATAATAATAATAATTAATTCTTTGCATTTATATAGCGCTTTTCTCATTACTCAAAGCGCTCAGCAATTGTAGGTTAAGGGCCTTGCTGAAGGGCCCAACAGAGCAGAGTACCTTTTGGCATTTACGGGATTCGAACCGGCAACCTTCCGATTGCCAGGGCATATCCCTAGCCTCAGATATTTTTATTTGTCTAGTTTACAAATAAAGAATATGACTAAATGACAAAAGAAGAAGCCGCTAAATTTTCAGAATCATTTTCAATAGCAACTAACTGGTCCTGCTTCAGAGTACTTCTCTCTTTCAGTATCTTCTTCTGCTGCCTGCACGACTAACATTCAGGTCTGAAGTGCATGATAATGAAACTGACTTTTCCTTGCTGACACTGGAGTGGAATGGTGGCTAAGAACCTGTGCTGGTATCTGAAAGATTGCTGATTCAGATCCTGTTGCTGCCACAAGGCATCGTCCTCTGTTGGGCCCTTAACCTGAAAAATGCTCCAGGGGCGCCTCCAAAGCTCATGTGAACAGACATTTTTACTTTAGGGAACATCAAATCAAAATACAAAATATTTATCAACTGTGATAGCTAGGGGGTGCCACTGAGCCCCAAAACAAATACAATACACAAAACAAGTCCCAGGTTCAAATAAATAGGGGGATTTATTACAAAATAACTTTTTACAATAATCACACAGGTTGTCTCTTCTTTATTTCTCTCTCCCTCTCTCTGCACTGCTATTTCTCCATGGCGAGTGTTGCCTGTTTCCACTCCCAGCTCAAACTCACCTAGACAAGGTAGTGTGGGCTCTTTTATTGCAGTCCCGGGAGTACTTCCGGTCCCAGGGCTTTGCCAGTTGGAAGCAGTTCTGGGCCATACAGAAGTCCCCAAGAACGGAGAGTGTGACTCCCTGCAGCACCCCTTACTGGCATCCACAGACCTCAGTAGGGCTGCATCCCCGGACTACAATTCCTGGCATTCCCTGCAAGCGTCCGAATAGGTACTACAGCTCAGAGATTCTGCCACCTAACATTGGCGTCCCAGCCTGGTAAAGTTTCCAAGTCATCCCTCTCGCTACTTATATGCTAGAAATCACTCCACCTCAATAATATAAAAATCGTATTGTCTTATAAGTTGCTGAATCACATAGGAAAGCAAGTGCCTAGTTATAATATACATTCTAATTCCTGTGAATACTGTATTCTATTTATCCAGTGTACGAGTGTATGTAAAATATCCAGTAAGTATTCATGTAGTTAGACTTTTATAGTACCTGACCTGTCAATCATATTTTACTCCATACCACCAGAAACCATGCAGTAAGCTGTTGTAGATTTGTGCAGCCCCTCTTCATAATGCCCCTTAATTCCTATTTTCTGTTTGCTTTCACGTTTGAAGGACAACAACAAACTCGGATTGTTCTGCCTCGGTGATGCTGTGACTCACCCTCAATCTTCAGTCAAGCATCGAGACAAGGAGAGAGAATACGTGCTGTAATGGGTTCTGTTGTGAATATGTAGTCAATAAATTTTTAGAAATGGGTTTCTGCAAAGCTTTCTATGGTTGTTATGGTTTTCAGAGCAGCTGCATTCATTCTTCATGGTTTTTTTTTTGTGTTTCAGATTGGACATACGCTAGCGGTTAAAAGTTTTAGAACATCTTGTTTCTTTCAGTTTTTATGAAAATGCATGCAGTTTAATGTGTTAATGTTTCATGAAATCAAGGCATAGATCAGTTAAACAATGGCAGATAAAAAAATAAGTCAAGGAGTCATTAAGTGTACAAAATTGTATTAAAATTTTTGATGAATCAAAGTAGCCCCCTTTTGCTGATATAACAGCCAAACTGTGGTTACCCTTTTGATTGAGAATGCCAGTCACTTTGTAAAAGACACCAACTCTGCCTCCAGGCAAAAGAACTCCAGGATCATCACACTTCCTCCTCCATGTTTGACTGTTGGGGTCACACACTGAAGAACCATCCTTTCACCAACTCGACCCTGTGTGATGAACCAAAGATTTCAAACTTGGATTTATCAGTCCATAAGACTGTCTCCCAGTCTGCAGTAGTCCACAACTGGCATTTCAAGGCCCTGTTGTGTGTTTTAAGGAACGGCTTTCTTCCTGCCACTCACCCTGACAAACTTGCAGCACAAAGTCTCATCTTCACAGTCCAGACTGACACTCACTTTTGTTGACCTGCACTGTTAAGGTGTGCTTGACGCTGTTGTGCTGTGAGGTGCCAGCTGGTGACACTCAGAAATTTGTCATCTGATCGGCTGGTGGCTTTAGCTCTGCCAGATCTCTTCCTATCAGAGTTTCTTCAAGTTTCCCATTGCCTTTGGATTGTGTACAACACCATTGGACTCACTGACACGTTAGATTTTTTTTTTTTGTAATTTCTCGAAATGAAAGGCTTACACTTTGTGACAATTAGAGGCACTGTCGACCCCTTGAACCCTCAGACCAGACGTCAGACACCAGATAAAAGTCCAGATAATGGTTTATTATAATAATACAGTGCACAAAGTACCCTCCTCTCCACAATACTTAATAAATCAATAATCAAATAATCACAATCCTCCACTCCCAGACGCGTTGCCACCCTTCCACCCAGCTCAGCTCATCCTCTGGGATTTCCCATAGTCTTTTTATATTCCCTGACCCGGAAGTGTTTCCAATCCCTCAGTCCATGTGATCTCCTATCACTTCCGGGTCAGATAAAAATCCTCTTCTTCATTCTGGAAGCACGTCATTTCCCTTGTCGCCTTGCCTGTGACGTACTTCCAGGTTATAGGGCATGTAGTATTCCCTGAGCCTCCCTACAGCGTCTCCTGGAGGTCCCCATGGTATCCAGCAGGGCTGGTTGTAAAAACTACAAGGTCCATAAGGCCCTGCTGGAATTCGGGGAACCTCTATGCCACAGGGAGAGCTCCATCTGGTGGCCTGGGGGTGTTTGCCGGGATGACAGGCCGGCCATCCCTCACAGTTCCCTCCCTTTATCGAAGTCCAAAGGGGCGGAGCGTCTAGCCCCGTGAGGGATGTCTTCCTCCAGGAGTACCCATCAGTCGGGCCCTGGTTATGTTGTCTAGCCTCCCCAGAAAACCTAGGGGGAACGTTATAACGGGTATCCTTCTGATCCCCTGTCCTCCGAGGACAACTTCACCATACGTAGCCCGGCCGATGACAGTTATAGCAGATCTGCCATCCTCCTGGTAGCCTTCCTCCGCAAGACTGGAAACACCTCAGAAACTCTGTCTCCGCCCTTTTCTCCGCCGAGGGAGGTTCCATAGCCGCCTCTGTGCTCTCAGCACCCTTTTCAAGTAGGGACACCTTTGCAAATTGTTTGCTTCAACCTGCAAGGCTTCATTTACTTGAATGGCTGCAGAACATCTGTAGGTTGTAACCTATTAGTTGTTTTTTGAAGAAGGCCCATTTGTAATATTCTGAAATTTCCTTTTTCTTCAGTTTTGACTAACCTAAACTTAAATTTAAACCTCTGGCAGTCTACTGCTTTCCTTTTCACCATTTTAGGTCATTCATTGCATTTCAACAGATTAAATGTGGTTGAAATGTACATGCACCTTTTTTCCGGCCGTGATATTTGTTTTCTAATAGGGTCTGCCATTTTGTACCTTTTGTTTTGTGCATTACTAAGTTGGTTGCCACACTGTGGTCATCACACGCTGTCTTCTTCTTTTTTCAGCTGCTCCCGTTAGGGGTTGCCACAGCGGATCATCTTCTTCCATATCTTTCTGTCCTCTGCATCTTGTTTTGTCACACCCATCACCTGCATGTCCTCTCTCACCACATCCATAAACCTTCTCTTAGGCCTTCCTCTTTTCCTCTTCCCTAGCATCCTTCTCCCAATATACCCAGCATGTCTCCTCTGCACATGTCTAAACCAACGCAATCTCGCCTCTCTGACTTTGTCTCCCAACCGTCCAACTTTAGCTGACCCTCTAATGTCCTCATTTCTAATCCAGTCCATCCTCGTCACACCCAGTGCACATCTTAGCATCTTTAACTCTGCTACCTCCAGGTCTGTCTCCTGCTTTCTGGTCAGTACCACCGTCTCCAACCCATATAACATAGCAGGTCTCACTACCGTCCTGTAGACCTTCCCTTTCACTCTTGCTGATACCCGTCTGTCACAAATCACTCCTGACACTCTTTTCCACCCATTCCACCCTGCCTGCACTCTCTTTTTCACTTCTCTTCCACAATCCCCGTTACTCTGTACTGTTGATCCCAAGTATTTAAACTCATCCACCTTCGCCACCTCTACTCCCTCCATCCTCACCATTCTACTGACCTCCCTCTCATTTACACACATGTATTCTGTTTTGTTCCTACTGACCTTCATTCCTCTCCTCTCTAGAGCATATCTTCACCTCTCCAGGGTCTCCTCAACCTGTTCCCTACTCTCACTACAGATCACAATGTCATCAGTAAACATCACAGTCCATGGGGACTCCTGTCTAATCTTGTCTGTCAACCTGTCCATCACCATTGCAAATAAGAAAGGGCTCAGAGTCGATCCCTGATTTAATCCCACCTCTGTCACTCCTACTGTAGACCTCACCACTGGCACACTTCCCTCGTACATATCCTGTACAACTCTTATGTACTTCTCTGCCACTCCCAACTTCCTCATACAATACCACAGCTCCTCTAGAGGCACCCCGTCATATGCTTTCTCCAGGTCAACAAAGACACAATGCAACTCCTTCTGGCCTTCTCTAAACTTCTCCATCAACATCCTCAGAGCAAGCATTGCATCTGTGGTGCTCTTTCTTGGCATGAAACCATACTGCTGCTCACTGATCATCACCTCACTTCTTAACCGAGCTCTTTCCCATAACTTCATACTGTCGCTCATCAATTTTATTCCCCTATAGTTACTGCAGTCCTGCACATCCCCCTTATTCTTAAATATCGGCACCAGTACACTTCTTCTCCACTCCTCAGGCATCCTCTCACTTTCCAAGTTTCCATTAAACAATCTGGTTAAAAACTCCACTGCCATCTCTCCTAAACACCTCCATGCTTCCATAGGCATGTCACCTGGACCAACAGCCTTTCCATTTTTCATCTTCTTCATAGCTGTCCTTAATTCATCCTTGCTAATCCGTTGCACTTCCTGATTCACTATCTCTACATCATCCAACCTCTTCTCTCTCTCGTTCTCTTCATTCATCAGCCTGTCAAAGTACTCTTTCCATCTGCTCAACACACTCTCTTCGCTTGGTGAGTTCGTTTCCATCTTTTTCCTTTATCACCCTAACCTGCTGCACATCTATAAAAGTCATTTGTCTTGCATCCTCTATCATCTGAGTTTCTGGATAAACCGAAAAACATTTGCAGTATTACCTGTGATTATGTGTGCTTTGTCATGGTAGGGTCCCTTTTTGACTCTATTACTAAGACCTTAACAGAATGCACCAAATCCTAAACTCTTCCCAGGATTGACTGCTGCTGCATTTCAGTACTTTCCCTCTTTCTTTTACATCTGTATTCCCAGACAATATGTACCAGAACAGGCAGGAGAGAAACTAACACATTGATTCATCTTGTATTGTAGATAAGACACCCAAAATCTAAGCAGAGTACAAATGTGAGTGCAAAATAATTGTAATACAACTTGGGTTGTCTTAAATAATCAGGACATCTTGATTAGTGTGGTGATTCAATTGTTTTGAACCATGCACTCCCTGGCACTTTGGCACTATAATGCTATCGTCCTCAGCAATTTTCAACAATTTTGTAAATGAAAAATTGTGACTTATAAAAGTAAAGTATTATTATATGATGATAACAACAATGTTATAACAACAGATTGATACCATAGTACAAATCACTTAGAGTCTCGCAATTTGCATAATTTTCTACTGTCCCTAACGCCAAAACTGCACCTTTGAGTGATGTGCTTCAAAAGCGTTTTTAGTGCTAGAAGCAATTTACAAGAACACATCACATCATCCATCCATTATACAACCGGCTATATCCTAACTACAGGGTCACAGGGGTCTGCTGGAGCCAATCCCAGCCAACACAGAGCGCAAGGAAACAAACCCCGGGCAGGGTGCCAGCCCACCGCAGGGCGCGCGCACACACACACACACACACATACACACATACACCAGGGACAATTTAGAATCGCCAATCCACTTAACCTGCAAGTCTTTGGACTGTGGGAGGAAACCGGAGCACCCGGAGGAAACCCACGCAGACACAGAAAAAACATGCAAACTCCACACAGGGAGCACCTGGGAAACGAACCCGGGTCTCCTAACTGCGAGGCAGCAGCGCTACCCACTGCGCCACAGTGCCACCCACATCACATCATTTTCACCATTTTCTGATCAAACTCCTTTTCCCTATGGGACTCTGTTTATTGGCATCAAGCTCCTGAACTCCCTAGGGTGTGGAGCAACTTGCTGTGGGGACAGAGGCGGATGGGCAGTTTGAATGGGGTGGTACTCCTGTCACACCGTAAGACAGATGTCCTAAGGTGAGCTCAGGGAGGAAAGAAACCGACTGTGGAGCAGAGGGGTAAAAGCTCTCGATGTCTGCTTGTACTTTCCTGCGCACACAAAGCATCTGTTGTTTTGAGTTGCTTCCATGCTAAAGTTACAACTGAAATCCTTTCCATTTTCTGATCTTGCTACCTTGCCGCGTGATCTGCATCTCGCGCAGTGCTTCGAACATTTAAAAGCCTGTACAGCAACTGTCCTTTTGTCTCACTGCCTTGTCTCTCTTCTCCCCCAGACATCCTCTGCTCCTGTTGGGGGACCCGCTCCCGAGGCGCGACCCTATGAAGAGGAAGATTTTCTATTCTTTTAATTGAGCGACAGAACTGTCCCCTCCGACTACACACGGAGCTCGATTCACTCCTGAAAGAGATTTACGTTTGTTTGAAGTGTCTGAATAACGTTTCTGTCTCTAAAATCTCCTGTCTGTCTGTATAACTCTGTGACCCAAGCGTGACAGCGTATGTGGATTTCACTTTCACCAAACAACAAATCTTTTAATTCTCACGGATATGCCTCTTCATTGAGAAGAAACACTACTTTTCCCTGATGGCAACACAAATTAGACGATTTACAAGTCTTCGACTTAGTTTAAATCCAAACAATAAATTCAATCTCTTTTCGCTGTTCTGTTATTTCACTGAGTAATAATTTCCATTTGTTTGCGCTAATGCGATTTTTACTATCATTTTTTGGAGACTTTTGAATTTTCATACTTCCATTATCTCTAACCTGCTCTGCATGTGTATCGCGCCAATGTTTTTGAATTCTTTATGACGTTCTACTTTGTCATCTACTCTTTCTCTCACGGGATGTGAAAGTGTCTCTCTGAGAAAGTCATGTCTCGTCCCAAGATTTTTTTATATAGTAGAGAGATAATATAAAAAGGCCATACCCCTCCCTTAGTAATAACGGAAGTTAGAAATTACATAGGAGAAATAACTTAGCTTTGTTTAATGATGGCTTATGCTGCATAATAGTCAAAGGAAGCCAATGGCAAGAACCCAGTTCGGGAGCGGGGGCCCGATGTGTAGAGTCTGCCATTTTCACCGCTGCAGTGGAACGATTTTCAGGATCGGATGACGTTATCTCCCATCCTTCTGTTGGCTTCAAAGGTGTGCTGGGTAATGTTCTAAGACTTTATACTCTTTCTTCACGTGCAGGCCCCCACTTAGGTCAATCATGCAATTCCAAACAAGGTAAAAGACTATACAGTTTCATGCTAACTCTGACAGACAAAAAATAATATACAACTGTTCTCAGTCTGACTGCACATTTTTCGAGTTGTCTTTATCTGTCTTGTCTTATATTATGCTTTGCCTAGCATTTCTAAATGATGAGCCCCTGTTCAAAATGTGGCTCTGTGTCAAATGTGCATGTGAGTAGAAAGAAAAGTAGTGTGGCGGGCGGCTGGGCGCCATACCCAGCCGGGATGTCTAGAAGGACCGGGAGAGGGATTATACCTCCCCCAGGCCATGAGAGGACAGCCGCCCTGGTTGCTAGGGGGGTCACGGGAACCCTACAGGGGCCCGTGGCCACCGCCAGGGGGCGCCTGGTGGATCCTAGAGCCCTGGAAGCCAGCACTTCTGCCACACCAGGAAGTGGCAGCAGAAGTTCATCAAGGGACATCTGGAGCATATCCAGGTGAGCATAAAAGGGGCCACCTTCCAACAGTTGAGGAGCGAGAGTCGGGAGGAAGAGGACAAGGCTTCAGAGTGGGAAGAGAAGGCGGCCCAAAGAGAACCATTAAAGAGGTCCAGGAGCAGAGAGGGTGTTTGGTGCTGGAGCACTGTGTGCTGTGCAGGACTTTTATATGTAAATAGAACTGTAAATTAACCGTGTGTTGTGGACAACGGTGTCTGTCTGTCTGTGGTCGGGCTGGCTGTCACAGTAGATTTGTAAGATATAGTCACACAGAGATCAGTGACATATTAAACTTATGTTCTTATTACAACGGCTATGTTTGGTGGGCTCACAGAAGGGCTTAAAGTGGAGAAGGACAAGCAAACTGTAATGGCATTTACTTCACTATTGGCAGGTAGACTTATCTTGCTCAACTGGAAGAATCCTTACCCACCTCTTTTAAGTCAGTGAGTAACTGATATTATATACTATTTGAAATTGGAAAAAATCAAATTCTCACTTAGAGGATGTGTTCAAAACTTTTTTAAAACCTGGCAGAACCTAATCAATAACATTTTAGAAAAAGCATTTATATTGGGGGGGTAAAGACTCCTTTCTCTCTTTACTTTCTCTCAACAGTTTTGCTCCGGCTGTTGGCCGTTCTCTCTTTCTCATGGGTGAGGTTTGATTTGAATTTAGTTTTGTTAAGTTTGACTTGATTGTATGGAACGTTATATGCTTTTAATAAATTCAATAAAAGATCCAAAAAAAAAAGAAAAAACACAACTGACCCACAGCTAAGAATACAGTAGCGGAACTTGCGTAAGAGCGTAACTGGATAGCGATACAGTATATACATTACGTATGTACTCTGATAAAGTGAAGGCAGGTTTTCCAGCCAGCCGGGTTTTGACAGTAGTGAAGCTTAGAGGCCTTTTGGGAATGTGTCTCTACGGCCGCGGATTACAAGATTTAGCGAGTAGAGCAGTGTAACAGTTGCATAGAATAACAGATTTGCGTAGGCTATTATTCGGGCCTGCAGAGTTATGACGGTAGATAGGTGGGTTGTTCAAAAATGAACAAAAGAGACATGAATCTGAACTGCAGCCAGGGGAGCAACCCTGACTGACACATGACAATTCTTAGTAGAAAATTTAAATATAATCAATGAAAAATATACAAAGTAATATTTAAAGGGCAACAAATAGAAAACTCATCTGAGCCATGGATCAAGCCCTGACAATTTCCTAACAGTGTGGGTTCCCCTCAACAGAAGGAGAACGCTGCCCCCTTGCTGCTGGGTGTTCGGAGGGCACCTTCCTCCATTCTCATTATCAAAAGCCTCCACTTCTACAATTCTGCTCAGAGAGTAGAGATGTAAAGCTGGTGGGCAGCTGCCCATTTTGTACTATCTACAGCAGGGGTGTCCGACTGCAGTGGCTGCAGATTTTCATTCTAACCCTTTTCTTAATTAGTGACCAGTTTTTGCTGCTAAATAACTTCTTTTGAATTCATTTTATTTGACTTGCTCTTGAAGACTCAGACCCCTCAATTGTTTCTTTTTCTTTAATTAGCAGCTGAACAATAATGAGATACAAAATGAGCCAAAACAGAACCAGCAAACTGTGACCATCATACAATATCTGAAAATAAAGAAAGGTGAAGGTCTCAGGAATGCTGATCTGCTCTTAGAAAAGAGAAAATCCACAATTTTGGAAATGTCTGCTATTGCACAATGAGAGCAGCAACAAGCCATGGAATTAAAGAATGAGTTTAATTAATGACAAGACTCAGCGCCTCATTAAGCAACTGGTTGGAGTGAAATTAGTTGGAGTTTGAGGCCCTGACTTAGGTGGTCTTCTGTCGGCTCCCTCACTTCACATTTCACTTCTGTTTGGGTGCCATTTAAGGAAAGAAATGAAGCAATTCAGAGGAACAATGAAGAAATTCAGGGAAACATTTCTTAAAAACCCAAGTCAATTAAAATTAACTCAAAAGAACTTAATTAGCAGCAAAAACAGATCACTAATTAAGAAAAGGGTTAGAATGAAAACCTGCAGCCACTGCAGCCCTCCAGGACTTGAGTTGGGCACCCCTGATCTACAGGCTGAGTGGTGTCAGCAGTGCACTGCCAGTGTCGGGCATTGGCATCACACCTGGCACCAGTCTTACGCACAGACCGGAGGTGCCTATTCTTAGGCTTTGCTGTGCTCCACTGACTCATTTTGCTGCTTCCGTCAGACTTCTAGGCCAAAAGGCTCTCTGGCCTTAAGAGCTCGCAGACACAAATCAATAACCAAGTGGCCTTGTGTTTATTGCATGTCTCAGACCTCTTAGTGGCAAAAAGTGCATGTATTGATTGTTGTGGTTTTACATTTTTTTCATTTAGGTATGTTTATAGAAATATTGACCCTGTAGCCAGAAGCCTAGTGCAGCAGCATTTATCGACAGGATTTTCAATCTCCCTGTCAATCCTTCACTTTGTTTAGTTTCCAACTAAGACAGCCAGTGGGAGCTCCTCTTAAGCAGTAGGGGAGGTGATTTGGACTGCTAGGCTGATCGGTGACATAACTGTCATTCTAAAAGCGTTTAAGCTTAAAGGGCGTCGCGAATTGACTATGTGGCAAAGACACTGTATTTATGGCTAAAAAAACGTGGAGCGTTTGTCTTTTAATAAAAATCTGCCCTGAATCACTGCACTGTCACTTGAAGAGGCAGTTAGAGTTTTAATGAAAAGAAGATGAGATGTGGTTGCAAAATTAAAACCAATATCGTTACTGAAAAGTCACCAAGTTCAAAACACTAAAAA
This sequence comes from Erpetoichthys calabaricus, assembly GCF_900747795.2. Lineage (NCBI taxonomy): Eukaryota > Metazoa > Chordata > Cladistia > Polypteriformes > Polypteridae > Erpetoichthys > Erpetoichthys calabaricus. Next base: position 142,167,108 of record NC_041404.2, on the reverse strand, counting down.
TGAAAAGTCTTAATGACAAAAACAAAAAAAAAAACACATTCAGAGAATTGCATGCCAACACTGAGTTTATCCAAATAATGGGAATGCCCATGCTGACATTTATATGGTGGTGCCGATGACATCACACACATAGGCAAACTAAGCACATTCCTATGCAGGCCCGACTGGGATTGTGGCAAAATTATAGCACGTCAGTGACGTCACTTTTTTGGTCTACACAATGTGTATCAGGAGCGTCTGTGTGGCACCACTAACATCAGCACGATGACACTAATGCAGTCTTTTCTGCCTTTTTTGAAGACATTGCCTTCTGTAGCCTTCTCTTCCTCCTACTTCTTCTTCTTTCGGCTGCTCCCATTAGGGGTCGCCACAGCAGATCGTCTGTTTCCATATCTTCCTGCCCTCTGCATCTTGCTCTGTCATGCCCTGCACAGTCACCTCCTCTCTTTTTCTCCCACAGTCCCACAATGAATGTTGACGTCACTTTGGGCCATGTCCCTGAGGTCCCACCCCTTCTGCACTCTGTGGGGTATTTAAAGGAAAAAGACTGAGCTGGAAGAAGGTGTTGGTGAGACCTGCAGGAGATGCCTACCCTGTGGTCTGAATTTGGATCCTAATGCCCCAGTGCAGTGACGGGCATACAGTGCTGTAAAAATGGCACCGTCCTTTGGATGAGACATAAAACCAAGGTCCTGACTCTCTGTGGTCATTAAAGATCCTTCGTAGAGAGCAGGGTGTATCCCTAAATTGCCCACCACGGCCTGGTCATTCTGGCCCCCTAATCATTCCCTCTCTCTGATTGCTAACTATTTCTTGTCCCCTTCACCACCTAACAGTTAGTGTTTTGGCACAAATTGGCTGCTGTCGCATCATCCAAGTGGACACACTGCACATTAGTGGTAGTTGAAGTGGCTCGCCACTCACTGTGTAAAGCGTTTTGAGTACCTTGAAAAGTGCTATATAAATGTAAAGAATTATTATTATTATGATTATTATTATGATGATGATGACAAGAATAGAAACAAAGATGTTGGAGTGTGTGTTCATTTCCGACCTAGGGTGCTAAGAGAACAGAGGTCTGTTACAGAGAACAAGTTCAGTTTAGCCTGAGAGAAGCACTGAAGGGCACCTGACATTCATGATCTTATGATGACATTTCTTTTCATCTGAGTTTCTTCTGCATTTAACAGAGTTCTGGTTTGTCCCAAACACTTCAACATCTCGCTTTTGTTTTTTGTTACAACATTTAAAGATCAAAATTGGAAAGTACCATAAATGCTTCTTGCTGTTGCTTGCTTAAAAGATGAAAACAATTTTAAAAAACAGCCTGTTGCACTATTGTACCCAGCTCTGAGAGGTCAGTTAATCGGTCAACTGCATGTAATGCGCGACTTACATTAAACAAAATGTATGCAACTTCAGGAGCTGTGAAAAGAAAGAAATAAAAGAACAAATCAATTTGAACGAACAACAAGAGGACATACAGTCATATGAAAAAGTTTGGGAACCCCTCTCAGCCTGCATAATAATTGACTCTACCTTCAATAAAAAAGATAGCAGTGGTATGTCTTTCATTTCCTAGGAACATCTGAGTACTGGGATGTTTTCCGAACAAAGATTTTTAGTGACGCAGTATTTAGTTGTATGAAATTAAATCAAATGTGAAAAACTGGCTGTGCAAAAATGTGGGTCCCCTTGTAATTTAGCTGATTTGAATGCCTGTCACTGCTCAATGATGATTACTTGCAACACCAAATTGGTGTGATGAGCTCGTTAAGCCTTGAACTTCATAGACAGGTGTGTCCAATCATGAGATATAAAGGTATTTAAGGTGGTCAATTGCAAGTTGGGCTTCCCTTTGACTCTCCTCTGAAGAGTGACAGCATGGGATCCTCAAAGCAACTCTCAAAAGCTCTGAAAACAAAGATTGTTGAGTCTCCTGGTTTAGGGGTAGGCTACAAAAAGCTATCTCAGAGGTTTAAACTGTCAGTTTCAACTGTAAGGAATGGAATCAGGAAATGGAAGGCCACAGGCACAGTTGCTGTTAACCCAGCAGGTCTGGCAGGCCAAGAAAAATACAGGAGCAGCATATGAGCAGGATTGTGAGACTGGTTGCAGACAACCCACAGATCACCTCCAAAGACCTGCAAGAACATCTCGCTGCAGATGGTGTATCTGTACATCGTTCTACAATTCAGCTGAATTTGCACAAAGAACATCTGTATGGCAGGGTGATGAGAAAGAAGCCCTTTCTGCACTCATGCCACAAACAGAGTCGCTTGTTGTATGCAAATGCTCATTTAAACAAGCCAGATTAATTTTGGAACAAAATGCTTTGGAGTGATGAAATAAAAATTGAGTTATTTGGCCATAACAAAAAGCGCTTTGCATGGCAGAAGAAGAACACCACATTCCAAGAAAAACACCTGCTACCTACTGTCAAATGTGGTGGAGGTTCCATCATGCTGTGGGGCTGTGTGGCTTGTTCAGGGACTAGGGCCTTTGTTAAAGTCGAGGGTCAGATGAATTCAACCTAATATCAACAAATTCTTCAGGATAATGTACAAGCATCAGTCACAAAGTTGAAGTTACGCAGGGGTTGGATATTCCAACAAGACAATTACCCAAAACACAGTTTGAAATCTACAAAGGCGTTCATGCAGAGGGAGAAGTACAATGTTCTGGAATGGCCGTCACAGTCCGCTGACTTGAATATCATCAAAAATCTATGGGATGATTTGAAGCAGGCTGTCCATCAAATTGAACTGAACTGGAGAGATTTTGTGTGTTGGAATGATCAGAAATACCTCCATCCAGAATCCAGACTCTCATCAAAGGCTATAGGAGGACAGCATCTAGAGGCTCAAAGGAGCAAAAGGAGGCTCAACTAAGTATTGATGTCATATCTCTGTGGGGTGCCCAAATTTATGCAACTGTCTAATTTTGTTATGATGCATATTGCATATTTTCTGTTAATCCAATAAACTTAACGTCACTGCTGAAATACTACTGTTTCCATAAGGCATGTCATATACTAAAAGGAAGCTCAGCCAATGAGAAACAAAAATCCAAAGAATTAAGAGGGGTTCCCAAACTTTTTCATATGACTGTATGTTATGTAGCATCTTGAGTTTGTGTTAATGTTTTCTTTCTCATTCATTTTTGATTCTTTTGTTTACGTTAACATTGTCGATCATTTCATTTTTTTTTGTCTGGATATCTTTTCTTTTTATGCACCATGTGTCCCCTAAGAGGCAGGACTACTTCCCCATCACTGCTGTGGACTTCCCTTATCCCTACAGAGGCTGAGGAAAGCCCACAGTCCTTTGCGGTTCATTGAATGCACTTGGTGGTTGGTGAGTTCTCCTATGTTGTTTTTTTTTGCTATTTTTGTACTTTGCCGATTGTCTTTTTTTGTAAACCTTTCGTTCTTTTTTTTTTTTTTTTTTGGATTTCGTATTGAGATGATTTGCTATTTGGATTGCTTTTTTTGAAGACATTGCCTTCTGTATCCTTTGTGCTTCTCAGAGTTACTTATTTTAGAGTACAGTATATACTTGCATATAAGTCGGGTCTTGAAACCCAAAATATCCATCATAAAATCAGATCCCGACTTATATGCCCGTTCAAAAATGCGACACTTCATTTTTTTTTTTTTTACATCTTCTTGCCTCCACCAATCTTGCATCAGTTTCACAGACACAGCGAATTTTGTTGCAGCAGCACAGTTACCACTTTCTTTTGCTACTTCAATGACGTTTAATTTTAAAACCAGCTTCATATTTTCCTCTGATCGAACGCTCCATCGTAGATAAGGGATGTTCTTACGATGAAGGTGTATGAGGGTGTGAGATACAAAAAACACAAATCAGTGCAAACGTCGCTTCGGAATAGTTTGGGTATTACCGTGTGGTCACGTAGGCACAATAGAGAGAGAGGGGTTAGGAGCACATGCTAATACAGCGCATTGCCGCACCCACACAGAAAAAAAAGGCCGTGTACTCCATGGTTCCTCTCTCTGGTGGGCGTTAGCATATCGTAATCTCTTGGATCAATAGCGTGAGTTTTCCGCATTCAACTTATACAACCAACATTATAAAATTCCAGACATTATACTGTAAAATCAAGTTCCGACTTATCCGTGGGAGAACTTATCCGCGAGTATATATAACAACAACAACATCTTCTTATATAATACGCTACCGTGGCTGTCTGTTTGTCTGTCAAGGATTTTAAATCACCTGTAGCTCGCAAACCGTTTGACCTATTGACCTAAAATCTACTGTCCGCCCGTGGGGTGATGATTGACGTTCAAGGTTATTCCTCTTTTTATTTTTATTTTATGTTATTGTAGAATCAACCCTCAGCAGTGGCCAGCAGGGTGGCCGTGTGGCGCATGCACACAGGGTTGGCGTCTCTATCATCCCTACCACCTTCGCTGTCACTTCCCCTACCTCATCATATCTTAAATCATTCTTGAGGCAGATTGAAGACTTAAGTGCCAGCTTAAGTGAAAAATTAAAGAAAACGAACTAAGCAATTGCAACACAAACACTGACTTAATCAGTTTTAACTCGAAAAGATGCCGACAGAAGAGAAGAAGTGGACGGCTAGGGTAGAGAAAAGAACAGCTGCTCAGAAAGCAGCAAGCGCATCAACCTCTGAGCAAACGAATGCTAAACGTACAGAGAAAGACGATGAAAACTAGGAATGCTCAAGTCAAGTGTATTCACTAAGCGTTATTGTGCAGTGCACCGTTACTGCTTTATTTCTATAGAGCACATTTTTGATGCTCAAAGTGATGTAGCTCAAAGTGCTTTACAAGATGAAGAAAGATGAAAATATATAAAAATGCAATTAGGCAATATTAAGTCTTCTTCTTCTGCTCCCGTTAGGGGTTGCCACAGCGGATCATCTTCTTCCATATCTTTCTGTCCTCTCCATCTTACTCTGTCACACCCATCACCTGCATGTCCTCTCTCAGCACATCCATAAACCTTCTCTTAGGCCTTCCTCTTCTCCTCTTCCCTGGCAGCTCTATTCTTAGCATCCTTCTCCCAATATACTCAGCATCTGTCCTCTGTACATGTCCAAACCAACGCAATCTCGCCTCTCTGACTTTGTCTCCCAACCATCCAACCTGAGCTGACCCTCTAATGTCCTCATTTCTAATCCTGTCCATCCTCGTCACACCCAATGCAAATCTTAGCATCTTTAACTCTGCCACCTCCAGCTTTCTCTGTCTCCTGCTTTCTGGTCAGTTTCACCGTCTCCAACCCATATAACATAGCTGGTCTCACTACCGTCATGTAGACCTTCCCTTTCACTCTTGCTGATACCCGTCTGTCACAAATCACTCCTGACACTCTTCTCCACCCACTCCACCCTGCCTGCACTCTCTTCTTCACCTCTCTTTTACAATCCCCGTTACTATGTACTGTTGATCCCACGTATTTAAACTCATCCACCTTCACCAACTCTACTCCTTGCATCTTCACCATTCCAATGACCTCCCTCTCATGTACAAACATGTATTCTGTCTTGTTCCTACTGACCTTCATTCCTCTCCACTCTAGAGCATATCTCCACCTCTCCAGGGTCTCCTCAACCAGTTCCCTAATATCGCTACAGATCACAATGTCATCAGCAAACATCATAGTCCACAGGGACTCCTGTCTAATCTCGTCTGTCAACCTGTCCAGAATAAAGTAAGGTCCGATGGGCAGGGAGGGCAGAAAAAAAAAAAAAAAACTCCAGATGGCTAGAGAAAAAAACAAAATCTGCAGGGGTTCAAAGGCCACAAGACCAGCCAGCCCCCACTGGGCAAATCTTTCATTTCTAAAGATTCCATGCTCTGCCTTTTTTTGTGCTAGCTGGGGTGTGATGGTGTTTTCCGATAGGAGTCGCCAGCTCCCTGGAAATATGTTTGTTTTGCAATTGTGGCGTCTTAAGTAACCTAAACCTGAATAGATATATTATAAAGAGGCGCTATCCCTCCCTTAGTGATACAGCGGTAAGGAATCACATAAGAGATAATAACTTAGCTTTGTTTAATATCGGCTTACGCTGCATATGAGACGAGGGAAGCGAATAGCAAAACTCAATCCAAGAGTGGGGGCCTGACGTGTAGAGTATGGCATCATCGTCGCTGCGTTAGAAGGATATTCAGGATCGAATGACGTAATCTTCCATCCATCCGTCGGCTTACAAAGTATTTGGCTGCTGTCCAAGTCTTTTATACAGTTTTCTCCACGTGGAGGCCCCCAAGTAGGCAAATAGTCCAATTCCAAACAAGGAAAGAAGATCCTATGTCATGCTGACTCTAACAGACAAAAAATAGTATACAGCTGTTGTCAGGCTGACTGCACGTTCCCCCATTTGTCTTTATCTATCTTATCCTATGCATGGCCTAGCAGTTCTAAATGCTGAGCCCCTTTGTACTAAATCTGGCTCAACTGTGCTTGTAGAAAGAAAAGAAAAACAGATTTGAAATATTTGCGCAGACCACAGAGACATTAAACTTATATTCTGATTACAGATGGTCTTCCCTCCTCTAGTGGGCATTTAGAGATTTATTTTGGGGATTCTGTTAGCTAAGGAGTCCCCAGTTAAAAATAGTGTTGTTATTTTTTAATTATTATTGTTCATATTGTCATTTATTTCCTATTATTTTTGTAACTATATACTGTCTTTTTAAATGATTCCTGGATTTTCATGTCTGTTTATTTGGTTGTGCCTTTGGGATTTGTGCATTGGGACTTGCTAGCTTTGGATTGCCTTTTAGGCTAATCATTTTTGTTTTTTGCTCCTTTGAGCATTTTGCTTTGTTTTTCTCATTGTGTTAAATTAATTCTTCCTTTATAAAGATTCTCTGTTGCCGTTTTGTTTGCAAGCCAGGGGTTTGCAGTTATCCCTGTCCTTGTAGGGCATCTTGATATAATTTTTAGACATTTGTTTATATTTGAAATTGTTAAGTCAGCTTTCCCCACTTTTGACTTAAACAAGCTGAAGTCAGCAAACTGGACTGGGTGAGCCTCGTCTGGGCTGACTAGTGAAGGTAGCACCCTGCATGTATGAGTCATTTTGGAGTTCTCATCCCCTTTTCAACATGTTTGTGATACCTTCTTACTACAGTACAGGGTGGTTTATTTCCATGCTGAGGACAGAAGACTGTAACAACAATGGCGTGTCATGAATTGAGGAGTACTTCTTAAAAGAATCCTAATGAGGTCCCTCAGGGTAGCTGGGGAGCAGACACTCAGAATGGGAAACTAGCCAGTATAGTTGAATGTCCCAAAAACTGTAACAAGTAGCCCCACAAGAGGAAGGATCCTCAAATGAAGAATCTTTATAAACGATCGAATTTATTTTGCCAAATTACTCTGAAACAAAGGAAGCTCCAAGTATACCCACTGGGAGGATAGCTTAACCGTGAGTGTTCTACTTGCTAGACGGATGGCAGAACAGTCCGTAGTATACTCACTGGGCAGATGGCATTGCAGTGTGCGGGATGCTCATTTGGCAGTTGGTATTACTGTGGCCGGGATATTCACTGGGCACATGGCATTACCGTGTGTGTTATTAACATTCTGCAGATGCCATTACAGTGTCCAGTATACTCCCTGTTCAGATGGCATTACATTGTCCAGTATACTCCCTGTTCAGATGGCATTACATTGTCCATTATACTTCCTGTTCAGATGGCATTACATTGTCCGTTATACTCCCTGTTCCAATGGCATTACAGGGAGTGGTATACTCCCTGGGCGAATGGCATTACAGTATATGGACTCACTTGGCAGATAGTATTAATGCGTTCCACATACATGCTGGTTAGATTACATTATGCTCTCCTCTGTATTTGCTAGGTGATAGCACAACATTGTTTCATATACTCACTGGGCACATGACATTACTGTGTCCAGTATACTCACTCAGATGGCATTACAATGCGAGGTGTTTACCAACTTGGCAGATGGCATTAATGTGTCCAGTGTACTCCATGGTCAGTGGTCATAACAGTGTGCAGTATACTCATTGGGCACATGGCATTAGCTTGTGCAACATGCTCACTACAAAGATGGCATTGCACTGGGTGGTACGCTCTCTTTGCAGTTGGCATTACTGTGTCCTCCATCCAGTCCCTATTAAGAAAGCTTCACGTTACATAAAAACACAAACTCCATGGGTATCCTGATGCTGCTTGTTCCTTTAAAAATTGTCGAGAATTAAGACTTACCCTGAAGCCAAGCACACCCTAGATGGGATGCGGGTTCACTTAGATTTATTTTTCACCCTGGATGGTGTCAGTCCATTGCAGCCACACTGGCTGAGAGACCTTCTGATATTCTTACAGGACATCCTCGAGATTTTAAAGGGCACTGGAGTAGCTGGGCCAAATCCGAACGGGCACAGTGACAAACGTGGAGCTTGACCAGGCTGGGAGTGGGCAGCAGCCCCAATGACAGAGCCACTAAGTCTCAAATCAATGATTTATTTCGCCAAATACGTTTAAATGGACTCCAGGGATTTTAGAAATGAGCCCTTCAATGTAGAATAACATGCTATTGAACGTCCATCTTAAACAAGAGAGAAGACACTAATTAGAGCCAGCAGTCAATGTGACTTCATTGGAAAACTCTTAAGTACGATCTGTGTCACTGACCTGAACCATTCAGACTGGGAGACAGATGTCTGGAATTCTAATGCTGAGGATTCAAGCCTGCCATGTGAGAAAAATCAATGATTGTTTGTTACTCTTTTAAGCTTTCTTAGTCAAGTTTAAGGCGTGTGAGGGGTCAGAGCCTATCCTGGCATCATTGGGCACAAGGCAGGAACCAATTGGCCCATCATTATGGCCCACTCACAGACACACAGAGTCACTTTGGGTGTCACCAATTAACCTGACAGGGAAGTGGGAAGGAAAATGGAGAACCTGGAGAAGAACACACAATGACCAAGGGAGAACATGCAGATGTCACTTAGGCAATAGCTGAAATGTACCAGCTGAGGGGGGCAAGCTGTTCAAAGCTCGAATCAAAGTTATCGATATCGATAGTGATAAACAGATCAAGACTCTTTCATGTGTAAGACACTAGAGGTCGCTGTTGCCTCTTTTAACCCAACAGACAGACACCCTGAGCACAGGGTAAAATCACCAAGAAGGTATTTCATTATTTTTCTTCTTGTAGTAGATGACAGAGTGTCTCGAGAGGAGTTGTGGTATTGTATGAGGAAGTCTGGAGTGGCAGAGAAGTATGTAAGATTGGTCCAGGATATGTACGAGGGAAGTGTGACCGTGGTGAGGTTTGTGGTAGGAGTGACGGAGGTGGGATTACATCACAGATCGGCTCTGAGCCCTTTCTTATTTACAATGGTGATGGACAGGTGGACAGAGGAGATTAGACAGGAGTCCCCTTGGACTGTGATGTTTGCTGATGATATTGTGATCTGTAGTGAGAGTAGGGAGCAGGTTGAGGAGAACCTGGAGAGGTGGAGATCTGCTCTAGAGAGGAGAGGAATGAAGGTCAGTAGGACCACCAAGACAGAATACATGTGTTTGAATGAGAGGGAGGTCAGTGGAATGGTGAGGGTGCCGGGAGTAGAGTTGGCGAAGGTGGATGAGTTTAAATACTTGAGATCAACAGTACAGAGTAATGGGGATTGTGGAAGAGAAGTGAAGAAGAGAGTGCAGGCAGGGTGGAGTGGGTGGAGAAGAGTGTCAGGAGTGATTTGTGACAGACAGGTATCAGCAAGAGTGAAAGGGAAGGTCTACAGGATGGCAGTGAGAGCAGTTATGTTATATGGGCTGGAGATGGTGGCACTAATCCGAAAGCAGGAGACAGAGCTGGAGGTGGCAGAGTTAAAGTGTGACGAGGATGGACAGGATTAGAAATGAGGACATTAGAGGGTCCGCTCAAGTTGGACGGCTGGGAGACAAAGTCAGAGAGGAGAGATGGCGTTGGTTTGGACATGTGCAGAGGAGAGATGCTGGGTATATTGGGAGAAGGATGCTAAGGATAGACACTGCCAGGTAAGAGGAGAAGAGGAAGGCCTAAGAGAAGGTTTATGGATGTGCTGAGAGAGGACAAGCAGGTAATGGGTGTAACAGAACAAGATGCATAGGACAGAAAGATATGAAAGAAGATGATCCGCTGTAGCAACCCCTAACAGGAGTAGCCGAAAGAAAAAGTAGTGACCACCATAAACAGGCTATACAATACAATACTAATAATACAATAAATTGACTCAAATCTCTCCTCCACACCTCCCAGCAAGCTCTGTCCTCTACCTCCCAACTCCGGCTCACTTGCTGGGTGTCCAGCAGTCCTTTATATAGTCCTTGACCTGGAAGTGCTCATCCTCTTCCGTTTACATGACTTGCCAGCACTTCTGGGTCAGATGGAGAACTTTTCTTCTTCAGCCTGGAAGTACTTTGAGGCTTCCGTCCCCGTGACTCGATAGTACTTCTGGGCTATGGAAAAGATATGAGTCCCCAGGTCCCTCGGCAGCATCTCCTGGCGGCACCCACAGTATCCACCAGGGCTGAGAAGCCGGACTCCAAATCCCATGGTGCCTTGTGGGAATCTGGGGCACCACTATCCTGCAGGGACCTCACCATCTGGCGTCTCAGGGGAGGCAGTGTCCCACAGTAGCTGCCTTCCCCCATCCTTCTCTTCTTTGGGCGTCCCAGTCGGGTTGAGTGGCCAGCCATCTGTCACACATGTCAAAGTGAAAAGAGATCTCTGCAAAGTGGTCTAAATTTACGACAAATACAAGACACAGTATTGGACTGCACAAATATTCCTGTCAGAATAGCAGCCCATAATGGTGTTCTTCTTTTCCAAATTGCAGGGTGCAAATGTTCTTTACAATTTCATAAACGAAACCGCTAATCCATATTTGGAAATCCATTCATGTGAAAGCTGAGCAAACATAAAGGAAGAATGAAGATTGAGCCCCGCGCTGTTCTCTAAGGGATTTTCTGCTTCATGACCATTTTTTCTTTTTCTTTTCACTTCTGAAAAATAAAGGAATCTCGAGGCTGCACGCCAGCCCTAAAGGAAAATCCAATTTGTGTCTCCTTAATAAGAAGGAGCCTAAGGATGGATCTCCTTTTCAAACCCAACAGCGGGCTTGATTTTTCTTTTTCTTTTTTTTTTTTTTGCAGATTTTATCAATTGTTTTCATTTATACACCAACAATTTCTTACGAGATTCAACGTTTGTGTTTCCCAGGCTGCTCTCTTAGGATCCTGTGAGGAGCGTGGGCTGTTAGGTCAGTCAGGAGGGGTTTTTGGGACCCAAGGTATCTCTTGGAATTTTATTTTGCTTTTTTTTTTAGCCAAGAGACACTCCATCCATCCATTGTCCACAGCTTATCCGAAGTCAGGTCACGCGGGGAAGCAGCCTAAGCAGCGAAGCCCAGACCTCCTTCTCCCAGGCCACCTCCTCCAGCTCCTCTAAGGGGACCCCGAGGCGTTTCCAGGCCAGCCGGGAGATATAATCCCTAAAACGTGTCCTGGGTCTGCCCCTTGGCCTTCTAGCAGTGTGACATGCCCGGAACACCCCCCTAGGGAGGCGTTCAGGGGGCATCCTGACCAGATGCCCGAACCACCTCAACTGACTCCTCTCAATTCGGAGGAGCAGTGACTCTAATCCAAGTCTCTCCTGGATAACTGAACTCCTCACCCTATCTCTAAGGGAAAGTCCAGCCACCCTGCGGAGAAAACTCATTTCGACTGCTTGTATCTGCAATCTTGCTCTTTCGGTCACTACCCATAGCTCGTGGCCATAAGTGAGGGTAGGATTGTAGATCGACTGGTAAATTGACAGCCTCGCGTTTTGGCTCAGCTCTCTCTTCACCACAGCGTTGCAGAGCCTGCATTACTGTGGATGCCGCACCGATCCGTCTGTAGACCTCCCGCTCCATTCTTCCCTCACTCGTGAACAAGACCCCAAGATACTTGCACTTCTCCACTTGAGGCAGTAATGTGTACCCAACCCGGAGAGAGCATTCCACCCTTTTCCAGCAGAGAACCATGGCCTCGGATTTAGATGTGCTCTCATCCCCGCTGCTTCACACTCGGCTGCGAACCGCACCAGTGAGAGCTGGAGGTCACTGTTCGTCGAAGCCAACAGAACCACATCATCCGCAAATAGTAGAGACGAGATTATGAGGTCACCAAACCATACCCCCTCCGCTCCTTGGCTGCGCCTAGAAATTCTGTCCATACATGAACAGAATCGGTGACAAAGGGCAGCCCTGGCGGAGTCCAACCTCAACAGGAAACGAGTTTCACTTATTACTGGCAATGCGAGCCAAGCTCCTGCTCCTCCTGTACTGGGACTGAATGGCTTGTAACAATGAGCCTTGAACCCTGTACTCTTGGAGCACACCCCACAGGATGCTTTGAGGGACATGGTCAAATGCCTTCCCCAAATCCACAAAACACATGTGGACTGGTTGGGCAAACTCCCATGCCCCCTCCAGGATCCTGGCCAGGGTGTAGAGCTGGTCCAGTGTTCCACGGCTGGGACGGAATCCGCATTGTTCCTCTTGAATCTGAGATTCAACTATCGACCGAACTCTCTTCTCCAGCACCCCTGAATAGACCTTAACGGGGAGGCTGAGGAGTGTGATTCCCCCTATAGTTGGAGCACATCCTCCGGTCACCCTTCTTAAAAATTGGGACCACCACCCCGGTTTGCCAATTCAGAGGCACTGCCCCTGATGTCCATGTGATGCTGCAGAAACGTGTCAACCAGGACAGCTCCACAACATCCAGAGCCTTGAGGAACCCAGGGTGGACCTTGTCCACCCCAGGGGACCCACCAACTCAGAGCTTTTTAACTACCTTGATGACCTCGGCCCCTGATATGGACGGAACCCCCCCGGAGTTCTCCAGCTCTGCTTCCTTTAAGGAAGACATGCTGGTGGGATTGAGAAGATCATCAAAGTATTCCTTCCACCGGTCAATAATGTCTACAGTTGAAGTCAGCAGGCAGTTCATAATTTGATTGGAGTCATTAATATCTGAATCATTACCTAAATGTCTGTCCATTCATCCATCCATTCAGTTCCATTCAGTTTATATTTATATAGCGCTCTTCACTGAGGTCTTCCATACTAGTCAATCTCACTTCTAACACCATGTGCGACTCTTAACACATCATTTTACCTGCCACTACAGCATGACCCCCAGGTGACTTGGTTTACTGTGCGCTGGATGTTCTGACTGGGGACCAGGCGCTCTCAATGCCCAGTTGAAAAATGTAAAATGCTCTTAAGTAGCCACACTGGACCCCAAAACAAGAGGAGGAACTTTCAAAATGAGCAGAGGGATACACAGACATCATGAAGATTGGATATTTTTAAACCTTAACTGACCTCATTTTCAATTTCTGGGGGTCCCCTGGGACTCCGTGAGAAATGAAACACTTTTGGCTGCCCGCCAAGGCACATGTGTGCCGCTGGCTTCACTTGTCAGTGTCTCAGACATCCACACGGTTTGATCAGTCAGACAGACTCGGTCCATTCACAGGCAGGTTGCCGCATCAAAACAAAACAGACAACGGCAGGGCCTGCAAGCTCAGCACGTTGAAAGGCCCGTGCCGGAAAGTCGGAACTTGAGAGCTGCAAAAAACAAACTTGGATCACCTCCAAGTTGTCATGAAAGAATAAAAAACCGAAAGGAAGCAATTTAAAAGTATGAAATTTCAACCTCTTCAGGCCCCCTTTCTTTCTGTCACACTGCAGCACTGAGTGGAGAGTGACCTTGCCTAATCTGATGGGCACATGGAGGCCTTGTTGCGACTGGCTAAATTGTCCTCTGATGCCACACTGAAGAGTGTTAGAATGTCTTAAACCCCCAGTTAGGCTCCCAAGAGGACATCTGATGAACTTTATAAGGCCCACTGAGAGAACCTTCCCAAAGTATGGGGTCTTCCACTTGAGCTCTCCAGTGGTCCGTGTAGGGCTGTCTCAGTGGACACCTCTCAAAATTTCAGCTCGCCGACATCGGGGCTCTAAATGTGGCCCTCCATGTGTTTGTCTTGTAAAGCCTTTCAAGTCTGCACTCCCAACATGGCCATCTCAGAAGACACGAGTAACAGCATCCAAATGGGCATTCACAAGAAAGGACCCCCAAGTGTCCATTTTATAAACTTCATATAGCTCCTTTTCGAGCGTGTTTCCCCAATGTGCGTATTTCAAAAAGGCTTGACTGGTGCCCTCCAAGTGTATGTAACTTATGAGCCTCACGTAAGACCCTCAGAGTGAGGGCCTTTCTGAATTGTCCATTCCATGAGTCCACCATTAACCCTTCAAATGGCATTTCCCAAAGTGTGTGTCTCATTACACCTGTGCAGACCTGTAAACTGAGGTGTATCTCACACTCTTCAAATGCCCTGAAACAGGGATACATTTTTGAATTGTGTATTCCACGAGCCCACCCTAAAACTGGCACAAAGTGGGTATCTCATGAACCAGGATATGGTGCACCCAAAGTGTCTTTCAGTGAGTCCCCTGTAGAGACTCCAAATGTTTTAACGAGTCCTCCAAATGTGAACCTCTTGTGGGGCTTGAAAATGACTGCTTACAAGCGTTTAATTTTATAAACCCTACAGTATATAGCACCTTTCAAGTGTCCATCTCATAAGGCCTGTTGAGGACCCTCCCATAAAGACATGTCTTGTGAGCCAGGAGTAGGCCTATCCAAAGTGTCTTTCCCTGAGCCCAGTGTAGGGCTCTCCAAATGTGCACCACTTGTGAGGCTTGCAAGTGGCCATTCCCAAGTGTTCATTTTATAAACCCTATATAGCGTCTAGCATACTGTATATAGCACCCTTCAAGTGTGTCTGACTGCTGTGCACATCTCTTAATGCCTGTCTAGGGCCCTCCGTGTTTAGCCTGAGCGAGTTCTTCCGTTGTATAAATACAGAAACAATTGTTCTGAGCCTTGGGATGAGATTCACTTTGAAAGGTTGCTATATAAAAGAATGAGGCTCAATCCCCATTATTTAAAGGCCACTATACAATGACTACTAATGGTTTTGCCACTCCGGGGGCTTTCCTTGCCTGTGATCTCATACAGCTTATAAAAGACACATATTGCCAATTTCGTTTTTCATTTTGCATTAGGTGTCTTTCCTCTTCCTTTCTAGGGCCATGCCACCCCCTGATATTTCAGATATTTCAGTCTCCATGGTAACCCGCATAGCCAGCCACAGTGTCACGAGCCACCACATTATTGTGTCTGAGGTGAATGCCCCATCTGCAGCTTTACAGGGGACGGTGACGCCATTGGCACACATGAGGATAAATCAATGTCACTGTACAGCATAATTAAACAAAAGGCAAATCAGACCTACGTGGCTAATGACCAGCCTGCTCGGATTAGCATACGGGTTGAAGGTTTTGAGAAAACTGCAAAAAAAAAAAAAAATATAAATGAAATGACTATTTTTATACTTCAAGTGCCTGAAATAGTGGATGGGCAGATGGAAGAAAGATTTTTGGTTAGTTGAATTGAAACATCCTGCAGCGCCAATGATGCCTTGAAAGTGCACCATCTAGTGGAGGGATCTGAACTTGCCAGTAGACTGTATTAAAGTTTATTTTGAAATTGTGCCACCTGCTGGTGAGATCTGGATTTGACAGACGAATATATTAAAATATTCATTATGTACTGTACAATAATGCCATAAATTGGGGGGATCCAGGATAATTCCAAATGAATATTAATTACCTTCTTTACATAATACTTCCTTTTCATCTTTTCCCAATTTTATGCGGGGTTGATGAGCTCAATCAATCTTCTCCAAACGGCTCAGTCCTGCACTTCCTCCCCAGTCAGACCCTTTTCCTTAAAATCTTCTTTTACTTTATCCATCCACCTCCGCTTTGGCCTTCCTCACTTTCTCTCCTCCTGAACCTTCTTTCCCATCACTCTTTTGCCCACATGTTCATTGTCTCTCCTCATCACATCTCCAGACCACAACAATCCACTTTCCCGTACATTCTTAGATCCAGTATCTCTCCCACTTTTGTTGTATCTTTGATTGTCTCATTTCATAGTCTGTGCTTTTGTGTAACTCCACACCTCCATCTCAACATTCTCATTTCTGACACATCTAACTTCTACTGCTCTCCCTTTGCTGCCCATGTCTCAGCTCCATACATCATTGCTGGTCTTAAAAACCTAACCCTTTAACCTTCGTCTTAATTCTTTGATCACACAACACTCCTGATACCTTCATCCAGTTGTTCCATCCACACTGCATGCACTCTGTGGGTTATCTCTGCATCTGATTCTCCATTTTGGGCAACCACTGATCCTAGATATTAAAACTTCCTCTTTTCAGTAGCTCCTCCTGCAGGCTAACTTTTGAATTCTAAGCACCATTCTTCTTCTTTTGGCTGCTCTGGTTAGGGGTTGCCACAGCAGATCATCTTTTTCCATCTTTTCCTGTCCTCGTCATCTCGCTCTGTTACACCCATCACCTGCATGTCCGCTCTCTCCACATCCATAAACCTTCTCTTAGGCCTTCCTCTTCTCCTCTGGCCTGGCAGCTCTATCCTTAGCACCCTATCAGTATATAGTCTATCAGTATACCCAGCATGTCTCCTCTGCACATGTCCAAACCAACGCAATCTCAATTCTCTGACTTTGTCTTCCAACTGCCCAACCGGAGCTGGCCCTCTAATGTCCTCATTTCTAATCCTGTCGTTCCTTATCACACCCAATACAAATCTTAACATCTTTAACTCTGCCACCTCCAGCTCTGTGTCCTGTGCCACCGTCACCAGCCCATATAACATAGCTGGTCTCACTGCCGTCCTATAGACCTTCCCTTTCACTCTTGCTGATATCCGTCTCTCACAAATCACTCCTGACACTCTTCTCCACCCACTCCACCCTGCCTGCACTCTCTTTTTAACTTGTCTTCCACAGTCCCCATTACTCTGTACTGTTGATCCCAAGTTTTTAAACTCATCCATCTTCGCCAACTCTACTCCCTTCATCCTCACCATCCCACTGACCTTCCTGTCATTCACACACATGTATTCTGTCTTGGTGGTCCTACTGACCTTCATTCCTCTCCTCTGTAGAGCAGATCTCCACCTCTCCAGTGTCTTCTAGACCTGCTCCCTGCTTAAATTTCACATCTTCTGTCTTCTTCTCCCTGTTTGTCTTTAACCTTCTGTCTTCCAAAGCCCTTCTCCAGTTCCTTTTTTCTGGTGCTACAAAACACAATACAATACAATACAATTTAATTTTATATAGCCCAAAATTACACAAGGAGTGCTGCAATGGGCTTTAATAGGCCCTGTCTTTTGACAGCCTCCCCAGCCTTGACTCTCTAAGAAGACAAGGAAAAACTCCCAAAAAACCATTATAGGGAAAAAATGGAAGAAACCTTGAGAAAGGCAGTTCAAAGAGAGACCCCTTTCCAGGTAGGTTGGGCATGCAGTGGGTGTCAAAAAAAGGAAGTAAATACAATACAATACACAGAACGGAGCACAAGTAATCCTCAATACAATATAACAATAGAAATATTACAAGTACAGAGCAGAATCCAACAGTAGATGATATCACAGAATACGATTTGTGTCATCAGCACAAAGCCTGTACTGAAGGGATTGGTCCTTTTTCCTATGAGTCCCATGATCCCATGATATCCCATGTTTAAAATGAGACTTAGCCCCCCTTTACATCAACGGCGAGTGTGTGGAGAGGGTCCATACCTTCTGGTTTCTCGGCATCCTTATCTCCGCTGACATCTCCTAGACAGACAACATCACAGCAGTCATCAAGAAGGCTCAGCAACAGTTACACTTCCTGAGGGTCGTTAGAAAGCAAACCTGGACTCCAACCTGCTACTGACCTTCTACCGCTCGTCCATCGAGAGCCTTTTGATGTACTGTATCACAGTATGGTACGGCAGCTGCACCATGGCAGACGGAGAGGCTTCAGAGAGTAGTAAAGGCAGCACATAAGATAATCGGCTGCCCTCTCCGCTCCCTGATGGACATTTACACCTCCCGCTGCCTCAGCAGAGCAAAAAACATCATCAAGGACTGCTCCCACCCTGGCTCTGATCTGTTTGACCTGCTGCTCTCAGGGAGGCGCTATAGGTGCATCACAACAAGGACAAACAGACTCAAGAACAGTTTTTTCCCAAAAGCCATAACCATCCTAAACTCACACATGCACTGACTACACAGTCTAATGCCCGAACCCCTGGACTTCCTTCTATCCATCAACTGTGCAATATCCAATATCTAAATGGTACTGATAATAACTGTGCAATATCTGTATACTGTACAATATCATTACTCTCAGGGTCCAACATCCACTACTCACTGCACATGATCATTATTGTGCAATATTTTAATTATTTGCAATAACCCAACAGTGCAATTGTTATTATTCTTTCTATATGTATATAGCGTCGCAGAACTTTTTTGCAACTTCTTTGCAACTTTTTGCAACCTTTTGCACCATTTATTTATTTGTTTATTTACTTGTGTTCTACATATGTGTCTGCACTGAAGGAATGCTTTTAATTTCATTGTACATGTGTATAGTGACAATAAAAGGCATTCTATTCTATTCTCTTCTCTTCTCTTCTCCCAGCATGCTTCATTCACCTCCTCCCGACTCCCGAATGGAGGGAGGCGGCCCCTTTTATGTTGCTCCTGGGAATGCTCCAGGTGGTTCATTAGCAATATCTGGAATCACTCCCAGGTGTAATGAAAGTTCAAGAAAAGGCTCCACAGCTCCTCCTGATGGCCCTCACAGAAACCAACAAGGCTGCAACAAACTCCAGCTTCCAGCGTGCCCTGCGGGAATCCATGGTACCACAGCCGCCCAGGAGGGCTGCCTTCTAGCATCTCAGGGGAGGTAGTGCCTAGCAAGTGCTGTCTCCCCCAGGTCCTTTCATTAGAGAGGCGTCCCGGCTGAGCAAGGGCCTCTGCAGTCAGACTTTAGGGATTTTCAAAACTCAATGACATTTTAGAAGAATGAAGTGGATAGGACTGATGAGCTTTGGTGGGCTGAATGGCCTGTTCTCGTCCAGATTGTTCTAATGTTCTAAAACTACAAGTTTAGAGAAATCACCTTAAAAATGTGAAAAGCAAAGATTAGTGCATGGGTGCCTGTCTCCTAACAGCAGGTAGAGCTGTAAACATCTCAGAGATTATTCAGACAAGGAAGACCGACATTGTACGGTCAGGTTGCAATCCTCACTAATGGTGGCAGCAGATGTTATGCTTCAGCCAGGGTCTCATCACTGCCCCAAATGTGTTTTATTTTTATACTTTTAGCTGTTTTTTGAGTGTGTTATTTTGTTTTATGTTTTTTTATCTTTATTGTATGCATGAACTATTGTGATGTTTAGGGTCTTTTTTGTATTCTGTTGAGTTTCATTGTTTTCATTTTGTTTCTCGGCCCTGTCACCTTACATTGAGCCCAAAGAGGTAGGGCCGCCGGTGGGTTTTGTTGGCCCGACTAGTGTTGAAGGCGCAGTGTCTTTGTTTCAGTTTCTGTCTTGCGGTTTGTTTTCATTTCTTATTGGATTTTCTGCCTTTGCCCACCCCTCCGAACCCCCCCCCCCCCCCTGCTTTGTTGACCAGCTTGTGGATTATTGGATTTGTTTGCTGTTAGTTTTGCCATTGTAGACAAAATCCATTTTCACTCTTTTTTTTCCTGCATTGCCTTTTGTTTTTCCTTTTTTTTTCTTCAGAAAAATCTTTAAATATTAAAAGAAACATTTTGTTTGTCTTTGCTTTCCTGGGACAGGAAGTTTCACAGTTTCTCTCTCATCCGTTCTGGACATTTTATTTTTAACTTTTGATATTTGAAACACCGTTCTTGAGCCTGTGTGTCATGATTTGACTGTTGTTCTTTTTTTTTTCTTTTTTTATGTTTTCATTGACTTCAAGAAATAATAGAAATTTAATTCTGGGAGGCTTTAGAGGTCAGGCACTCCAGTGGTCACGTCTGATTCTTGATTCCAGGCATTTTTTGCAACACTAGATTTAAAACACATTTGTCTGTGATGCCCTTTTGAAGCAGACATTTGGATGTCTGCTTGCCGCTGTTAGGGCTCTCTGCACACAGGACAGCTGTTCCATGTTTTTTATAAAACAAAGTCATTCTTGATTATGTATATAGTGCCTTTCCATTCTTAATTCCATTCCAGTTTGCTTTCTGCATGCGGTATTTTTTCACAGTACAAGGCCAGTCTTCATTTTATATAGCGCCTTTCCACTCTGTAACCCCCATCTCTGTATGTGCATCTGCTCCATATCTGAATTACATAAAGCCTGTCTTCATTTTATATAGCGCCTTTCCGTTCTTCACTCCATCCCATATGTTTTTTACCCACAATGCAGTTGTTTCCATAGTTTTAAAATGTGAGGCTACCCTTTATGTTATATAGCACCTTTCCAGTCTGTAATCCCATCTCTGTATGTGCAGCTGCTCCATATCTGAATAACATAAAGCCAGTCTTCATTTTATATAGTGCCTTTCCAGTCTGTAATCCCATTTCTGTATGTGCAGCTGCTCCATATCTGAATAACATAAAGCCCGTCTTCATTTTATATAGCGTCTTTCTGTTCTTAACTCCATCCCCTGTGTTTTTCACCCACAGTGCAGTTGTTTCCATAGTTTAAAAATGTGAGGCCACTCTTTATGTTATATAGCGCCTGTCCATTCTTTCTCCATCCCAATTTGCTTTCAGCACACAATACTCTTGTTCCCGTATTTTAATATTATGAAGCTAGTCTTCATTTTATATAGTGGCGTTCCATTCTATAACGCCACTTCTGTATGATTTTCACGTGCAGTACAGCTGTTCCATTGAACAACATGAAGCCAATTTTTATTTTATATAGTGCATTTCCATTCTTAACTCTATCCCAATATGTTTCTTGCCACATCTTAATATCATGAACAGAGGCGGATTAAGTGGTCATGGGCCCCTAGGCTACTCTTTGTTTGGGCCCCCTGTTGCAGAGGATATAGACAGCCCCACGTACTCATAATGCTTTACCAGAAAAAAAAAGTGATTTAATGCCATGTGTAATAGCATGCTGGAAATATTACATAGCCATAATATTTGCACTAGCATAAACAAACATCCACAGAAATACCTTGACAGCCTTTACTATAAGTAGCAACTCCACAGATAAAAGACATTAATAGTGGATCTGCAACTTAATAACTTTAGCTTTCTAAACCAACAGGTGCAATAACGGCAGTAGTATAATGGCCACACTATATTACAGAGGCAAAATCACACATATCAAATAAAACAAGACCCATAAAAATACAATACAGTAACACAAAGTAATAACACAACAGCATCACAATCTTACGGCAAATATACATTTTTCTACCTTTAGAAGATTTTCTTCCTTGTTTTCCTGCTTGAGAAGTCCTTGATGAGGCTGGTAAAATCCAGTTTGTGCAAAATATCTCAGAGACAGGTGATTCAGTCTGTTATGGCCCATTGTGGATCTCAGTCTGTTTTTAACTAGTCTCAGTTTAGAAAATGAACGCTCCCCGCTAGCATTTGTTACAGGCAGAGTCATAAATATCCGGTGTGCTATATCAACATTGACTGTAATTTTCTTCCTCATATAAGTTGCAGCAGTGACCTTGCTGAGATGTCCTTGTTTCTTTAATAAATTCTCTGAATTGTCCAATTCCATCCACAAAATCTTCCTCCAGATCACCCGCATATTTCTTCTGAAGATTAGCCGCTCCATTTCGAAGATCTTCTACAGAGATGGAGGGAATATTGTTCAAAAATC
The DNA here is from genome assembly GCF_900747795.2 of Erpetoichthys calabaricus. NCBI lineage: Eukaryota > Metazoa > Chordata > Cladistia > Polypteriformes > Polypteridae > Erpetoichthys > Erpetoichthys calabaricus. The sequence continues at coordinate 142,145,283 of NC_041404.2, read as the reverse complement.
CAAACGTCTGCTCAGTGTCTTTGTAGGAGTGATACCTTTGTAGGAGTGAGTCGGTCTATGATGGCATTAAAAACTGTTGTCTCGGCCTGATTGCTGATTCAGTGGATTCATCTGCTTGTTTTTTCCTTTTTCTGTGCCTCTGTGTGTCCGCTTTGTAGTGTTGGAACACAGTTGGTGACACGTTCTTTGCACCACTCTGAAAGTTGTCCAAATCATCTCGCAGGCAGGCTGCATACAGTTAAGTCCATAAATATTTGGACAGAGACAACTTTTTTCTAATTTTGGTTCTGTACATTACCACAATGAATTTAAAATGAAACAACTCAGATGCAGTTGAAGTGTAGACTTTCAGCTTTAATTCAGTGGGGTGAACAAAACGATTGCATAAAAATGGGAGGCAACTAAAGTATTTTTTAACACAATCCCTTCATTTCAGGGGCTCAAAAGTAATTAGACAATGTTTATTTTTTTCCCTGTGCTTAAAACTCATTAAAAAAAAGTGTTTACAGCAATCGGTTCGTAAGGCTATTAGCGTGAACTCTTGTAATGTTAGTTTTCTCAGTTGAAGGTTTTCTCAGTGTTATTCAATGTTTTTACATTTAGTTTACTATTACACTGTGCATTCTATCGTATAATTAACTATTTTTGTGCTTAAAAATATATATATATTTACATTCAGCTCGTACGATCCAGAATGGATTAATTGTATTTACATACAATCCTATGGGGGAAATTGCTTCGGGTCATGACCAAATCGGGTTGCGACCAAAGTTTTGGAATGAATTACGGTCGTGACCTGTGGTTCCACTGTATGTGTAATAAAGGGGAATGACACAGGAAATAAGTTTTGAACACCAGAAGAAAAGGAGGTGCAGAAAGGTCTGGAAAGCCAAGAGAGCAGCTGAAATCTGAGTGTTTAGAAAGCAATCCTGATAGCTCCCCATCAGTGCAAATGAATATCCTCTGGTTTAGTCCTAACTGATGGTTTCTCATTCCCAAGGTGTCACACAAGAAGCATCTCATGATGGGTAAAAGCAAAGAGCTCTCTCAAGACCTTCGCAGCCTTACTGATGGCATCGGTAACAGACGTCTTTCTAAACTTCTCAATGTTCCAGTGAGCACTGTTGGGGCCATAATCCAGAAGTGGAAAGAACATCATTTCACCATAAACCGGCCACGACCAGGCAAGATTTCTGACAGAGGAGTCAAAAGAATCATCAGAAGAACCAAGAGCCAAGGACCATTCGCTGGTGGAGAGCTTCAGAAAGACCTGCAGTAAGTCCAGTAAGTAATGCACTCCACCGCCATGGCCTCTATGCACACCACTCTCCACGCAAGACTCCACTACTGAAGAAAAAAGCACATTGAAGCTCGTTGAAAGTTTGCTGCCCAACATTTGGACAAGCCAATGAAATACTGGGAGACTAGAGTCTGGTCAGATGAGACCAACATTGAACTCTACGGATGTTCGTCCTGTCTTTTTCATCTCGCTCTGCCACACCCATCACCTGCATGTCCTCTCTCACCACATCCATAAACCTTCTCTTAGGCCTTCCTCTTCTCCCCTTGGCAGGCAGCTTTATCCTTAGCACCCTTCACCGAATATACTCATCATCTCTCCTCTGCACATGTCCAAACCAACACAATCAATCCTTTCTGACTTTGTCTCCAAACCGTCCAACTTGAGCCGACCCTCTAATGTCCTCATTTCTAATCCTATCCATCCTTGTCACACCCAATGCAAATCTTAACATCTTTAACTTTGCCACCTCCAGCTCTGTCTCCTGCTTTCTGGTCAATGCCACCGTATCCAACCCATATAACATAGCTGGCCTCACTACTGTCCTGTGGATGTCTGTCACCCACAAATACAGCTGTTCCATATTTTAATAATATGAGGCCTGTCCTTATTTAATATATTGTCTTTCCATTCTATAACTCCAGCCCTAGATGTTTTTACACACAGGATGACTGTTCCATATTTCAATAACACGAGGCCCATTTTTATTTAATATACAGTAGTGCCTTTCAATTGTATAACTCCATCCCCATATGTTTTTCACCCACAGTGTAGCTGTTCCATATTTTGATAATGTATAGCGCCTTTCCATTTGGTGACTCCATCCCTATATGTCTGTCACCCACAAATACAGCTGTCCTTATTTAATATAGCGTCTTTCCATTATATGACTCCATCCCTAGATGTTTTTACACACAGGATGACTGTTCCATATTTCAATAACATGAGGCCCCTTTATGTTTAATATAGTGCCTTTCCATTCTGTAACTCCAGCCCTAGATATTTTTTTACACAGATTATGACTGTTCCATATTTTGAAAACGTGAGGCCAGTCTTTATTTAATATAGCGTCTTTCCATTCTACAACACCATCCTTAGATGTTTTTTCCTCCTCAATGTTTCTGTTCCATATTTTAGTAACATGATGCCACCCCTTATTTAATATGAATGTCTTAATTGCTCACAATCAAACACAACAATAGAAGGACATCTGACGAGCCGTCATTGGAATCAACATCTGCAGAAGCCAAAGGAGCGAATAAAGAACAGAACAAGGCGCGGTATCGACGGAAACACTGAACAGGTGGGTCTGTGTTGAGCGCCAACGCAGTGATGTCTTTGTGCTATAAATCATTAAAAATGTTCAACAAGAAAAAGAAAAAATAATAAAAAAAAAAGAAAAGAATGATTAAATGGTCGGTGGGCGTCTACTTTCACAAAGGGAGTGCAAAATAAGCCGACAAGGTAATCAGGGGAATAAAACAGTAATGAGACCCGCGCTGTCGGTTTAATTCAGCTATTAAACAACACGCCGGTGGATCTGATTGAGCCGCTCGCTTGCTCACTCACTGGCTGTGGCTTCGATGACACCAATTTGACACACTCGCTACCTTTTTTTTTTTTTCTTCCCTGTGGCAGCTCCTTCTCCATTACCTGGAGGGGAGGCTGATTAGCACACAACAATGCTGAGCACCCCCGGGACCATCTTGATGTCTCATTGGCTGAATCTGATGAACAGAGAAAGTAAAAGAAAAAGAAACGAAATGTCGATTCTTCTTGCATGCTGATGACAAATGAGACATTGGAGCTGAGATTGCTGGCAGAAATGAGCAGAAATTTCTGAAGAATCTCATAAAATTAGTAGTTCAACGGTGGCTAATGGCAGCACATGAGAGTCACTTGTTTACTCCTCCTGGGTATGAAAAGCATGTCGGTGCCATGTTTTTTTTTTTTTCTTATAGATTTGTATTACATCGCAGATGCCTTCTTACCCCCATTTTTATGGATGTGGCCATGGCCAGAAGGAGAGGTGTTTGGGTGGTAACCAACCTTCTCAGAATGTTAACCATAACACTCAGCAGTGGTACCCAAGTCACTGACCTCCCCTTCCAAGCTTCCGTCTGGTGTCCTCTCTCTGTCATGCCAGTGCCAACCTCTGCCCCAACATTCCCAGCCAAGCCTTTGCTTCTTGGATTTCTTTCTATCTGTTGCTTCCTCACACAGGACTGGACATTCCACCAGGAGGATTTTCTTTCCCTCAGGAGACCACATGAGGAGTTATGGACAGTACCGCCTCTGGAATCTGGAATTTTCTGCCCTGTTCAAATTTCATCTCCCATTCATGAGTTCTTCTGACCCTTTTTTCCAAAAGTGGTGGTGCTCAGAAGTGGCTTTGTTTTTGGTTAAGTATGTCTTTCTCCTTTCCCAGTCCAAGATCTCCATGAGCGTGTGTCAGCACCTTGTCATAACACCACCTACATTTCCACTCGGTCAATGCTGTTTTTTTCATTCTGACAGGTTGTCCGCCAGGCTTCCTCTACCCCACAAAACTTGCAGAGAGGGTCCTCCCTCATTCCCCACCTGTGCAAGTTGACTGGAGTTTGGAGGTTGTCAAAAACTGCTCTGAGCAGAAAGGAAATGCAAAAAAAAAAAAAAAAGGCTCTAGCCGCCACAGTTCAATCTATGTGATGGTTCTCTTAGGGAGGTCCTATCTTGTCCAGACACCTTTTAATTTCAAGCTCATTGGATTTAGCTCTTCTTTTAAGAAGCATCTGTTGGTGAAGAAAGATTCACTGATCTTGACTTTGCTGACAATGCTGTGATCTTCGCTGAGTCAATGGAGGCTCCGATGGGGGCTCTCGAGAGACTGAGCAAGGAGTCTGAGGGTCTGGGCTTGCGAGGGTCCTGATAAAAACCAACATCAGGCCTTTAATGACCTCTTGGGCACGGCCATCAGCAGTGTGTTTGTCTGCAGAGAGAGTGTTGACCTCGTTGAGAGGTTTATTACCATGGCAGTGACATTCATGGCTCTGGTGACTCTTCCTATGAAGTCAGTAAACGGATTGGGAGAGCATGGAGGGTCATGAGGTCGCTGGAAAGGGGTGTGTGACACTCCCGGTATCTCAGCAAAAGGACAAAGGTCCAAGTCTTTAGAGTCCTGGTGCTTCCTGTTTTGCTATATGGTTGTGAGACATGAATGCTATCCAGTGACCTGAGACGAAGACTGGACTCCTTCATGTGTGTCTCTTCGGAGAATCCTTGGGTGCCGCTGGTTTGACTTTGTGTTGCTCACGGAGTCCCGAATGAGGCACATGGCCTGCATTGTGAGGGAGCCTCAGTTACGGCACTACGGCCATGTGGCACGTTTCCCTGAGGGTGATCCGGCTCGTAAGATCCTCATTGTTGGGGACCTGAGTGGCTGGACCATGCTAAGGGGTCGCCAATGTAACACCTGGCTGCAGCAGATAGAGGGTCATTTCCGGAGGGTGGGACTGGACTGCGTGTCTGCCTGGGGGGTTGCAAACCTGGATGCCGAGTTGTTTCGTCGTGTGGTGGGTGTGGCAACACGCTGTACCAGTGCATGCTCTCCAACTTTACTTGACTTGACATAGTGGCCCTCTGTGTTGCTAGCTGAGCTTTTTGGATGGGATTTCCCCCTTTAGTGGGCACTTTGGGAAGTATTTAGAACTTACATGCATTGAGACTCTGGAGCATCATAACACAAACACGCCTTCACAATCTTCAAAGGAGTCGTTAAAGTCAATCCAGCAGAATTCTTTCAACTTCACATTGAATCACGTACCTTGAGGACACTAGTGGACATTAAGGGGAAGTGCCTTTCGGACTGAAGCCAGGAAGTCCTTCTTTATGCAAAGAATCATGGGACTCTGGAGCAAACTACCAAGTCATGGAGTTGATGCAGAAATCTTGAGAACCTTTCAGAAGGATCAGGATGAGATGTCGAGACTGCTTTGCTATGAGCTTAACAAACGGGCGACTATTGGACTCTCGTTTGTAAAATTTCTTTTGTTCTGGTTAAATAGATACCTCTGGAAAAATCACAATATTTTAGTAAAAAAATGCATGTGTTTTGCATGTTTTGAGCATACGACTGGATAATGGTCATGTGGATTATGTGACACAAGTGATGTGAGATTATTTCTTCTTTTTTCCATGGACATTTTTCAGATCTTTTGTACAGCATTAGTCACCACTGAGTTCTGTTATATCTCAAAAGTTATTCTTCTCTGTTCTCCATTAAAACATGAGATTAAAAATGCTCTCAAATTACATGGTGTAAGCGGCATGTTTAAAAATGCCATTTTAGGCAGAGCGTTCAAGATCCTATTTGACGGACGGGACTGCAGGACTTGCTTGGTGTCGGTACACTGTTGAACATTAAGTCACATTTAATCGATTTCTGCTCATTAAATCAGCACACTCTGGAAACGGTGCAGTAACATTCCAAAAACATGAAGTGCATCTCAAACATCTGAAAGAAATCTCTGAGGCTCCATCCTGTGTGTGGCATTAAGCAATTCAAGAGGTGTCTGCTGATCCCTACAAGCGGCACAGCATGTCTTCTTCTGAGGATTCACTTGACGCTCAAAGGCTGTTGTTACTTCACTGGAATTGTTAATGATGTTACATTTACAAAACAAGTTTGTGCACGGGCCGTCCTGGGCCGCCTTCAGCTCAGGGCCCCGAACAAATGTTCCCATTGTCTCCTCCACCAGTGCCCGCCCCGGGGCAGAGCTATGCAAAGTTTCTCCCCATGGTGGATTTAGTCAGTGAAATTCTGATTTGAGACAAGCTTTTTCCCCTTGGTAAGTGCATTGATTCCACACCCCGATTAGTAAATTTATACACAGATCAGCCACAGCATGAAAACCACCTGCCTAATATTGTGTACACTACCCGTGATGCCAAAACAGCTCTGACCATTAGCCTGACATCGAATATATGTGTCTCATAGTGTGTTTCATGGCATAAGCTGTCAATTGAGACCAAGATCAAGCTTCAAATGCCAGGGGTGAATGAGTTTTTGTGTCATAGACTGACGTCATTTACAATTTTATATATAGATTAATACACACCGATCAGCCACAGCATCAAAGTCCCTGCCTAACTTTGTGGAGACCACCCTCATGCTGCCAAAACAGCTCTGACCCATCGAGGCATGTGTAATAAGAATATAAGTTTAATGTCACTGTGGGCGGCACGGTGGCGCAGTGGGTAGCGCTGCTGCCTCGCAGTTGGGAGACCTGGGGACCTGGGTTCGCTTCCCGGGTCCTCCCTGCGTGGAGTTTGCATGTTCTCCCCGTGTCTGCGTGGGTTTCCTCCGGGTGCTCCGGTTTCCTCCCACAGTCCAAAGACATGCAGGTTAGGTGGATTGGCGATTCTAAATTGGCCCTAGTGTGTGCTTGGTGTGTGGGTGTGTTTGTGTGTGTCCTGCGGTGGGTTGGCACCCTGCCCGGGATTAGTTCCTGCCTTGTGCCCTGTGTTGGCTGGGATTGGCTCCAGCAGACCCCCGTGACCCTGTGTTCGGATTCAGCGGGTTGGAAAATGGATGGATGGATGTCACTGTGCTCTGTACACAAATTATTTTAGAAATTCACTCACATGTACAAGCCAGGCCAAAGTTAGCACACAGGGGCTCTCAGCATTTAGAACTGCTAGGCAAGCATTTGAAGAGAGAAGGTACAACTACAAAAATGGGCATTGTAATATTTCTGTATGTTAGAGATGAAATTGAATCCTCTCCTTCCTTGTTTGGAACCTAAGTAAGGGCCTGCACGTGGAGAAATCAGTATAAAAGACTTGGACAGCACCCAAATACTTTGAAGCCGACAGACGGATGGGTGATATCGTCATCCGTCCTGAAAAGCCTTCCAGCACAGCGACAAAAGATGGCAGACTGTATAGATCAAGATCCCACCTTGGTATTGTCTTTGCTATAGGCTTCCCGTCTGTAATGTCGCGTAAATCGTCAGTAAAGAAAGCTAAGTTATTTTCTCTTATGTGATTTTTCCTGCCGTATCACTATGGGAGAGGTATCGCCTTTTAATATCATATCTGTATAGTTTTCGGTTACTTAAAACGCGGCAATTGCAAAAGAACTTATTCTAACTAGGGAGGTATTGCCCCCTAAAAGGAAACAGCATGGACCCCACAAGATCTCTAGTGGTGTCTTGTGTTATCTGTCACCAAGATGTTAGCAGCAGATCCTTTAAGTCCTATAAGTTAACAAAGTGGGGGCTTCCATAGATGAATGTCACGTGAATTCATCGAATGGCCTCTAAGATCACCTGGCCATCGATGAAACGGCGCTTGAGTCCCAAAGTGCAGAGTGAGCAGGGCTGTCAGGATTTCCCTTTATGTAATATACAGTAGTGCCTTTCTATTCTGTTACTCTCTCCCTATATAGTGTTCACCCACCATGTGACTGTTCCATATTTAAATGACGTGAGCCCTGTCTTTATTTAATATAGTGCCTTTCAATTCTATAACTCCATCCCCATATGTTTTTCACCCACTTGCAGCTGTTCCATATTTTGATAATGTACTGTATAGCGCCTTTCCATTTGGTAACTCCATCCCTACATGTCTTCTTCTTCTTTCAGCTGCTCCTGTAAGGGGTTGCCACAACAGATCATCTTCTTCCATATCGTCCAGTCTTATTCATCTCGGTCTGCGACACCCATCACCTGCATGTCCTCTCTCACCACATCCATAAACCTCCTCTTAGGCCTTCCTCTTCTCCCCTTGCCAGGCAGCTCTATCCTTAGCACCCTTCACCCAATATACTCATCATCTCTCCCCTGCACATGTCCAAACCAATGCAATCTCACCTCTCTGACTTTGTCTCCAAACCGTTCCAACTTGAGCTGACCCTCTAATGTCCTCATTTCTAATCCTATCCATCCTCGTCACATCCAATACAAATCTTAACATCTTTATCTCTGTTATCTCCAGCTCTGTCTCCTGCTTTTTGGTCAGTGCCACTGTCTCCAACCCATATAACATAGCTGGTCTCACTACAGTCCTGCAGATGTCTGTCACCTACGAATACAGCTGTTCCATATTTTAATAATATGAGGCCTGTCCTTATTTAATATATCATCATTCATTAACTTCAGCCCTAGATGTTTTACATACAGGGTGTCTGTTCCATATTTCAATAACACAAGGACCCTTTTTAATTAATATAGTGCCTTTCAATTCTATAACTCCATCCTCATATGTTTTTCACCTACAGTGCAGCTGTTCCATATTTTGATAACGTATACTGCCTTCCCATTTGGTAACTCCATCCCTACATGTCAATCACCCACAAATACAGCCCCCTGACATCCCTTACAATTTTATATATAGATTAATACACACCGATCAGCCACAGCATCAAAGCCTCTGCCTAACTTTGTGGAGGCCACCCTCATGCTGCCAAAACAGCACTGACCCATCAAGACCTGGACCCTACAAGATCTCTAGTGGCGTCTTGTGTTATCTGGCACCAAGATGTTAGCAACAGATCCTTTAAGTCCTATAAGTTACAAGGTGGGGGCTTCCATAGATCGGACTTTTATTTCCCGCTCATCCCACAGATGCTCAATGAGATTGAGATCTGGGGAATTTGGAAGCCAAGTCAACACCTTGAACTCTTTGTTGTGTTCCTCAAACCAATCTTGAACTACTTCTCTAGTGTGACAGGGCGCTTTATCCTCCAGAGAGAGGCCACTGCCACCAGGGAATACTGCCAACATGAAGGGGTGTATGCAGTTCGCAACAGGCATTAGGTACTTGTGCTACTTGTCAAGGTAACATCCACATTAGTGCCACGACACAAGATTTCCCAGCAAAACATTATCTAGAGCAAGGGTCTCTAACACGCTCGCCACCTCTTTCCAAGTAGCTCGCCAAAGGGTTAATGAATCCTACATAAATTTGAAAACTCGATTAGTCAAATTAGGGGTGGGCGATCTTTCCAAAAAATTATATTGCGATCCTTTAAACACAAAATCACGATCCACAATCTGAATTGCAATCTATCTTTCCCCTTGGGATTAATAAAGTATCTATCTATCTATCTATCTATCTATCTATCTATCTATCTATCTATCTATCTATCTATCTATCTATCTATCTATCTATCTATCTATCTATCGAGATCCACGAAGGGAGAAAAAACGAATCACGTATCATAAAATAGTTTTATTCCTGAGCTTTCAACCCCTATCAGGGGTCTTCATCAGAGGATAATGCTTAGACTTACAAGAATCAAAGGCAATATATAGCAACACATTCAGTATGGGGGGGGGGGGGGGGTGGAGGTGACTAAGTCAGTATGATCAAGGGGGGGGGGGGGGGTTGTATAGTTTAATCATTGTTTATATGTCCTTCTATGTCTTTTCAATGTGGCAGACACTTAAGAGAATATCCGGACTCAAAATCATCAAAACCTAAGTAAAACCATCCATTATCCAACCTGCTAGATCCGAACTACAGGGTCACGGGGGTCTGCTGGAGCCAATCCCAGCCAACACAGGGCGCAAGGCAGGAAACAAAACCCCAGGCAGGGCGCCAGCCCACCGCTGCTAAGTAACACTTTATTTTAAATATCAAACAAAGTTGAATTCAATTGTTCTCTCGTTCACTAGCTAAGCAGACTTAAGGAACACGTCCCGAAGCTGCTTTGTTTGGGTCTCCAAACCTCTGTGAGTCTAACATGAATGTCATGAAATCACAGTTCAGAACAAGACAGACAGACGAACATTTAAATGACTCCATAAGAGTGAACCTGAGGGGCTCCACTCCACCATACACCTCAGTGCCCGTCATCTGACGAACTCAAAAACACATCACACATGAAACTAACCTGTGAATAAAGTGACACAGTGACATGTGACAAAATGACAAATGAAGAAGTCATATCTGTGGATTTGGAATTGCATTGTTTTGTTTTGACAGCATGCATGTTTTAATTCAATAGTGTGAGAAAATGCATACAGACATACAAAATACAGTTGCAGGTGAACTCAGTATTTTTTTGTGATGTTTTAATGCAAAATGTGAGTTGTGGACACCAACATTTTGTAAATGTTTGGGCAAAGCAAGCTTATTCAGTTTGTTTGGGTTGAAATAAGCTATGAGAATAAACGTTAGAAAACATGAAGAGCTCTCTGCCATTTTCATTTTGTAAAAGGAGCTCTCAGGGGGGAAGAAAGGTTGGAGACCCCTGGTCTAGAGCGTCATTCGGCCTCCGCTGGCTTGCTTTCTTCCCATAGTGCATCCTGTTGCCGTCTCTTCCCCAGCTGTCCACATGATCTTAAAGAAATTGGGATTCATCAGAACAGGCCGCCATTCTCCCATTGTTCCATAGTCCAGTTGTGACACTCATGTGCCCATTGTAGGCGGTTTTGACAGTGGAGACAGACCAGCATGGGCACTCTAACTGATCTGCGGCTGATAAGAAAGCTGTGATGCTCTGTGTGTTGTAACACTTTTTTTTTTCTCATGTCCAGCCTTAAGTTCTTTTGCAGTTTGTGCTCCAGTAGCTCTTCTGTGGGATCGGACCAGGTTGGCTAGCCTTTGCTCCTCACACCAATTAATGAGTCTTGAGTATCCGTGACCCTGTTGCAGGCTCACCAGTTGTCCATCTTTGGTCCACTTTTGGTAGGTACTAGCCACTGGATACCAGGAACACCCTGCTATTTTGGAGATGCTGTGACTCAGTTGTCTAGCCATCACAGTGTGGAACCCAGATCCTTGCGCTTGCCTGTCTTTCCTGCTTCCTGCTAAATTTACCCCAAGGTTGGGAATCCCTGATTAAGAGGAATGTCATTGATTTCAATTCGATAAGGTGACAATTCATACAAATACTAATTCATTCTCAGTAGTGTTGTTTTAAAATGTCATGTCTGTTTAAAGCAAATTGTGGTGTGCCTTATAACATTGTTTTGTATTGTGTTTAGTTATTCAATTGTTTTGTAATTCTTTCCTTTTTTCATTAACTATGGGGGCACAGTAGTCTTTTCACTAATGCAGGCCTTTCGGAGTCCTTTGGACCTGCGCTGGTTTTAATGTAGCGCCTGCTTTGTGTATTTGAGGCGGCTGTCGACATCTTTCAATCCAGCGATCTTCCGCCTCAGTGCGGCTTTTTCTTTCAGTTCCTCAGGCCGTATTGTCGGCATGTATGGAGCTTCATCTTTTTTTTTTCATTGCGGCAGTAAATTTTGGCAAAGAAAGAACGACGAATCCATGTTTAAAATGTTTAATTCAACTGAAAAAAAAAATCAAAAAAACGTAAGCAAATGTTTACATCTTCACTGACGACTTCTTTTATTTTATTGAAGTACTGGAGATTTCAAAGTCCAGGGCTTTAAAACGTCGAAGCGCAGGTCCAGCTCATTATCGCAAAAAAGACAAATGTGTGGTGCATGGCAGGAGAAGACACACCGCAAAAGCACTTGCGATCAGATCCCGCCGCGCGTGTGCAAACGTATGAAAGGACCGACATGTAGGTAGGCAGGAGTGCAGGCTCGTCAGCTTCACACTGTGCACATTTCACAGGACAGCAAAACTCATACAAGTGCGGCTTTGGATGAATGATTATTTAGTGCATCAAGCGCATCGGCATCAGAAGCTTGGAAAATAGAAAACAAAAATCTACCCGTCCCACGATCACCTTCATTAAACAGCCGCTTTCTCCTCCTCCTCCTCCTAAGTCTGTCTGCTCCCACCGACGCCGCTTTAACAAACACACGTGAATCCGCAGTTGGGCGATGCGATGAATTTTGAGCAAATGAGAAAAACAATGACAGAAAGAGAAGGCAGGGTAGCTGTGTCACTAAGTGGATGAAACTGATGCTGGCATTTGTCACCTTCCCTAGCGGCAAGTGTTCGGCCTGCGAAAAGGACCGCCCACGTGTTGAAACGAGCGCGAGATAAGCGACGCGACCTGTTGAGCTAAGTGTGGCGAGTTGCCGCCGACTTTGTCGAAAAGCTGCTTAAAAACTGAAAAGGGCAAGCAGCATTTTCTGTGGAAATGTAAATGGAGTCTCGATCGACGGTCCGCTAACCCAGGCGTCCGCCCCCTCATCACGCCGGAGATCCGCGAAGAAACCGCTTGGAACTGCGCAGCTCGCTTTGCTGTCCCTGGTGCTGAAAATCAAACCCGTTGATGGCGGAGACGTTAACAGCGTGGCATGACCCTGCCCAGGATAAGCGGGTTAGGAAGTTGGATAATAATAATAATAATAATGTATTAATACATCGCCTTCACCATGCTTAAAGTGCTTCATAAATATTAAAAGAAATACAATAGCAATAAAAACAAACATGACATTAATAACACAAGGGTACACATTAACATCAAACATTAGTACAATTAACTCATTAATTACATTTATATAGCGTTACTTCTGACACTTAAAGCCAGGGGCGGGACAACCTTTAAGGAATTCTGGGTGCATACCCAGGGGGCCGTTATGGCAAGGGGGCGTTTCACAAATCCCACCCAAGCGCTCGATGAAACGACTGAGCATCCACGAGTCGAAATGGTCAAGGGGGGACCCCCCGCCTTCCCAGAGAAAGGTTGGGATGGCAGAAAGTGATCAAGTCTTAAACCAAAATCAAATACGCCTATTTAATGCCTTACCGCCCAGTCAAAAGTTTTAAAATTTTCCTCCTTTTTAGTCATTCTGGTGTTTGTGTATACATATTTCTTTATATATCAATTTATGTATGTATTTATCTAAACAGCTTCTGTAAAAAGTAAAATTTCCCCCTTAGGGACAAATAAAATATATAGTGCATATCTATCTATCTATCTATCTATCTATCTATCTATCTATCTATCTATCTATCTATCTATCTATCTATCTATCTATCTATCTATCTATTATATAGTGCCATTCATATCTATCTATCTATCTATAGTCATATGAAAAAGCCTGGGAACCCCTCTTAATTCTTTGGATTTTTGTTTCTCATTGGCTGAACTTCCTTTTAATATATGACATGCCTTATGGTAACAGTAGTATTTCAGCAATGACATCAAGTTTATTGGATTAACAGAAAATATGCAATATGCATCATAACAAAATTAGACAGGTGCATAAATTTGGGCACCCCAACAGAGATATGACATCAATACTTAGTGGAGCTTCCTTTTGCAAATCTAACAGCCTCTAGACGCTGTCCTCCAATAGCCTTTGATGAGTGTCTGGATTCTGGATGGAGGTATTGTTGACCATTCTTCCATACGAAATCTCTCCAGTTCAGTTCAATTTGATGGCTGCTGAGCATGGACAGCCTGCTTCAAATCATCCCATAGATTTTCGATGATATTCAAGTCAGGGCCATTCCAGAACATTGTACTTCTCCCTCTGCATGAATGCCTTTGTAGATTTCGAACTGTGTTTTGGGTCATTGTCTTGTTGGAATATCCAACCCCTGCGTAACTTCAACTTTGTGACTGATGCTTGAACATTATCCTGAAGAATTTGTTGATACTGGTTTGAATTCATCCAACCCTCGACTTTAACAAGGGCCCTTGTCCCTGAACTAGCCACACAGCCCCACAGCATGATGGAACCTCCACCACATTTGACAGTAGGTAGCAGGTGTTTTTTTTGGAATGTGGTGTTCTTCCACCATGCAAAGCGCTTTTTGTTCTGACCAAATAACTCCATTTTTGTCTCATCAGTCCAAAGCACTTTGTTCCAAAATGAATCTGTCTTGTCTAAATGAGCATTGGCATACAATAAGTGACTCTGTTTGTGGTGTGAGTGCAGAAAGGACTTCTTTCTCATCACCCTGCCATACAGATGTTTTTTGTGCAAATTGCACTGAATTGTAGAATGATGTACAGATACACCATCTGCAGCAAGATGTTCTTGCAGGTCTTTGGAGGTGATCTGTGGGTTGTCTGTCACCATTCTCACAATCCTGCACATATGCCACTCCTGTATTTTTCTTGGCCTGCCAGACCTGCTGGGTTTAACAGCAACTGTGCCTGTGGCCTTCCATTTCCTGATTCCATTCCTTACAGTTGAAACTGACAGTTTACACCTCTGAGATAGCTTTTTGTAGCCTTCCCCTAAACCAGGAGACTCAACAATCTTTGTTTTCAGATCTTTTGAGAGAGATCTATCTATCTATCTATCTATCTATCTATCTATCTATCTATCTATCTATCTATCTATCTATCTATCTTATAGTGCCTTTCATATCTATCTATCTATCTATCTATCTATCTATCTATCTATCTATCTATCTATCTATCTATCTATCTATCTATCTATCTATCTATCTATCTATCTATCTATCTATCACAGGTGGCGCAGTGGTAGTGCTGCTGCTTTGCAGTAAGGAGACTGTGGAAGATTGTGGGTTCGCTTCCCGGTTCCTCCCTGTGTGGATAGCGCTTTGAGTACTGAGAAAAGCGCTATATAAATGTAATGAATTATTATCTATCTATCTATCTATCTATCTATCGTGCCTTTGACAGAAACGGGGCGTGTGGGGGTCTTAATTCGGCCTTTCTCAAGGCACTTTACATATACAGTATGTGTAAGTAAGTTTGATCACTGCCGAGAGTCTCTGTGCGCACCATTTTGTAATCGCGTGACGTTTTCAGCGCGGACGGTAGAAAATTATCGCTCACGCTTGCAAAACGTATATCGCATCAGTGACGTAGCTGGAGTTCGTGCCGCGCGAGGCGGGGCGGGGCTTCAATTTGCCCCCTCCAACGTATCTGAATATGTTAACCTATTTAAACAGAAAATTAAAATGACGTATGGAGAAAAATCAAGATACATTTTGCATATATTTATTTATATATAGAGAAACAGCAATATTTCTTCACATATAATTATTTATAAGCATAAACTAGACAAGAATATAGTATAGACGCACTGATAAGCCGTGTTCTGATTATTAGTTTAATATAATTACGCTGCGAAAACCAGAACCGGTGTGGTGTACAAGCGATAGGTGGGGATGAGCAAGAACGCATTCGGATTGTTAACGAAACGAAATTATACATTGTGAATTACAGTAGTTGTTTATCTTTCTTGAAATTATTATCGGTGTAATGTTTCTGTTTATTTTTGTTATTGCCTCATAAATATCAACTGCCGTGTCTGATGCCGTCACAGAAGGACTGTCAGAAAATGATTTTTGAAGCATTTGTGGATGAAAATCAGAGAATTTGACTTTTTTCATTCATGAGTTGATATTTTTCCGAACCCTGCTGCTTACACGTGAAGTGTTCTGAGCCTTTTGGCCAATAATGCCGCGCCAAAAATGTGCCGCCCGAGGCGGACCGCCAACTCCGCCCGCCCCAAGCTACGCCACTGTATCGCATGCGCTAAAAATGTGACGCCACCCGCGCTGAAAATGTGATATGCTCTATATCGCTCGCGCTGTTCTGATGACGACTATGAAGGGTGCCGGACCGAACAATCATTTCACTCATAAAAAGCCGTGCCACCCCCATACGCACTTCAAATATCAGTTATAGACTGATCCCTGTGCCATTCGCACTTTCAACTGGCGTTAAACAAGAAATTTCAAATGTACTTCTTTTTACTACTGGTTCTTGACTTTAATCGTCTTCTCCTTATTTACTATTTTTTGTATTGCTGTAAGAAAGAAACAGTATCTTTTCTGCATTTGAATTTTCGTGTACTCTTTTGTTTCGTGTTATTGCCTGATATAAGCACAGTAGGAAACGTATATGGCTGCACAAACGTGTGCGCGTTTTCGGGCATCGAGCTAAAATTGCGTGTAAAGATTCGCTGTGCCCCTCTTTACCTACGCAGAACTTCTGAGCGCACGGAGACGTACAAAGTGTGCGTTTATGTTATAAATATGAAACGATCCGCAAAGACCGCCAGCCCCCGCATGTTAAGCGAGCTGAAAATAGTTATACGAGGAATATGTACAAACCGGACAGACACAAAAGAAGGAGCATTGTGTTACATTTTAGGGACGATTCGCCAGGTTACCAGCAATTGCCCGAAATGTGGAACACAAAATATCCACTTACTTTAAAATTGCATCAAAGAAGAAAGAGACAGCCAGGCATCGGTGTGCACGACGCAGAGCGCTCAGCGATTACCGACATGCGGAGGATGAGAGGCTGGTGGTTTCAGGCGCAGTTCTTTTCACAAACGAAAGGTTATGTCGGCTTCACCAAAGAAACAATACTCTCTAAAGAAGATTGTTTAAACTTTATTTTAACTTTATTACTGAGTCTTTGTATTTTCTGCGCTGCTTCGCACGGAGTCACTGATAACCCCAAGTCAAATGTCTATTAATACTTGAATGAAAAATGTGAATATCCATCGTTCACCGATTGTCCTAACACGCCTATCTCAGGCAGGATTCAAGGGCAGCTGGAGCCATCCCAGTAAGCATAAGGCAAGAACAACATCTGGAAGGGGGCGCCAGTCCATTGCTGGGTGAACACACACGGGCCAATGCCAGTTCACCTAACCTGCATGTTATCTGTGGATGGAAACAGGAGCACCCAGCGGAAATTCACAGCCCCCCATATCCCCCCAGCGACCATCCAACAGTCAACTGCAATAGACCATCTTCATTTGCCCATCTTCATTCTCATCTCAGGAAAGCTACCATTGCAATCTCCACCCTCGCTCATTGGAACCATCCACCACAATTGACCATCCTCGTCTTTCTATAGACTACCCACCTCCTGGAAACCATCCAACACAACTGACGATCCTCAACTATCCCATGTCCCCAACCCATTTTCATCTAACCCAAGAAAACCATCCACCGCCACTCGGCCAGTTTTGAGGGAGACCCTCCCTGGAAATCATCCAGGCAACTGACCACTCCAACAAATTAATATAGCAGCAAATTGGTGGTAATCGGGGGTCTCTAATGAGCTTGCCCCTCCCACTTCAAAACCTTTTCTCTGCCACTATTAATAATAAGAATAATAATCCTTTAATAAAAGGATAAGTGCCTTTGTGTCTGGCCGGTTGCTTTGTCATTGTCATTCCAACAGATGCCACATCACAAACAAGTTTAGTAATAAAATTTATTGCGTGTCTTATTCCAACAAATGGCACATTACAGACATTAATACGGCTATTACGCTTCCCATACCAAATGGCATATCACAGAGATCTGCATTGCTTGATAGACTGCAAACGTTAACGCTAAAGTCTCCGTTGATTATTTCGATTTCATTTCATCACAGACGGTAGCAAAGCTAATAAGAAGAAGAACTCAACAAACGCCACCCGGGATCGTGATCGGGCACCGGATTTGAACCCACAGTGGAGCAGAGTAGAGCCACGCAGCCGTGCACCACAGCGCCGCTTTGTCGTATTAACAGAAGTGATCGCGTGCCGCCCTCGTCTCCAGTCTGGCTTTGCGGTCTCTTATCGATGATTAATGCGACGCACGTATGCAGAACAGAAAACGGCCATTCATTAAACTTGCATTCGTTACTTTCATCAGACACTTCCATTTCTACGCCGCCGCCAATGATGGTTTCTTTTGCAGACTGGGCGGAATGACGACTCTGAAGCTCTTGTGTGGGTATAGACGATTGATCGGGGGAGTGTGATCGAGACACCTCAATCCGGAAAAAATAAGATGTAATCTGGGGGGTGGATGGCTGCATGAAAAGTGGTCGAAGTTAATGCGTACTTGGATCATCTATTTATTAAAATGAAATGAAATTCTGCGACCAGCTAGACTCTTCAAAAGAGCGGGTCTTTAAGTGGCACTACACTGGATTGTGTGGAAACAAAAATAATAATCCTGTTTTTTCGCATATGAAGTTGGCTCTTTGGGCTTTAAACCTTCCAAAAATGTAAACAAAGCAGAAAGCTTAATGTCTAGCACACGACCTACCAGAATGGGACAGATGAAGAAAACCTGAGCTAAGTGAATGTCCTATCAAAATCAAAAGCCCATTCCTTATTTTATCATCTCGCCGTGGTTATTTATGGAACGGGATCTAATTAAGTAAAGATTATTTCTGGAACCTTCCTGTAGACGGTTCTTTTCGAAACCAAAAACGATTCCCTTATAGCATCGCTCTGAAGAACCACTTTGACACCCCGAGTGTGTACTCGTACTTGGAGAGAGCCGTCTGATAAACAGTAAGCCAGTCACCACTAGTCGCCAGCCGTCCAACTGCTTCATCCCACCAAACGTATTCCAAAAAGCTGAGTTCGTCTATGCCTTGACACCCAATTGGAAATCCGAGTGTAGGCGGGGATACGAGGCTACAGCTTTAATCGCATTAGTTCGATTCCCGTTGCGTCTTTCTGGCGTCAGCTGTCCATATGTATTTCATAAAGTGTCAGAGACGACTGTCACACTCGCTCACACAGACACCCATTCTCCGTGCGCGTGACAATGACATACGACGCTCCCCTACATTGCAGATTTTGCTGAAGCTCCAAAAAATGTCTTATCATATAGTGCCTTTCATCTATCTATCTATCTATCTATCTATCTATCTATCTATCTATCTATCTATCTATCTATCTATCTATCCATTTTCCAACCCGCTGAATCCGAACACAGGGTCACGGGGGTCTGCTGGAGCCAATCCCAGCCAACACAGGGCACAAGGCAGGAACCAATCCCGGGCAAGGTGCCAACCCACCGCAGTCTATCTATCTATCTATCTATCTATCTATCTATCTATCTATCTATCTATCTATCTATCTATCTATCTATCGTGCCTTTCATCCATCTATTTATTATATAGTGCCTTTCCTATCTATCTATCTATCTATCTATCTATCTATCTATCTATCTATCTATCTATCTATCTATCTATCTATCTATCTATCATGTAGTGCCTTTCCTATCTACAGTATCTATCTATCTATCTATCTATTATATACTATAGCACCTTTCATATCTATCAGTTTTAAAGTGTCTGTCATATCTAATAAATTTATCTATCTATTATATAGTGCCTTTCATATCTAAGTATTCAGGCAGAGTTGTGGGACAGCTTGATCCTGTCCTAGCAATTGTATGTATATATATTTCCATCAATCCATCTATTTTCCCAACCCATCTATCTTGTATATAATGTAAACTGCCGGCATTGTATTATATAATAAGTTTGAAGGCTACTTTGCATCTTTTTCCACTGAACTTCCATAATGTGAATCCTTTTTCAACCCCGCTTATCCTGACCAGGGTCCCAGTGAAGCTGGGTCTGTTTTCTGCTCTGCCTAACACAGAGCCACCAGTGACCACACACCAAATGTCATTCGTAACTATTCATATTTAAATAAAAAATCCATCCATTCATTTTCCTGACAGGGCAGCTGGAGCCTATCTCAACAAGATCAACACCTGGACAGGGCACCAGTCGATTGGGGAACACAGACACATTAGGACCAATTTTAGCATCTCCAGTATTTCATATATTGTGGACTGTAAGGGAAAACCAAAGCACTAGGAGGAAACTCACATGAACACGGGTAGAACATGCAAACTCTATGCAGTGAGGACCTGGGACACGAACCCTGGTCTCTTTGTTGTAGTAGTACTGCCACTGTGCCACCGTACTCTGCATCTTGAGATGTTAAATTGGTATCTGGATTTTTCTCTTAAGTTTGTACAGTATATATTTTTAATTTTAATACACTTTATTAATCCCTGGCAAAGTCACAGGTCAGCTGGACTCTATCACAGCAATCGTAATTGTAAGCTTATATAATAAATGGCATACTGGATGGCATCTTGACTGGAATTGAGGGGGGATCTTTATCCAGCCGAGATGTCATTACAAAAGGACAGTTTGGTGGGATGTACATCTCAGCCAGGATGGCTCCTATTCCTATTCCCAGTTGGGGTGAGGAAATAACAGATGGACAGTCTTTTGTACATATATATATAAATGTTCCAAACCCGCTTACCTTTTATATAATAATATATAAATGATGTGGATATAGTATTTATCAGTCCGTCCTTCTTCATTCCCGCATGTTTACATTTCTCTGCAAATCCCAAATTGCGGTATTTAACGCCAAAAAACGTTCCGTCATACATAAAGAAACAACTGCTGGCAGGGGGCTTTAGAGGCTTACGACCCCAATCTTTTATACCATTTATCTTATACTCCCTCCCCCCACGGTACCCAAATCCTGCCCTTAGATGTTCAATACGTTTTTAACGAGCTCGAAACCTAAGGGGGACGCCCCCACTGCCCACCCCTTTCTTCGATAATGCAGATACACCCATAAAGACTCCGATACAATCCAAATTTGGAAACGCCGCTCTTAAATCCCCTAAGCCCACCTTTACCACATACGCCCTCACCAAGCCGCTCGCGTCCTTTGTTCCTTTTCCAAAATTAGTCTGCACCGGGCTCTGGTTCTACAGGTGGCACTGCCCGTTTAAACCGTTCCGCTGTTCGGTGTAGTATGGCGCCTCCCTGCCATTTACGACTTTCCCTTTTTTTTTCCTCACTTGGCGTAACTAACGGGGTGGGCGTCGGATTGTTGCTTGCCCTCTCATCCATGTCCTAAGATAACTGAAACTGTTCCATGCTACATCCTTTGAGCGGAGCGATTGAAGTCGATGACGCCGCCGCCTGCACACACGTTTATGAACGGGGTGGGTGGACTGCATGTGCTGCGCGCTTTAAAAACACCGTGACACTCATGCAAACAGTCACAGTGACAGTGAACGGGTCACCTCCCGGTCACCGAGACAAGGTGGAGAATCTGCTGGCCGGAGGAATGATCTCCATCTCCTCTGCTGGGATTCCTTCGGCTCCGTGCCGGACTCTGCGCCTCCTCGGCGGGTCTCACGGACACGATGAACCTCCTCCTGAACGTTTCGCACAGGACGATGTAGATGAAGGGGTTTAGGCAGCTGTTGGCGTAGCCCAGACTGATGGCCACCCTGTAGGCATAATAGAAGGGTAGGGTTGGCTGGTCGATGGCCAGTTGAGCTAGCTGTAGCACATAGAAGGGAGCCCAGCAGAAGAAGAACACCAGGCAGATGGTGATGGCGATGCGGGTCACTTTTTTGGTCTTGATGCGGGCGCTTCTCTGCGTGGTGAGCGCCTCCGAAGAAGTCATGCGGAGCAGAATCCTCCAGTAAGCTACTGAGATGACAGTGAAAGGAATAGCGAAGGCCAAGAAGAACTGATAAAGAGTGTACCAGTAAATATCCGTGGCCGGGTTAGGCAGTCGGATCCCGCAGCCCAGTACCCCCCCGGGTAAGGGGATGAGCCTGGCATACATCCATACGGGGGTAATGCTCAAGAAGGACACGAGCCATAGGACGCAGATGATGAGCACGGCCACAGTGGGGGTCCTGAAGCGCGAGGACGTCAGCGGGTACACGGTGGCCAGGTACCTGTCAAGCGTCATGGCCGTCAGGATGTAGGTACTGGTGAACTGGCTGTTGGTGTCCAGTGCCGTGATGATCGTGCACATCGTCTCTCCGAAGTGCCACACTCCATTGCCCAGCAGCTGATGGATGAGAAAGGGCATCCCCAATAGGAAGAGCAGGTCCACCACCGACAGGTTGACGATGAAGATGTCCGGGACACTACTTCTGCAGCGAAACTTGGACTTTTTAAACACGGTGACAATGACGATTGTGTTCCCGATGATGCCCAGCAGACAGATGATGCCAAACACCGTTGGCATGAAGACGCTGCTGTAAGCCATGTGTTGATCTGCTCCTTAAAAAACGAAGAGAAAACGAAATCAGCGCCGGGGGAGACAAACCATTCAGCAAAGACACCAACGTGAAATAAAGAAAGAGGGGGGAAAAAAGCCTTTAAAAAGCACCCGCTGCAACAAAACAAAAGAAATCCAAACGCCACACTCTGAAACTTTTTAGCTTGCCGAATGAAAACGGTCAGAGCTACTCCACGACAAGCCTTACCTGTCTCGGACACGTTCGGGGACAAGCGGGACAGGTTGGCGTCTCCGTGGTCCATGCCACGCCGGCGGCCTCCACGTCGCTACGCACCTTTGCTCAAGCCCGCGCCGACTGACTCGCTGCCGTTTTTTGGGGAGATGGGCGACCGACTGAATGCGGGAGGCTGCGCGTTCGCTCTACCCCCCGTGCGCGCGCTTGTGCCTGAGTGCTCGTGCGCGCAAGTCTGTGTGTGGACGAGCGTGAAGCCGCAGAACCATTGGAGCGCCTGCGCAGCACACCGTCGCAGCAGCAAGCGGGTAGCTCCGCGGGGCTTTCAGAGCTACTGGTCCTTAATAATCATGAGAGAGGTATTGGTGCTGGTGCGAATGGCGATGATGTCCAAATATTTCTGTTATCCGTGCATTTTGAACACTTTTCTGCAATTATTATTATTAGTAGTAGTTGTAGCACTAGCAGTTAACAAATGTGAATTTCCCCTTGGGATTAATAAAGTATCTATCTATCTATCTATCTATCTATCTATCTATCTATCTATCTATCTATCTATCTAGTAGTAACAGAATTTATACTGCTAATCCACCTTAATAAAAGGATAAGTGTCAGTGTGTCCATGCAGTTGCTATGTCTCAGTCGTTACAACATATGGCACATCACAAACATTCGTAGTAATAAATGCATTGCATAGGGAAGAAAGGCGACTGGAGTGACTTTGAATAAGACATGGTTGTTGGTGGTGGACGGACTGGTCTGATTATTTCAGAAACGGCACAACCATCTCTAGAGTTTACAGAGAATGGGTTAAAGTGAAAATATCCAGTGAGTGGCAGGTCAATGGGCCAAAAAGCCCTGTTGATGCCAGAGGTCAGAGGAGAATGAGCTGATAGAAAGGCAACAGTAACTCAAATAAGCACTTGTTACAACTGAGGTATGCAGAAGAGCATCTCTGAAAGCACAACACATCAAACCTTGAACCTTATGGCTACAGCAGCAGGAGACCACACCGGGTGACACTCCTGTTAGCTAAGAACAGGTAACAGAGGCTACAGTTTTCATAGGGTTACCAAAATCGGACAACAGAAGATTGGAAAAACATCGCCTGGTCTGCTGAGTCTCGATTGCTGCTGCGACGTTCGGATGGCAGGGTCAGTATTTGGTGTCAATAACATGAAAGCATGGATCCGTCCTGCCTTGTATCAACTGTTCAGACTGGTGCTGGCAGTGTAATAGTGTGAGGGATATTTTCTTGACACACTTTGGGCCCCTCAGTATCAACTGAGCCTCGTTTAAATGCCACATCCTACCCGAGTCTTGTTGCAGACCACGTCCATCCCTTTATGACTGCAGTGTCGCCATCTTCTGATGCCTATTTCCAGCAGGATAACGCGCCATGTCACAAAGCTCATATCACCTCAAACTGGTTTCTTGAACATGTCAATGAGTTCACCGGACTCAAATGGCCTCCACAGTCACCAGATCTCAATCCAATGGAGCACCTTTGGGATGTGGTGCAATGGCAGATACACATCATGGATATGCAGCCAACAAATCAGCAGCAACTGTGTGATGTCATCATGTCAATATGGACCAAAATCCATGAGTATTTTCCAACACCTTGGTGAATCTATGCCTCGAAGAACTACAGCAGTTCTGAAAGCAAAAGGTTTGCGGGATCCTCTCAAGGTTGCTGGACATCATGGCCGGCCTGTATGCTGGTACTGTGAGTGCTGTGCAGAGTGAAGGCAGAACCTCTGCGTTTTTTCCAGTTGATTCTGGGGTTCCGTCAGTAGGTGTGTTCTGCTCCTACTCTGTTTAATGCTTGCATGGACTGGGTGTTGGGCAGGTCGTGGGGTCCAGCGGCTGTGGGGCATCTGTTGATGAAAAAAGATTCACTGATCTTGACTTTGCCAACGATGCTGTGATCTCCGCGGAGTCAATGGAGGCTCTGATGGGGGCTCTTGAGAGACTGAGTGAGGAGTCAGAGTGTTTGGGCTTGTGAGGGTCCTGATAAAAACCAACATCAGGCCTTTAATGACCTTGTGGGCACGGCCATCAGCAGTGTGTCTGTCTGCAGAGAGAGTGTCGACCTTGTCAAGAGGTTTACTGACTTCGGCGGTGACAGTCATGTGCCTGGTGACTCTTCTTATGAAGTCAGTAGACGGACTGGGAGAGCATGGGGGGTCATGAGGTCACTGGAAAGGGGTGTCTGGCACTCCCGATATCTCAGCAAAAGGACGAAGGTCCAAGTCTTTAGAGTCCTGGTGCTTCCTGTCTTGCTATATGGCTGCGAGACATTGACGTTATCCAGTGACCCAAGATGAAGACTGGACTCCTTTGGTACTGTGTCTCTTCGGAGAATCCTTGGGTCCTGCTGGTTTGACTTTGTGTTGCTCATGGAGTTCCGAATGAGGCACATTACCTGCATTGTGAGGATGCGTCAGTTACAGCACTACTGCCATGTGGCGTGATTCCCAGAGGGTGATCCGGCTCACAAGACCCTCATTGTTGAGGACCCGAATGGCTGGACCAGGCCAAGGGGACGCCCATGTAACTCCTGGCTGCGACAGATAGAGGGTCATTTCTGGAGGATGGGACTGGACCGTGTGTCTGCCTGGGGGTTTCCAACCAGGATCCCGAGCTGTTTCGTCATGTAGTGGGTGCGGCAACGCGCTGTACCAGTGCATGCTCCCCAACCTGACCTGACCTGAAGGCAAAAGGGGGTCCAACCTGGTACTAACAATGTGTACCTAATAAAGTGGCCAGTGAGTGCAAACCCCTTCAGTACCCATGGAGGAAATAATCAGACAAGAGAAATATGGTACAAGAAGATTATATATATATAATATGTATTTAACTTGCATTAATATTTAGCCTTCACTCCCAACATTCAATATTGTAGTCTAATCATTTATAGTGCACATGTTCAGGCCGAAGAGAAGCCATTGGAGCAGAACAATCACCCTCCAGTTCTCCAGTGGGGAGTGCTGATGATTGTAAGTCCAGTTCAGCAGAGTGCAGGTGGCAGACGGCTTCTATTTCAATATAATTGCCCACATAATTTGCATATTCAGTGAGCGTTTTATGAAACTTGCCAGGTATGGAAAACTACCAGCCTAAGCTGTTGTTATTTATGGACTGAGCACTTCTAAGACCCAAATAGCACCTTTTTCCTGTCTGTGCACAGTGCTCCTGCTCCAATCACTCATGGCCTCCACCTGAAAGTGATGCTTGAAAGAACCCTCCTGACATCAGCTGCACCTATGCTAAACATTTAGGCTCACAAATCACAATCATCAAATAGTTAATTTTTAATTTCTGGCAACAATAGATGACAGCAGTTTTAGCTTTTCGTTTTCCCTCGGCATCGAGTCTTTTGTTCAGAATCGTTTGCTCTCTCCCTGAAGCCCTGACGGTGGTTTAAAAATGCATGGACTGGAGGATTTGGGGGTTGGTGTTTTAGGAAGAAGCCCTGTGGGCGGAACCATTGCAACACAGGATTCTGCTGCCATTCACTACACACTTTTTAATGGGTGGTCTCCTGATGTTTATTCCCATTTGACAATGACCTGCTTTGGTGATTGGCACAGGTGTAGCCTAACCGTTTGGTCTGCTTGTGCTGAGCTGGTAAGTTGCTTTGCTTGAGGCAGCTGTCCATGTGCAGGTAAGGCTGTACACGTGGGGCGCCATAAAGTAACATTAAACCTAACATTACTATAAATAATACAGCTCAGCATAGACGAACCAAAATAACAAACATAGGAATCCCCATGATAGTTTATTCAAGGTATGGTGATAAGAGCACCTGGTGTGGGAGATTGCCATATTTCCATAAAGGTTAGCAGCTTGGACGACGGCAATAAAAAGTGAGCGGGCACTTGCTTTGGTGATTGGCACAGGTGCAGCTCAACCGTTTGGTCTGCTTGTGCTGAGCTGGTAAGTCCCTTTGCGTAAAGCAGCTGTCCACATCCAGATAAAGCCGTACA
This sequence comes from Erpetoichthys calabaricus, assembly GCF_900747795.2. Classification (NCBI taxonomy): domain Eukaryota; kingdom Metazoa; phylum Chordata; class Cladistia; order Polypteriformes; family Polypteridae; genus Erpetoichthys; species Erpetoichthys calabaricus. The sequence goes on along the minus strand of NC_041404.2, from coordinate 142,119,087 downwards.
CGTGGGGCACTATAAAGCAGATAGATTAAGGCAAATTTCCACAACAATACAGCATCTCTTTTGTGTTTAGCTGCAAGCTGATAACAAAGGAACAAAGGTAATACTTTAGGTTAGACACAGCAAAAATGAATCTATACTAATAAAAGGCAAAGCCCTCACTGACTCACTCATCACTAATTCTCCAACTTCCCGTGTAGGTAGAAGGCTGAAATTTGGCAGGCTCATTCCTTACAGCTTACTTACAAAAGTTAAGCAGGTTTCATTTCGAAATTCTACACGTAACGGTCATAACAACGTCCACCATGTTAAACTTTCTTATTTATGGCCCCATCTTCATGAAATTTGGTAGGCCGCTTCCCTGCGCTAATCGAAACCGATGTACGTACTAATTTCGGTGGTATGACACCACTGTCGGCCGCTATATTGAACTTTCCAACGGTCTTTGTTACTTATGGGCCCATTTTCAAGAAATTTGGTACGCAGTGTCCCAACGCTAACTGAATCCTACTTACGTACATATATACGTCCATAGCCTGCAGCTCGGTCGCCGTGTGAGGCGGCGTTGGGTCCCCCATCCCCATGTAGTTGGCTGCCTGCCTAATATAAGGCCATCCGTCGCTCCGGTCTCTTCATTCCCTTCCTTGCTTCGCCACAGTATTCACGTCTCCCTGCTGATAACTGCGGCCTTTTTATTTAATCCATGGCTTCTCCGCTGTTTTATTGTTCGTTTATTACGATTATAGTTATTGTGTAGGTACTTTAGACTTAGTTTACATTGTTCAGGTACCCATTTCCTTTATCGTTCCAACCATACCCCCATTAACATGTCTATCGAGGTGATCACCATCGATCAAAGAACTGTCACTTACCGAGTGGTTTCCATGCCTGGAGATGGCGACTGCCTTTTCAGTATCAGGCTCACTCTTGATATCTGGAGGAACATTAGTGTCTTATGTATTGAATGACTGGGACAGGTTCAAGGTGTGGACTGATGATGGTACAGGAGATAATTATACTACACAGGAGCACTAGAAGAGTGAAATGCTTAAGCCCTTCACTTATGGTTCTGCATGTGAGTTGATGGCTGGCACTGAATTGTTCGGTTGTCGCTTTCAAGTGTACTGAAATGGCCAAATATTTTACACCTTTGGACAACCGCTAATGCCTCTTAAATATCTTAGATTCACAGGTGACGATTTGAGTAGTGGACACTTTGATGTTCATGAATGTTTAAACTCTCAAAAGCTGGATGCGAAGTTATTGATGAAACCCATTTCAATTCAAATGCCTCCAATTTCCAGTAAGGCTCTGCTTCGAAATGACAATTAATAAGTCTCAGGGACACATCAGTGACACACTCCTTAAGTTTCACAAAATGTTGTCTGCCTGACAGTTCATTCTCCGTAGACTCAGAGATGGCTGGATGGCATTGAAGGCACTGGAGATGTAAAGAATGAAAGAATTATAAAGAACGTAACCCTCACAGTGTGGACAATTCGATCTGCATTAAGATACAAAGTTCTCCCCCTGACTCCTCTCCTCTGTCTCATCACCTTTATCAATATACCCCATAAGTGCAGACTCATCAGAGAGTTCCTACAAGTGACCTGACCTGCTGTTATTTCTAGATGGATGTGTATGGAGTGAAGAGTAAAGGTGACGGGCCTGTTCCTTGTGATGCTCCAGTGTTCCCCACACAGTCACAGAGTGTCACAAATTGCAGTCTGTCTGACAGACAATCCATCATCAGGACACCATAGGCTCATCCACCTGCATATCTCTGAGTTGGCAGAGATGGCTGTAGGGCATTGAAGGCACTGGAGAAATCAAAGAACGTAACCCACACAGTGTAGACAATTCAATCTGCATTAAGATACAAAGTTCTTCCCTGACTCCTCTCCTCTGTCCTATCCCCCTTGTCAATGTACCCCATAAGTGCAGAATCATCTGAGAATTTCTGCGAGTGACGTGACCTGCTGTTATCCTTCTAACCTGAGATGTGAAGAGACAAGAAGACGGGCCTGTTCAGTGTGGCGCTCCAGTGCTGCTCACATTCACATCAGTGACACACTCCTTAAGCTTCACAAACTGCTGTCTGCCTGACTGTCCATTCTCCGTAGACTCAGAGATGGCTGGATGACATTGAAGGCACTGGAGAAATCAAAGAATGTAATCCTCACCATGTAGACAGTTCTATCTGCATTAAGATACAAAGTTCTCCTCCTGACTCCTCTCCTCTGTCCTATCCCCCTTGTCAATGTACCCCATAAGTGCAGATTCATCTGAGAATTTCTATAAGTGACCTGACCTGCTGTTATATTTCTAGTCTGAGGCATACAAAGTGAATAGTAAAGGTGACAGGACTGGTCCATGTGATGCTCCAGTGTTCCTCACACAGTCCTGGAGTCTCACAAATTGTGGTCTGCCCAAGAGACAGTCCATCATCAGGACACCACTGGCTCATCCACCTGCATATCTCTGAGTTGGCAGAGATGGCTGGATGGCATTGAAGGCACTGGAGAAATCAAATAATGTAATCCTCACAGTGTAGACAATTCTATCTTCATTAAGATACAAAGTTCTCCCTCTGACTCCTCTCCTCTGTCCTATCCCCCTTATCAATGTACCCCGTAAGTGCAGAATCATCTGAGAATTTCTATAAGTGACCTGATGTTATATTTCTAGACTGTGGTGTACAGGGTGAAGAGTAAAGGTGACAGGCCTGGTCCATGTGGTACCCCAGTGTTCCTCACACAGTCCCAGAGTAGAGCCGTTCTTAGCAGTTTGGGGGCCCTACGTGGTTCAGAAATGTGCAGGCCCCGGATGTGCAGGCCCTGGATGGGGGGGGGGGTTCCGGGGTGACAGAGCCCCTCCGAGCTCAGGAAGGTGTTCTAATAAAACATCCGGAGAAGGCCTTAGATGACCAGTAGGCCTACATGTACGCTTGTGTGTATGCAGAGTGGTAAAATATTGATTTTGTTCTGGATTTGGTAAAGGCCGGTAATATAGGGATATTTCATGATTTTATGGGGATCTCTCTGAATGAATCCGAAATGAATCTCTAAAACTAACGTTTGCTACAGTGCATTTGGCAAAGTTACGACGGCATGACAATATTATTAGGGATTTAGGTGAAGATTGCAATTTGGATAATAAATTACCATTGTTAATAAGACTAAGAGATGCAATGAAATGAATTTCCTGGGACAGGCACAGACGGCTGCAGTGCCAGGGGGCATGACAGGGGCCCCAGGCCCACAGCCCGACAACAAAATAAAAAATAAAAAAATTGTAAGTGAGGGCCAGCTCGGGGCCCTACACGGATGCGTAGTTCGTGTACGCCTAAGAACGTCCTTGCCCAGAGTGTCACAAATTGTGGTCTGTCTGACAGACTCCTCTCCTCTGTCTCATCCCCTTTATCGATACACCCCATAAGTGCAGAATTATCTGAGAGTTTCTGCGAGTGACGTGACCTGCTGTTATATTTCTAGTTGGAGGGGTATGGAGTGAAGAGAGAAGGTGACAGGCCTGCTCCTTGTGCTTATTCATCTGTGCAGCATAACTTCACTTTAGAGTGGTCAGACGTATTTCTCTAGATTTTGCATATTTCAGTATGAGGTTTGTGAATCCTTCATATTCATAACTAATTTTACCAGAGTATCAAAGATCCACGTTGCACGAGATTCTATCTATTTCTTCTTTATAGGCGTAATTAGGACTACAAGAAGCCTTTGTTAAGGTCTTGTTACCTAAGAGTAAATGAGCAATAGATGCATTTGTGCAACACCTAAACCCAATTAAGCGCTTCGAGTTTTAACAAGCAGGTCAATAAAAAACGAACCGAAAGCAGTAAGTGTTACTAACAGAGGAGGCCCTGCAGGAATGGAGTTTGACACCCCTTGTTATCCGAGCAGCAGCAGGAATCGGCCTCTGATGAGAAAAACGAAAGATCAGACACACTTGCAGATCCACTCAGCTCAATGTTAGTTGTGAACAGGGTCGCGGGGGGTCTGCTGGAGTACCATCCCAGGTAGCACAGGGTGCAAGGCAGGAAAAAACCCTGAACAGGGTGCCAGTTTATCGCAGGGCAAATGAACACAGACACACCAAGCACACACTTGTTGCCAATTTAGAAATCGCCAATTCACCTAACCTGCATGTCTTTGGACCATCGGAAGAAACCGGAGCACCCAAGACAAACCCCACGCAGACATGGGGAGAACATGCAGACTTGCGGCTCTAAATTGACTCTGGGGTGTGTGTGTGTGCATTTGTTTGTGTGTGTTTGTTTGTGTGTGTCTAAGTGTTTCGGCCGCCTGGCGTCCTGTTCAAGGCCGTGTCCTGTCTTGCTCCCAGTTTTTATTTGTCAAATGAGTCATACTATAGATCAATTTGGATGTCTTGGTTCTCCGTCTCTGAACTTTTCTTCTTTTTTTTTTATCACAATCATCGTTTGTCATTTCCAAATGTGTCGCCGCGGGATGAAGGTGCCATTATCATCAGTCACTCGTCATTTTGCAGATGGATGATGGCCTCCTCATCTTTACTGTCACAGGTTTTGGGATGTTTAGAATACAACCAGCCCTCCGAGCCATACCCTCCCATGTTTTTGTACTCATTTCCCTTTCTGTAGTGTGGCAGTGGCTCTGATGAGAAGCTCAATGCCCACAGGCACCATGAAGAGAGACTACCCCGAAGGGCAGCCATCTTTTTGTTTCCTTACTCTGCTTTGATAAGCTGCATTTCTGTACGGACCCTTCGGGGCATTCCAGAGACTTATGTGAATTTCCCCTTGGGATTAATAAAGTATCTATCTATCTATCTGGAGTGAATGTCCCTAAATCGATAAAGTTGTTTATCATACTTTGAAATTCCTGGGCACCTTTTAGGAAGTGTCTGTAGATGGCAAGGCCGGCACTGAGTGGAGAAATACAGTAGGTCACCATTTTGTAGATCATCCTGACAGCCTTTTTCTCATAAGATGGAAGTTACACCTAATTGCCGATATCCTTTAGATATGAATTAAGAGACACCGTTGTATGTCTCTGAGGCTTCCGGCGGGGAAATCTTTGGAGTGTTAATTGTACAACTTCTAAGCCTTGGAGAACAGAAGTAATTAAGGACATTTATCTCATTAGAATAAAAAAAATGGTAAAGAGCGGAGATGTGAAAAAAATGCAAAAATGGAGTCGCTGTTTTTAAAGACAAAAACGTAGCAATGAAAAAGAACAGAAATTAAGAGAACCTTGAAAGTCAAGTTCACTGGCTTCATTAGCAATAACTGGCTTCTAATTAATCGGAACAAAAAACCTGCAGCCACCGTGGCTTTCCAGGACTTGAAAATTGTACATCCGCTTCCCCATACGTGGACGGCAGAGCCGTGATGTGACAAGTGTGTAGCACCCGCCCAGGGGTTGGCGATCGAAGCGAGCAGGGGGCAGTGCCCTCAAGTGATTTTACATTACAATGTCGCCTACTTATGGCAGCTGACACCTACTGATCTTGTTAACTTGTTCCTGGTAATACAGTAAAAAAAAAAAAAAAAAAGTTATAAAAGGTTAAGTCTCATTTTATGTAGCGCCTTTCATAATAAGTTATCAAGAAACAGCTGTGAAAAGCAACGTGTGACAAAAGCTTTACAGGTCACATTACACAGCAAGCAAAAAAAACAAAACCTGAAAAAGCCAGGAATCGAGATAAGAGTAGCCATCGTAAAAATGCTTGTGCAAATTAACACAGTGGGCAGAATAACATCACTGGTCATGTACGGCATACAGAAGGGGTCTCAAGCTCGGTAACTGAAAGACCACCATGGTCTCCTCGTCAATTTCGAAATCAGAAGCCGAGAAATGTGTCATTTAATTCTACATTTCTTTTTTGTGCTATCCATTTGCCTGATCAGAAATTTGTTTATGGAACGTTTAGACCTTCGTGGTCCTTCTTTTTTCTTTATCTTTCTTCCTAGACCCTCCAACCTGCAGGGAAAAACCTGGGGGCTGGTGACAGAATTGGCCCTTCAGCCACCATAAAAAAATACCTCACGCTGTTCCATTCCATCTGAAGTAGTGTGGTGCTGAGGTGTCATCTGTCGCATGGCTGGTACTCGGGTCCTAATCTGGGATCCTGAGTTGGTTTGACATGTGGTAGGTGTGGCAACGCGCTGGATCAGCATGCGCTCCTAACCTCCTCCACTCTCTCTCTCTCTCTCTCTCAATTCTACGGAGCCCTGTAGGTGACAGGAAAAAATTTTTAAAAAATCTATTTGAAGGGATTGTTTTAATTTTTTCTTATTTCAGTGGCTATTTATTTTTCCTGGTACGCAGTTTAGTTAACCGGAACCGGAGGAGAATAGCCAGGCAGTACTTTCAGTCTATTCTACGCTGTGCAGTGCCATTATCGACTAGATTTTTAAACGTACCTTTTCTTCTATTAAAGTTTGCTTATACCACTGACTCTGGAATGTCACGTTGTCGGAGAAAAATCCATAAATCCATTCTTGTAACTTCTCCTGTGTTTGAAACTCGTTTCAGGACTCCTCAAAAGAGCCGTTTCAACCGCGGTGGTCTTCCAACTAGTTCTTCTGGTTCACTGATTTTAATGCACATTTCACGGTTCGCTCAACTGTATGCCAAGAAAACCATACTGGGCACCATAATAAGAACTGGACTGCCAGGGGGAAAAATAAAAATAATCAGTTCAAACGAATTAATACGAAATTGGCTCCGTACTACTCAAATGAAAAAAAAAAAAAAAAATCCGCTCAAACAAGTTTCGTAATTTGTTCAAACGAGTTAATAATTCATTTGAGCGGATTTTTTTATTTTTTTGTTTTTGCTTGACACCTACGGGGCTCCATACAATTCATATGCTGTACTGTTTTATTATGATAAGCTTTACAAACAAGATGAATTTCCACAGAACTGACGTTGCTAGGGTGATAAAGGAAATGTTTAATCGTGACAAATATTTCATGATGAAAACACATCATTTTCTTCTGGTTCTCTTTGTTACTTGTACCACATTGTTAAAAGCAAAATGAAAATGGGAAGTAAATTAAGAGAGCGACTGAAGCTCGTTCAAAGTGTGTGATGCAATTAAGAGGTGTGTAATCTTATCGAGTGAAAGAATTACAATTAAGACAAACGAGGTTTACTCTGTTAGTGTCAATGATTGGCATCTTGTTTGGAAAATCAACTATAATGAAAAGCTGCAGCCACCAAGTTGGAAACATCTGGTGTACCAGTTAATTAAAGAACATCTCCAGGATTTCAACATGTAGTTCCTTTTGAATGCCTAACAAAATGCAAAACAGTTCAATTTAATTTTAGTTGGGCAAACTCGGAGCTTTACTAAGATAATTTGGCACAGCATTTGAAGTGCGGAAACAGTTGAGAAGACGTGGGGCAGGTTTAAAAATGTTTTTTCATATAATGCCGGACAGGTTTCCCACATTTACCTCTGGGGACAAATAAATCTATCTATTATATAGTGCCTTTCATCCATCTATCTGTTATATAGTGCTTTTCATCCATCAATCTAATATATATTGCCTTTCATCTGTCTATCATATAGTGCCATTCACAGATCTATTATAGTGCCTTTCATCTATTATATAGCACCTTTCGCATTTCTATCTAATAGTACCTTTCATTTATCATATAGTGCCTTTCACATATCTAATAAGTTCTTCATTTATCTATTGATCAATTATATAGTGCCTTTCACATATCTATTATATAGTGCCTTTTATCTGTTATATAATGCATTTCATCTATCATGTAGTGCCTTTCATCTACCTATTACATAGTGCCTTTCACATTATCTATTTCTATTTTATAGTGCCTTTCATCTGTCTATCATATGGTGCCCTTCACAGATCTATCTATTGTATAGCACCTTTCACATTTATCTATTGATCTGTTATATAGTGCCTTTCATCTATTATATAGCACCTTTCACAGATCTATTATATAGCACCTTTCACATCTATTGAGCTATCTGTTATAGAGTGTGTTTCATCTGTCTATCATATGGTGCCTTTCACAGATCTATTATATAGCACCTTTCACATCTATTGAGCTATGTTGTAGAGTGCCTTTCATCTGTCTATCATATAGTGCCTTTCACAGATCTATTATATAGCACCTTTCGCATCTATCTATTGATCTGTTAGTGTCTTTCATCTATTATATAGTGCCTTTCACCTGTCTATCATATAGTGCCTTTCACAGATCTATTATATAGCACCTTTCACATCTATTGAGCTATCTGTTATAGAGTGCCTTTCATCTGTCTATCATATAGTGCCTTTCACAGATCTATTATATAGCACCTTTCACATCTATCTATGGATCTGTTATATAGTGTCTTTCATCTATTATATAGTGCCTTTCACCTGTCTATCATATAGCACCTTTCACATCTATTGGGCTATCTGTTATAGAGTGCCTTTCATCTAGCTATTTATAGTAGGTCATCCCAAAATTTAGGAATAGTAAGAAGTTCAAGAAAACTCTGAGGGGGATAAGTAGGGAGCTAAAATGGAATTTACAAAGGGAAAAAAGAGACGAATAAGGCATGGAAGACTAATAACTCCAGCATGAACCATAGGGCATATGAGAGCAACAGTTAAAAAGGATATTAGGAAAGATAAAAGACAGTTGGAGAAAAATAGTGCAGAAAAGGCAAAAGATAACCCAAAGAGATTCTTTCAATATTTTAGTAGTGAAAAGAACACTCAGGGAGGAGGTGAAGAGTATTGGGAATGGTGAAGGCGAGCTAGAATACACAGGCAGTGAATTAGAAAATCCTTTGAACTTGTATTTTATTGAAGTTTATACACATGAAGAAGTCAATAACCTCCCAAAAGTAAAAGGGGCCAATATGGAGGTACTTTGTGACTGGGAAATTATAAAGAGAGAGACGTGTTGCTTAGATTAAACTGGCTGAAATCTAACAAATCACCAACAACAGATAACACTTATCCTCAAGTGCTTACAGATGTTAGTGAGTACAAACATAAACCTTTGGCACATATTTTTCCAAACTCTTGGCACACACTCTATCCACTGGAAGCTGGAAAATATTATCCCATTGTATAAATAGGCCAGTTAGCTTAATGTGCATGACAGGTAAATTAACGAGTGGAATTATTAAGGAAAAGCTTGAGCAGCACATGTCTAGAACAGGAGGAGTGTTAGCAAATACTCAACATGAGTTCAGACACAGAAGTCATGTGTCACAAAAATGCTGCAATTCTAAAGGGAAGCAGCAACAGAATACAACCAGAGAGGCGCCTACGGTATTATTTATCTAGTTTTTAAGATTGCTTTAGATAAGATACTACATGAATGGCCACCATTATGCTAAAGGTGTGGTCTGTAAGTGGGCACAAAACACAGTAAGCAAAGGACAATGATGAGGGGAACTTTTACCAGAATTAGGTGGTGTCCAGCACGGGTCAGTGCTGGCACCTCTACGTTATTTAATGTACATAAACAATCTGAACAAGAACAGTAACAATAAGCTGGTCAAGTCTTCTGTAATAATACTAAAATAGCTGGAACTGCAGAAAATGGAGAATCTGCTAAATTGGTATAGAGCAGGGGTGGGCAATGCCAGTCCTGGAGGGCTGCAGTGGCTGCAGTTTTTCATTCCAACCCAATTGCTTAATTATAAACCAATCCTTTCCAATCTTGGACCTTATTTAATTTAATGGTCTGTTAGTCTGCAATGTAAGGTTCTTATGTCATAGATTTTTTTCCTTTCCAAGGATATCATCCAAATGATTTGAACTCTGTCACATTTTCTATTAAGTGTTTTAATAAATCAAACAGTACATGATGAACACACACAGGTATATATCGAAACAAATTAGATAGTGAACTGCTGGCCGCTTTGTCATTTACATCTTATTGCTAATAAGGAGCCATTAAAACAGTGAATGCAGCTGTTTAAGACTGAAATAAGCAATTAAGGGTGGGGAACCTTAACAAGCGAGACCACTAAAATGAAGCATCAAAATGTCACTTAAGCAATAAGAGCTTCAACAGCAGAAATTGACTTATCATTAAGAAACTGGGTTGGAACAAAAACCTGCATCCACTGCGGCCCTCCAGGACCGACACTGCCCATCCCTGGTCTAGCGAGACACGGACAGCTGAAATGTGTTGTAAGTAAATCTAAAGCGTTACACGTAGCAAGTAAAAATAGTAGATTTGAATACACGATAGGAGGTCTGAAACTTGAAAACACACCTTATAAGAATAACCTGGCAGCCATAGTGGGCTCATCAGTATTGGCCACCGGACAGCGTACAGAAGCGATCCAAAAAGCTAATAGGATGTAGAGTGTAAGAGCAGAAGTACAAGTGAAGGGAGGCTGTGCTTCAGGTATATAATGCGCTAGTGAGGCCTCACCGGGAGTACGACGTGCAGTTGTGGTCTTCTTATCACAAAGAAGACATGGCAGCACTAGAGAAAGTCCAGAGCAAGGGTCACCAACTCTGGCCCTGGAGGACCACCGTGGCTGCAGGTTTTCCTTCTAACCCTTTTCTTAATTAGTGACTGGTCCTTGATGCTAATTAACTTCTTTTGAACTCATTTTAATTGATTTGCTCGTGAAGACTCAGACCCCTTCATTGTTTCTTTTTCCTTAATTAGCGGTGAAGGTCTCAGGAAAGAGAACAGAAAAGAGAAAATCAACAATTACAGAAATGTCTGCTATTGCACAACGAGAGCAGCAACAAGCCACGGAATTAAAGAACGGGTTTAATTAACGACAAGACTCGGCGCCTCATTAAGCAGCTGGTTGGAGTGAACTTGGCTGGAGTTTGAGGCCCTGACTTAGTTGGTCTTCTGTCAGCTCCCTCACTTCACATTTCACTTCTGTTTGGGTGCCATTTAAGGAAAGAAATGAAGCAATTCAGAGGAACGGTGAAGAAAATCAGGGGAACAGATCTTAAAAAAGCCATTCAATTAAAATGAATTCACAAGAAGTTAATTAGCAGCACAAACAGGGCACTCATTAAAAAAAAAGGGTTAGAATGAAAACCTGCAGCCACGGTGGTCCTGCAGGACTGGAGTTGGCGACCCCTGGTCCAGAGGACAGCCGACACCAGGACTAAAAGGAATGAGCGAAGAATCTTTTAAGTAGAGTCAAGTGGGGACAAGACTGAAGTGTTTAAAATTACGGAAGGAATAACTACAGCAGATCCCAGTTGTTACTCCACAATAAATTCCGCAAACAAGAACTCAAAGACATGGATCGAAACTGGCTTTCTTATAAGTATTAGAATGAAAGAACTGCAGAGACTTGCAGACAGTGTGGTGGAGAGCAGGACTTTAGGGACCTTTCAAATTCGCAAACGGATCTGATTTTGGACAGTCTAGATGAATGGACAGGCTCGTTGGACTGAATGACCTGTGTGGGAGAATAATTTTAGGGTAACATTCATCTTTAAGAAATAGCATAAAGGGTTAACAAATGTCGGAAAAGAGATTAGGATCAAGTGAACAACAAAATGTACACTGAAATAGAAGAATTGGTTTAGGAAAAATACTGAGATGGTCAAGTAAATAAAGAATGTACCAGAAGAAAAGGTGATGTGATATACAAAATGTACTGAAGAATGACTAAGAAATTAGCAGATGTCCTATAAACAACGAGAATGGACAGTTGTTATATGCACTGAAATTTCAAGGGTGGTGGGCTCAACTCACACAGTATGAGAAGAACCAGAATATAATATAATAAGACTTTTATCTTCTTCTATAATACGCTACCGTGGCTGTCTGTTTGTCTGTCCAGGATTTTAAATCACTTGTAGCTCACAAACCATTTGACCTATTGACCTGAAATTTGGTACACAAATACTACGGGACCTTTACTGTCTTTACTTTCGGGGTGATGATTTTTATTACTCTTTTTATTTTACTATAGGATCAACTCTCAGCAGCAGGGCGACCGTGTAGCACACGTGTACGGGTGCCGTTTTCATTCCCTACCCCTGTCACATTACTTCCCCTACTTCTTCATATCTTAAATCATTCTTGAGGCAGATTGAAGACTTAAGTGCCAGCTTAAGTGAAAATTAAGGAAAACGTACTAAGTAATTGCAACACAAACATTGACTTAATCAGTTTTAACGCAAAAAGATGCCGACAGAAGAAGAGAAAAGTGGGCCGCTAGGGTGGAGAAAAGAAGAGCTGCTCAGGAAGCAGCAAGCGCATCAACCTCTGAGCAAACGAATGCTAAATGTACAGAGAAAGAGGATGAAGACTAGGAATGGTCAAGTTCAGTGGATTCACTGCACGTTATTGTGCAGTCTGCCGTTACTGGTTTTATATAAGTCATTTGGGTGTAAACCAACAAACCAACCAGAGTAAAACATATGCATCGATTGACAGTGTATGTAAATTCAACAGTTTATAAAATGAACCTCGAATTCTTTGTTTCTCTGTTCATTCTAACCAGGCTGTCACAGACTGCTTCTTGATGAACGCTCCCTCCAAGGCATTTTGCTGAGGAGTAATTAAAAGATACAATGAACAGCTTTACTCCTGCCTGATGACTGAATTGTCCTGTTAGAGGATGTTTCTTTCTTTAAGAAGACTAGGGGGCTTTGCCCCCCTGCTCGCCAACCCCCCGGCCTGTGCTACACTCCAGCCACTTCACGTCACTGCCACTCGCATGTGTGGATTTCACTTTCACTAAACAACAAATCTTTTAATTCTCGCGGATACGCCTCCTCATTGGGTAGAAACACAACTTTTCCCTGATGGCAACACGAATTAGACGATCTACAAGTCTCCGACTTAAAGTTTATATCCAGACGATATATTCCACCTCTTTTCGCTGTTCCGTTATTTCACAGAGTACTAATTTCCATTTGTTTGCACTATCATTTTTTTGAGACTTTCGAATTTTCTTACTTCCATGATCTCTAACCTGCTTTGCATGTGTATTGCGCCAACGTTTTTGAATTCTTTATGACGTTCTACTATGTCATCTACTCTTTGTCTTTTATTTCCGGCCCCGGGTGTGGTTAAACCTCTTGGCACAAAGTCTCATCTCGCGGGACGTGAAAGTGTCTCTCTGAGAAAGTCACGTCTCGTCCCAGGACTTTTTTTATTATAGATAGATAGATAGATAGATACTTTATTAATCCCGATGGGAAATTCACATATAATAGAAAGATGTTAAATTTCGACCACACCTGTTCTTGTTTTCTAAAAAAACAGCTGCCTGGTTTGTAAGAGTGTTGAAATTCTCTTCATTTTATTGTTATACTTTTTATGATGTGGTTAGGATCCCAGGGTGGAGCAAATCCTGATGTGAGCACCATTTGCTATGTAGGTGTGGGGTTTGGGGAGGTGAGTACGCCAGTTCCCCTTTAACTCTGAACTGGTAATGGACGTTATTTTGTGATAATCTTCAGTGTGTTGTGGCATTTAGTGAAGGTCAATATAATGACACCTTTGGCACTAACAATGCCTTTTCTGTGGTCACAGGGGCTACCACAGGCTGCAGTTGGCCTGTTCCACAGGGTAAAAAAGACTGTCTTTTACTGATGTGAGAATCATAATGTGAATATCATCCAGAAACTAGTAAGGTCCATCAGCAATCACTCGGATATCTGCTTAACTAGAGAGAGGTGGGGATAAAAACTAGGGAGCACTTTCACACGGTTCTATTCAATAAGGGCGCGCACAAAAAGGCGACCTTCAAAAGGGCGACCTCAATTGGGCGCGGAGAATAAAAGCGCACATAAATAAAAGCGATCTTCAAAAGGGCGACCTCAATTGAGCGCCGAATAAAGGCGCGCGTAAATAAAGGCGAGCTTCAAAAGGACGACCTCAATTGAGCGCCGAATAAATGCGCGCGCAAATAAAGGAGCGCTTCAAAAGGATGACCTTCGGAGCGAATTAAATTAATTGTCCTTGATTATGCTAATAGGCCGCATCTCGAATATCTATGTGGCATTGCACATAATCTACAGCTTCAAGTGTAACTTGCTTTCACCTTTTTATACATTCAGTCATTGCCTTAATCTAATTTTCTGTAATTTTGAAAACAACGAAATATAGAGAGCTTTAGAAATAGTTCGTTAGAAGTTCATGCATTAATTAATTTGATGTTTTAATATTCTTGCTTTCACCTTTTTATACGTTCAATCATTGCCTTTATCTAATAAATTTTCTGTAATTTTGTTGCGTTCGTCTTTATTCGCTGCGCCCAATTGACGTCACCCTTTTGAAGCACTCCTTTATTCGGCGCTCAATTGAGGTCGCCCTTTTGAAGATTGCTTTTATTTATGTGCGCATTTATTCGCCGCGCCCAATTGAGGTCGCCCTTTTGAAGGTCGCCTTTATGTGCGCGCCCTTATTGACGGATACCCTTTCACACGTTTCCTCATAAAGTTCAAATTTACAAATACATTAAGAACTGGAATCTTGCACTTGTTAGTTGACAACCCAGAATTAACACGCAAGGTGCTGTTCAATACACAATCTTAAACTTAGTGTGCTACAAACCTCTAAAGTATTGTGTGAATACTTTATAACAGTTATAGCAGTTTTAAAGAAATCAATCAAATCAGTTAGTGTTCCTCGCTGAGCAAAGAAATCTGTTTCCTTTAAAATCTTTGGCAAAATGGCCTTAAATGTACTCTATCATTAAAAAATAAACATGTAACTGTACCGAATTTATTGGTTTTTTTTTCGTGAAAAAGCAGGTAATATTCAAAAAGGCACTTAAGTTTACTGTATGGACACAACAAATGCATTTTAAAAAATATTCCTGCAATACAGAGACAAGTCAGGCTGATGGACACATGGAGAATACAGCGTCAGTGCCCGATACCTGCTGCTTTCACCTTTACTTTTCACTCTCCTTTAAGAAAATGAGATCAAGAAGAAGGGCAGCCTCCGTATTTCATTCAGCTCAACATCATACATTATTTACACCCAGATCACCTTCATCCTATTTGTTTACGTGTCACAAATTCTTTCTCTGATCCTCGATGCCAGTGTTGCAGCTGCTCTCTGGGCTGCAGGTGGGAAGGCACGAGTCTCTTCCTTCTTGTAAAGGCGGCTTTGCATAAAACATCAAGTTAAAGTGCTAATTATTCCTAATCCCATTCATCAAACCTCTCCTGTGGCAGTCTAGAACTATTAAATTATAAATGCTGATAAATCTGAAAGGCACATAAAAGCACCAAAATTAGATTCTTTCACTGAAAAATACTGTGAAGGAAGTCGTGGCAGAGGGTAAGCACTGGGCATAAACCCCACATTGGATCTCTAATCACTTTTTTGTTCTGTCTGTTGCTCAGAAGTAGGTGATTTCCCAGAGGTGTCTTGCTTCATCCGTCTTGAGCTTAAAAGAAAAATAAAAAGTAACAAAATCGAAAGAAGAGTAAGTGCATTTTGTTAACATTTATGTAATATGCAAGCACAAAATCAGTTTAATAGAATGTATGTACTAAATCTGTCACAAAGTGCAGCAAATGTCTGGTATCACAATGCCATTGGATGTGGCAGTTCTATGCATAACACGGTGCTATGAAAATGGCTCATTTAAGTCTCGCTAATTGCTGTTCTTGAAATGCCAAGGAGCAGACGGCAGGGTCAATTCCAAATGAGGCTGGTAAAAATTCTTATCTCCACAGCAAGTCATTATAAACCATCAAGGAAGAATAAAGGACCAGGCCGAAATGGAAAATGTAGGATAGTTACAACACTGGGCCATTAACCAATCTGCCAGTGGGGACCTTACTGTTATTTCAGGCCACCATACCCGTGAGCAAACAAATGTAACAATCATGCGATAGATAGATAGATAGATAGATAGATAGATAGATAGATAGATAGATAGATAGATAGATAGATAGATAGATAGATAGATAGATAGATAGGAAAATACTACGCAATGGATGGATACATATGAAAGGCACTATATAATAGATACATATATATGAGAAACACTATATAATGGATAGATATGAAAAGCACTATATAATAAATAAATAGATAAATAAATAAATATGAAAAGCACTATATAATGGAAAGATAGGTATGAAAGGCACTATATGATAGGTAGTATAGAATAGATAAATAGATATATATATGAAAAACACCATATAATGGATAGATATGAAAGGCACTATATAACAGATACATAAATATGAAAAGCACTATACAATGGATGGATAGGCATGAAATAATAGGTACTATATAATACATAAATAGATAACATGTATGAAAAATACTATATAATGGATAGATAGGTATGTAAGGCACTATATGATAGATAAATAAACATTTTTGGAGCTTCAGCAAAATCTGCAATGTATAAGCGTTGGGGAACGTTGTTTGTCATTGTCACACACACAGGGGTGATAACAGCTTACAAAGAAGGGGTGTTTGTGTGAGCGAATGTGACGTATGTCTCTGAAATGTTATGAAATGCTAGCCGACTTTATGGACTGCTGATATCAGAAAGACGCAAAGGGAATCAAACTAATGCAATTAAAGCTGTAGCCTTGGTGTACCATGGGGGTCTCTCCCACCCTCAGATTTCAATTTTGGTGCCAAGGCAGTAGTCAGACTCAGCTGGCTGCAATGAGTTTGGTGGGGTTGAGCAGTTTGACGACTGGTGTCTAGTCCTGATCGGCTTACTGCTTATCAGACGGCTCACTCCAAGTCAAGCACTCGAGGTGTCAAAGTGGTTCTTCAGAGTGATGCTATAAGGAAATCATTTTTTGGTTTTGAAAACAGCAATCCACATAAGGTTTCCAGAAAGACCCTTTACTTATTTAGATCCGCAACCTATTCCATAATTAATCATGGAGAGATGATAACAGATTTGTAAAATATGAATGGGTTTATGATTTTCAAAGGACCATCATTCTTAATCAGTTGAAGTTTTCTTGATATATCGTGCCTTTATTTGCCACTAGGGAGAAATCTGGTATCTTACAGAAGCTCTTTAAATAAATCCTTACATTTGACACACACCAGAATAACAACATTTACACTGAGCCACTAGGCTACACTACAATGGCACACCAGAGAAACTCATTCAGTGACACAATGGCCTCATAACTGAAGCAAACGTTGAGGAGCTTACTCTGCTGTACATCTGAGTCACTGCAGAGGTCAGTCAGGACAGATTACATGCTTGATGAAGTTAACTCATTTAATTAAAATCCTATCTAACATTTCCATCCCTCAATTATTAGTTCACCGATATGTCACGGGTCCAGAATCCTGAGGTCCCTGCCCAGACAGTGAATTTGTGATGTCCATGCCTTCTGCCAATGTCTGCATGGGTTCCCTCCTATGGACATAAAAGGTTACGCTAATTTGGTGAGTCCAAATCGTCCCGAGAGGGGTAGTTTGAATGAGTGAGTCCCGTAATTGGTCAGAATTGGTTCTTACCTTGCAAATTGTGCTGCTGTGACTATGAACTGGAAAGGAATGATGAATAAGGACAGAAAGTAGATACTGCTTAGATTAAAAAGAAAATAAAGACAAAAAAAGTTTTTAATGTGCTCAAGAGGTCAGTGTTATAAATATAAACGTTACTTGTTCCAAGGTCCTGTCAGGAAGGTGTGGTACTGTGCTGGATGGGGGGAATGTTTTATCCAACTGTAGGTTTTCATTAAACTTCAGTAAAACAACAAACAAGTTTGAAGCCCTCTGATTATCTTACAACTTCCACTCCCTATCACAGCAGTGTATCTGACTGTTTGCTAATCACTCATAACTTGACACGCCTTTGGGATTCTTTCAGTTCTATAAAGCACACCTCGGTCTGTAAACACCACAGCAGTGAGGGTCAGCCTTCCAGCTCCTAGCAGGGCGAATTCAGCTGGAAAGACCCGCCACGTGCTGTGTACGACTGCCTAAACTTGTGATCCTGATTTTTGACCATACAGTATATACAGGGTGAGTTAAAATTATGTTAACATTTGAATGGCGGAAACAATTTATTCACAAAACATACTTCATATGTGCAAGATGATTTACAGGAACATCTCAACCTGTTCACCATCACGTTCAACAAATGTACCACATAAATTGTCCACAAAAATTGTATCTATTATAAAAAAAAAGCTTGCGACAAGACTTTTTGCCAGAGACGAGATGTGATTTCTTGAAAAGAGACAGAGAGACACTTTCACGTCCCACGAGACGGACAAGTCCCGTCATACTTACAACCTTCAGATGCAAGTCCCGTGATGCACCGTTGTATCACCGTTTAAGAGGGGTTTCGGAGGAACGGCCGCGTCTCCTTTGGGTGCGCTCAGCCCCCCCCTTCAAAATGGCGCCTACCTCCGGCGGGGGGGCTGATGGGTAGGCGAATGAAATGCAGATCACGCGTGAGGGCAGCAGCAGCACGCCAGCAGCTGCTCGAGCAAAAAGGAGTTAAAAAAAATGTATTGGTTTCCCATTGTATCACCATTTAAGAGGGGTTTCGGACAGGCGGCCGCTGGCAGGGGGCAAAGCCCCCTAGTATAAGTATATACATAGCGCTACCATTAGTGTTAACATAATTTTGACTCACCCGGTACTGTGAGCAAACCAAACTTCTAGTGCTTTCCATCATGAGTTTCTTATTTGTAATTTCTTCTGGCAAAGACTCACAACAAACACCCACAAATGCTCTTTAAAACTGCCAGACCATTCTATAAATTCAATTCCCTGCTCATCTTTCTTCCTTTACTTTAACTTTGACAGTCTGATTCTGTTAAAGCCCTGAACAGGTAGCAGGTGTGCTTCAAATTGGTTAGATGAACAGTGAGGTGTTGTGTCTTTTGCCATCCCAAGCTGCTCTTTTCCTTTCTACATTCACAGCACAGCCACTTTTATGTGAATCATCAAGCCTCCCCATGGCTGGTTTAAAGGTATTAAACCTACTGTTTTCGCTTTGGGTGGGCATATAAATAGTAACAAGCTCAGGTGTTCAGCAGCATGTGTTTTTAATTTACGTCATACCATCCACCCCCCCCCAAAGCCCCATGGTTCAAAGGAAAGATTGTTTTCCGTATTGAAGAAACTCGTCTTTCATTGAATCTCTTTGTAACAACAAGGATTATGGTGTCAGTGGGTTGGTTTTAGCTGCAACTGTTTGAGTCAAAGTGTCAACCTGATGACAGAAAAGTCCTAAAAATGGCAAATTATGGGGATTGTAATAGTGGTATGGCAGACATGATGCTGTCACCTCAGACTAACAGTGTTTGGTTTTTAATTTTTAGTAATGGCTCCTATTTCCATTTCAGTCAAAACAGATGCCAGTGGTTACATCCAGAAATAAGAAAAGTGCAAAAGTGTTGTTTAAACTTATAAAGCACACTTAATTATATAGGACGCGAACTAGACATAGACACTTGTTGTGATGTGAGATTTTGCGTATAAGTTGATAAATATTTTGTATGTATTATTTTGTAGCATTCATGTTTACAACAACCAGGAATGGGTCTCTTTGAATTTTACGACAGAGTTGGGGGGGGGGGTGTGCCTTAAACCAGTTTGGCGAGTGTTTCTCTGCTAAATTCTTTGAACCCCCCCAAGAAAGCCAGGCTGCCAAACTGCCAAGCTTTAACTTAACATATGGTCTTGGGGGGGTGGCAGGTGTTAAGATGTTCTATTCCCCCATTGGTCTGAAGTATGGCTGTTTGGAATTGCCTTGTATCAAAAGCTTTTAAGTACCATGACGTCCTATTGGCTCTAGGGGTTGGACAGAGAATCTATAAATTTACTTGCTTAACCTCACACTCTCTCTCTTACTAACATCTGATGAAGAAGCATCTCTTACCAAACTGATGAACTGAAAGGACAACACAATGGAGAGCACAGCTCGGCAGCCATATTGAACAGACATGTGGCTGAAAGCTGACCACAAATGAAGTAGAGACATTTTTAAGTAACTAACAAGTCTGTGTGCTGCCTGAAACTACACATCACCATTTAATCAGGTTGTTTGGTTGCCAGTATTCAAATGTACTTTGCATATTGTTATTATTTATGAATATCACCAATAATACATTGTTTAAATTGTAATTTAACTCTTCCTTTGTCTTTTACTACACCTAATTGCCTGAGGTTATAGATGTAGAAGGGATGGTGGGAAGAAGTTATATACTATAATACCTTATAAACAGTGGTAAGTCTGTGAGATTTGAGGTGTTCTGACAAAGGCTACATATTAATAATACAAAAGGGGAAAGTAGAGCAATATAGTACTCTACCAAGACGAAACAACACTGAATAATATTATTTCTGACTTAATAATCAACACCATACCATTTTTCTCGCCTTGATTACTGCAACTCGCTGTATTCTGGGATTAGCAAATCCTTGATAGGCAGGTTACAGTTGGTCCAGAATGCTGCCGTTCGCGTTCTGGTTGGGGCAAGAAAGTCTGATTCTGTTTCGCCAATATTAGCTTCTTTACACGGGCTGCCTGTCAGTTTTCGAATTGATTTTAAAATCTTGTTGCAAGTTTTTAAATCCTTACATGGGCTTCCTCCTGCCTATTTATCCGAATTGTGTGCTTTACACCAGCCATCCAGAGTGCTTAGATCTTCTGGTCAATTGTCTCTTGTTGTCCCTCGTACCAAGTGTATAACTACGGGGGACAGACAGGACTTGTGCAGCTGCTGCTCCTCGCCTGTGGAACTCTTTACCTCATCACATAAAGGAGTCGTCTACAATTGAACTGTTCACAACAAGATTAAAGACTCATTTCTATTCACTTGCATTCTGTGACCTTCAGTAATACTGATGGTTTCCTCATTGTGATTATGTAACATTACTTCTATTTATTATTTATGTTCATTTGTTTTATTTCTATTTATGTTATTCATGTTAATTGTATGTTTTACTTTAATTCTATTATTGTAAAGCACTTTGGCCACAGCATTCCGATGTTGTTTTAAATGTGCTACATAAATAAAGTTGACACTGACATTGACATACAAATAAACTAGATTGCCTTTTGGGAACAGGCAGGGTGCAAACTACAACAGGATTCTACTTCATTCTCAAAAATGAGGGACAAAGAATTGGTTTGGTACTGGGATTAGTACCCCGACTTGTGCTGCTGTTAAGGGAGAGTTGGTTTATTTCATAGGAAACCTGTTGGTTTGACTGGGTTGGCTTGCTTACCCTATTGGAGGACCCCATAAGGATGGATGTACTGACAAAAAGCTAAGCAAATCATACAGAATTAGTACAGAATGTGTGTGGAGCAAGGCCTGTAAAAACAAAAAAACTACACTGCCTGAAAGTCTGTCAATCCAAGATACAAATTTGAGAATATTAACACAGCACATCAGAGTCAATCTTAGTGAGGTGCAAGAGACCACCACAGTGCCACAGGCGGAGTGGTGGCATTGAGGCTAAGGATCTGCACTGTCATCTGGAAGGTTGCCAGTTCAAATCCAGTTACTGCCAGAAGGGTTTCCTACTCTGTTGAGCCCTCAAGCAAGGCCCTTAACCTGAAAATTGCTCCAGGGGTGCTGTACAATGGCTGACCCTGCACTCCAAAGATTTTAGGATTTTATCTCTCACCTAAACTGAGAGACAAAGAAAAGCAAGAGATGCCTGACCATGTATGTGGTGGGCCTCAGTAACATCTCTGAATTCATGTACCAGGTAAAGGCAAAGGCCTCATCCGCAGTGTGACCAAATAGGAGGAAATATGCAACACATTTTAGCTTTTAGTGCAAAGCCCCAGGACAGGCACATGATCTCTGGCATTGTAACACTGAAATGTAAGCTGTAACACAGTGCTTCCCAACCTCGGTCCTGGGGACCCCCTGTGGCTGTAGGTTTTTGTTCCAACCAGCTTCTGTTTTTAATTGGACTCCTGGGCTAATTAAGTGAACTGTTATTTCCCAAGTTCTGTGTTTTGGGAACAATATCGAATTTAGAAAACTAAGTTTGGTAAAAAAAAAAAAAAGAAAAAAAAAATTAAAACGCACCAAACAGTTATATGGGAATAATGTATTTTTTTTTTCTTTTTAACAACTAGGGGCTCACTTCACTCGCCAACCCCTGTGCCTTCGCTACGCACCAGCCTCTTTGCAGTTCTGCCGCTCATGTATGGGGACGCGGATGTATTACAGCGAGTAATTAACCATATTAAAAAATAGCAAAACGTAATAATTTGAAAGTAAATTATGTTTCATGTTGCGTTAGAGTTATTCGTTGTGTAATATGATTTTGTTCTGTTTGGCTTTGAAATTAACACTCAAATACTTTTTAAACTTACACTTTTTACTATAAAACTTCAGTAAAAACTTCTTCTTTCGGCTGCTCCCGTTAGGGGTCACCACAGTGGATCATCTTTTTCCATCTCTTCCTGTCCTCGTCATCTTGTTCTGTCACACCCATCATCTGCATGTCCTCTCTCACCACATCCATAAACCTCCTCTTAGGCCTTCCTCTTCTCCTCTTGCCTGACAGCTCTATCCTTAGTACCCTTCTCCCAGTATACTCAGCATCTCCTCTCCACATGTCCAAACCAACGCAATCTCACCTCAACAATTTTTTAAATTAAATATTATTTAATTAAATTGATTTCATCAATATCGCATTGAATTTTGATTCTGTATTTGGACTTTCATTGAGACAACGCAACGTATAACTGCCTATGATTGAATTTCGTTTCTTTCTCTCTATTAAATAAAATGACTTTTTCGAAAGTTTGGCTCTAAGATTCGTTAATTGTCTTTGCAAAAGCTATTCTAACGGGAAACTGTTTTAATACGAGTGGCATATCAAGATCTCCTTTGTTGTCTAATGTTATCCCCCTGAAGATGGACTACATTACCTTTCTTGGATACATCCTTCTTTCTACAGTAATCCGTGCTGTGTAAGACCAGACGGTGTTAATGGTTGTAGATATTCTTCATGATATTGTAAGCTGATGTTTTCATCTTCCACACCATCACCAGCATTTCAGCAGATTCTATTGATACGCATTTAACCAATTTGCAGTGTAACCGATCGACATTTTTGGCGTTAATTCGTTTAACTTCATCATTTCTCGGTGCTAGGATTGCCCGTGTACTCATTTTTTCTGTTGATAACCCTTCAGGATGAAATTCTTCAATAAGATTTGGACATAATACATCTTCTTTAATTGGGAACTTAAAGTGAGGAAAACGTTAAAACGTATAAGAGCTGAGAGCGCAGGAAGTGTGTCTGTCAAAAGCATTCACATGAATGAGAGGTGAGAGGACCGTGTGTGTGGTTGAATATGGTTGAGGGGAGGGTGTGACTTGAACAAATCTCAAGGCAAAAGTCTCATCTCACAGAACTTGAAAAAAATTTCTTCAAAAAAGTCTTGTCTCGTCGCAGGATTTTTTTATATAATAGAGAGATATTTTCATTTTGATTTTAATTCTACTTTTCCAGGTGTTCTAATTATTTAATTAATCCATTATTTACTAATTAGTGGGTCTGACACTAAAGTAGTTGCAGCCTTTGATTATTCAGTGTTGTTTGCCTGGGTGTCTGCTCTGCTCGTTTTTAATTGCCACATTTATTGTCATATTTTGCACAGAGAAAGGGCAAAATATAATGAAATCAAAACAACAAAAAGAGTTAAGCATGTTAATCTCTAGCAAAAGCAGAAATATTTCTAAATGTCTTATAAATGTAAAAATCATGCTGCTCTGCTTTTCTGAACGTTGAATAAGAAAAAAAAATCCTGGCTAATTAAATGAGATGAGTGTTATCAGGTGTTGTCAATGATTATGAATCTGGTTGGAACAAAAACCTGCAGCCACAGTGGGTCCCCAGGACCGAGTTTGAGAACCCCTGCTATAACAGATACCATCTACCCAAGCATCATCTACAGCAACTTTTAAACTGCAAGATATGCCAATGGTTTTATCAAAAGTAGTGCAAATATTAATGGTAGGATCCTTAGTAAAACACAAGGTGGTCAGCTGAAGACTGATCGTTGGGGGCAGCTCTAATTCCCAAAATCACTGCACCTGGGACACTTGGACCAGACATGGTTGTGCTGCTTCCTGAACATCAAGACAGGAGGGTATGTTTCAACTAACTATAAGTGAGGATTAGATCAGTCCTTTTAGGGCTGTCTGAGCAAACATGTGGTAGCAGAAGAAGGTATCCATTGTGGTGTCGCTCTGCATCTGGAGCAATGTCCAGTTAGCAACATACAAAAAAATTGTGTGATTATCAAAATAAAGCACACAAGAGAGTGTAAAAAACAAAATGAAGTTAGCACTGATGCTCATTACCTCAGATCTCTACATTGACCCATCTCATCTTCTCATCAGTAAACCTTTGCTCAACTCTCCAGGATACCAAAAGCACCAAGTTTGATTTTAATAAAAACTCACCCTTACCCTCGCCCAGCCAGGTTCACCTCTGGCCAGCTCTATAAGGGCCGTGTTTTCAATGAACCGAGGGACTGGGTTCTGCACCAAAGCCTTCTTCTTTACCTTCTTCTTCTTTTGGCTGCTCCCGTTAGGGGTCACCATAGTGGATCATCTTCTTCCATATCTTTCTGTCCTCGTCATCTTGTTCTGTTACACCCACCACCTGCATGTCCTCTCTCACCACATCCATAAACCTTCTCTTAGGCCTTCCTCTTCTCCTCTTCCCTGGCAGCTCTATTCTTAGCATCCTTCTCCCAATATACTCAGCATCTGTCCTCTGTACATGTCCAAACCAACGCAATCTTGCCTCTCTGACTTTGTCTCCCAACCATCCAACCTGAGCTGACCCTCTCATGTCCTCATTTCTAATCCTATCTATGCGCGTCACACCCAATGCAAATCTTAGCATCTTTAACTCTGCCACCTCCAGCTCTGTCTTCTGCTTTCTGGTCAGTGCCACCGTCTCCAACCCATATAACATAGCTGGTCTCACTACCATCAAAAAAAGTGAAAAAAGTGGAGAAAACATTTTTTTGAGAATAAAGTAGAATTGTTCTATGACAATCTAAATGATATTTGAAATAAATTTTAATACTCCATCAACACGTTTAAATGTTCAACAGAACATTACAACTTAGCAGATTTCCAAGCAGCCTAATTTCCTCATTCTAAATT
Organism: Erpetoichthys calabaricus; assembly: GCF_900747795.2. Lineage (NCBI taxonomy): Eukaryota > Metazoa > Chordata > Cladistia > Polypteriformes > Polypteridae > Erpetoichthys > Erpetoichthys calabaricus. Next base: position 142,093,988 of record NC_041404.2, on the reverse strand, counting down.
TCGGTCCGTTCTGCTGTACCTGCCATAGCAACTGGATTAGCTATTAGTCTTCCTGCTGTTTTCTTCTTCATTTTCAAAAATAACGATTCCTCAGTTTGCCGAAAAGTGCTCTCCTGCAGAGCCGCGCAGCAGAACTTTGGTGTCATGCTACATAAACAGCTGATCACTGTAGGAGGTCTGATCAAAAAGTTTGAGAATTAGATGCCATCTATTAAAAAATTGTGCAATGACTTGAAACTTGTAGGTCACCTGTTTATCAGGAGCCAATCAGAAATTGCACGGCATCAAATAGAAGATGATTCACACATTTCTTTGCATCAAAAAAAAATAAATTTAACTAAGATTCACAGAAGTGCAATTGCGTTAGGTGATTCTGTCAGTGCCTCTGAGCTTTTACAGAATACAGGCTACTTTACCGGAAGATGACGCTCTGCTTGACTAATCAAAGAAAACATCTAAGAAGTAGCAACTTCAAAAACTGAATCCCCCTAATATGCAAAAGAATTGTTATGACACAAGCATTCATTCACGGACGCTCGGTAACATTAGCCATTTCATAAAGAATGAAATGTTAGTTTAAAGGCAACGTTGATCATTCTGAGCAAATACATCACAATGTTGCTGTGTCCAGATGAGTCAATGCAATGGTGTCTGAACTGAGACTGAAATAACTGCAAAGGCTGAACATCAGTACTACTTCGGTATTACATAAAAGGCTACAGCATATTTTAAAATGTGTGGAAGCGTTATTTGTGTTTGTAATTTTCCTGTTAAAAGCACTTACAAATTATAGTGCCATTTTGCACCACTTCTGGCAGGCCATCCTGATCTTAACAGGACTAATAAAGCCTCACCTGGCCCAAGAATAGGGAGAGCCCAATAACACCTACCATGCTCCTCAGCATGTGAACTACACCGACAGAAAATTAAGAAAACGAGTGCCTGACCAGTTAGAATTGAATGGAAACAACACTTTATATTAATCTTACATATTTCAAAACTATGTCCCACCTTAAAAGATCGAGCTGTAAGAGATTTAAGTGTTTACATGGTCTATGTGTCTATGTACTGTAAATATGCTCCCCTGGAAACAAAGAGGGAAGGTTAACACTGTGGAACCGTGGTCCCTCATGATAATTTGTCCTATCAATCCAATCACCTGCATCCGGGTGATTCACTATTTAAACAGGAGGACAAAAAGAATAAGAAAAAAAATCCTGTTCTACTATACCGCAAATTTATTACAGCGCCAGGAGAAAGTAGCGATCCAGATCATTTACACTTTTTCTACTTGCCACTTTCAATGCCAGACAACTTCACCTTTACGACATAAAACTGAAAGAATATTAAGAAAACAAGTGCCTGACAAAGTTAGAATCGAATGTAAACAACACTGTATATCAATCTTACATATTTCAAAACTATGTCCCACCTTAAAACATCGAGCTGTAAGAGATTCAAGTGTTTACATGGTCTGTGTGTCTATGTACCATAAACATGCTCCCCTGGAAACAAAGGGGGAAGGTTAACGCTGTGGAACCATGGTCCCTCAGGATAATTTGTCCTATCAATCCCATCACCTGCATCCAGGTGATTCACTATTTAAACAGGAGGACAAAAAGAAGACAACAAAAAAAAAATCCTGTTCTACTATACCGCAAATTCATTACAGCGCCAGGAGAAAGTAGCGATCCAGATCATTTACACTTTTTTCTACTTGCCACTTTCAACGTCTGACAACTGACAACTTCACCTTTACAACACAAAACCCTGGGGTTCTGGACTATGCCGACGTACCGAGGATAAGCACGGTGAGACTGTTTCTTATTGTTTGGTGTGCGACACAGTCAGACCAACGAATGATCTCAAGAACAAGTCCACCCTGTGACACTATGCCTAGGACAAGACAGGATGAGTTTGAAGACTGCAGAGTTAGGTCAACCTCTGCCTGTCATGGTCTGCACTCCATGCACTCTGCTGTTGATCCTTGGGAGTTCAAACCTTTCTTAGTAAACTAACCTGATCAGCATTGTTTATTGTCATAACTCTTTATTAAATTCTGTTAGTCTGGAAGTTAAAAATGGATATTATAGATATCTATGTAATCACTGGAAGGAAAAGGTACTGTAAATGCTGCATTAAAAACTGACCCAACAGTTTTACGTGTCCAAGTTTCTGACTTCTGTGGTGGGTTGGCATCCTGCCTGGGATTGGTTCCTGCCTTGTGCCCTGTGTTGGCTGGGATTGGCTCCAGCCGACCCCCGTGACCCTGTGTTCGGATTCAGCGGGTTGGAAAATGGATGGATGGAAGTTTCTGACTTTAATGACAAAGAAATGTGCAGAACTCTGGCACAATGCTACAAAAACACTTTTCTAGGTATTTTACTTCTTTTTAAATGCTGTTGTGAGTCATTTTAAAACACAGTTAATCATTAGCGCTTTGAGTACTGAGAAAAGCGCTATATAAATGTAATGAATTATTATTATTATTTTCTTTTGCTCCAATATCTACTTGCTGTCCTGAGAAGTCAGCGCCTTGAGAGTTGTTGCAACACTCTGCGACTGCACTTGGTGAGGAGCACAGTGCAAGAACAAAGTTGTTTGTACTGTTGTGTTGTACAGGGTGGTGCAAGGAATCTGGAAATTTTGTACCAGGTGTTGGCGACCCCCAGTTGTTTGGGACCAATGTGACCTCATTTAGAACCCCTTGCCGTTAGTTATAATGGAGCAGTGGAGTGGTGTGCAATCAGTGTTCGCTGTAACAGCCTTTTTTAAAAATGGTGATAGTGTGATTGCTGCGCAAAGGGAATTTCAGCGTCTTTACCAGTTATGACGTCATGATCGTGTCCCATCTGCTAACGTGATTACAACATGGGGGCATAATTTTGAAGAAACGGGTTCAGCCTTAAAAAAAGAAGTTCCCAGGTGGAGCCACTTCGCATATTGCCCAACAATCAATGGCAGCTATTCGATGATCGTTTGGAAGGAGCGTCATTTCACACAACAGTGACATTCCATGGCCTCCGAGATCCCCATATCTGAATGTTTGTAATTTTTTTCTCTGGAGACATCTTAAAGTCCAAGTGTACCACACACATCCTGCAACCATTGCATAGGAGGATTGAAGAGGAAATTGCTGGCATTCCTCTTGACATGTTTACATCGGGCAATGCACAATTTCCACAAAAGGCTGCCAGAATATGTACGGAGAAATGGACAACACCTTCATGATGTTTTCTTCAAAACATAAAATGAATGCTGAATGAATGTTGATTACCATCATTAATTGCATATCCTGTACAATACATTTCATCATTAAATATATCTTGTACTGTGTTTATTTGTGCCTTGAACGTCAATTGAAAATTTCCTGTTTCCCTCCACCTTGTATTTCTGAGGTGGCCAACATAGATTGACAATCTAGCTCTGTGAAGAGGATCACTGGTGTTATGTTTTGTGTGTTGTATTTACACCATTTTTTGATGCATACCCAACCTACCTCAAAGGGGGTCTCTCTCTCTCTGTCTCTCTTGGAATTGCCCTTCCCAAGATTTCTTCCATTTTTTTCTCTACAAGGATTTTTTGTGAGAAAGCATATGACAGAGTGCCTAGAGAGGAGTTGTGGTATTGTATGAGGAAGTCGGGAGTGGCAGAGAAGTATGTAAGAGTGGTCCAGGATATGTACTGGGGAAGTGAGACAGTGGTGAGGTCTGCGGTAGGAGTGACGGCAGTATTCAAGGTGGAGGTGGGTTTACATCTGGGATCGGCTCTGAGCCCTTTCTTAATTGCAATGGTGTTGGACAGGTTGACAGACGAGATTAAACTGGAGTCCCCAGGGACTATGATATTTGCGGATGTCATTATGATCTGTAACGAGAGTAGGGAGCAGGTTGAGGAGACCCTGGAGAGGTGGAGATATGCTCTAGAAAGGAGAGGAATGAAGGTCAGTAGCACCTGAATATGAATATGTGTGTGAATGAGAGGGAGGTCAGAGGAATGGTGAGGATGAGGGGAGTAGAGTTGACAAAGGTGGATGAGATTAAATAGTTGGGATCAACAGTACAGAGTAATGGGGGTTGTTGAAGAGAGGTGAAGAAGCGAGTGCAGCCAGGGTGGAGTGGGTGGAGAAGAGTGTCAGGAGTGATTTATGACAGACAGATATCAACAAGAGTGAAAGGGAAGGTCTACAAGATAGCAGCGAGACCAGCTATGTTATATGGTTGGAGACGGTGGCACAGGAGACAGAGCTGGAGGTGGCAGAGTTAAAGATGTTAAGATTTGCATTGGGTGTGACGAGGATGGACAGGATTAGAAATGAGGACATTAGAGGGTCAGCTAAGGTTGGATGGTTGGGACACAAAACCGGAGAGGCGAGATAACATTGATTTGGACATGTGCAGAGGACAGTCGCCAGGTATGTAGAGAGAAGGATGCTAAGGACAAAGCTGCCAGGCAAGAGGAAAAGAGGAAGGCCTAAGAGGAGGATTATGGATGTGGTGAGAGGGTGCAGGTGATGGGTGTAACAGAGCAAGATACAGAGGACAGAAAGAGATGGAAGAAGATGATCCGCTGTGGCAACAACTAACGGGAGCAGCCGAAAGAAGAAGAAGAAGTAGGATAGGCAAGCATAAACTAAGCTGAAAGGGCAGAAAACAAGTCAATGGGTAATTTCTGTGACCTACTTACCGTTGGATCTGGTACTGATTCACAACATTGGACGTCAAGACATAAAAGGCACTGAGAATGGCCGTTACGCTGAATGCAATGATGGAGAGGCTGCACAGCACACAAAGCAGAACCAGCACACCTATAAATAACAAACAACCTGCAGAGGCACAAAGAGTCAGAGAACATCACTGTTTAGTCTGCCACACGTTCAGCATCTTGTATTTAATAAGTCACCTCATGCTGAGACTTAACGCTTTGAACGGCATAAAATGGCAACTTGTTTTACAATTAAAAAGAACAAAAAATCTGTAGCAATCTGTTTATTGACAGTCTTGCAGGGTACAATATCAACAGAATGTATGACTGCCAGGCTTAAAACTAGTAACATCACTAAGGCCTCCATCTTTTTAATGTACTGTTTAAGTCAGTGGTACAAGTGGAATCTAGAATCTATGTTTACCTTTTGTATTTTATTTTTACACATTTCTGGACAGGGTGGCACAGTGGCCTTGCAGTAAGGAGACCAGTGTTCTCGTCCTTCCCGCCATGGAGTTTACATATTTTCCCCATATCTGTGTTGATTTCCTCCGTGTTTAAAATTTCCTCCAAAGATGTGAAGGTTATGTGGAATGGTGATACTAAACTGGTCCTTGTGTGTGTTGGGTGTGTTTGACCTGCAATGGACTGGTGCCCTGTCCAGGGTTTGTTCCTGCTTTGTGCCCTGTGCTATCTGGGATAGGCTCCAGCAGACTCCCGCAACCCCGTGGGTTAGAAAATGACTAACTGACTTGACATTTCTGGACCAACGGATACTTTCAAGAAATAAGAGTTTAGGGGTAGGTTTTTGGAAATCCCAGACCCACCGCCATTATTGGCAGACAGGAAAATAAAAGAACTTCTGTCCCAGCAGATTTCCTGTGAGGTGTAAGGAAAGCTAAAAAAAAAATAATCCTACTGTATGGAAGAAAGGGGAGTTTGAAGCAGAGAAGACATGAAATAAATACAAAATCCGATTGTTCTACTCATGGCCACACTTGACTGCTACCTTTCAGTCTCAAATGTAATATTTCAGCCCCTGGGGTCAAATTTCTGTTTAGTGATTACTTTTTTTATTACTGTTAATATTATTTTTATTGATTATGTGCATTATTCATTCTTTTTGATTTTTTCTTCAATGTATTAAAACTGCCTATGTTATGTGTTTTCTGGGTGGTCCCCCAAGAGGTAGCACCATCTGCTAAGCATTGCCAGGAACTGCACTCCGCCCTGTATATCCCACACTTCCTGACGGTTCATTTCAAACGCACTTAGGAGTGGGGAGATCTTGTGCTTTTTGTGATTTTCATTTGTAGCGACAGTAGCGAGCAGGTTGAGGAGACCCTGGAGAGGTGGAGATATGCTCTAGAAAGGAGAGGAATGAAGGTCAGTAGGAACAAAACAGAATACATGTGTGTGAATGAGAGGGAGGTCAGTGGAATGGTGAGGATGAGGGAGTAGACTTGGCGAAGGTGGATGAGTTTAAATACTTGGGGAGTGGGGAGTGTGGAAGAGAAGTGAAGAAGAGAGTGCAGGCAGGGTGGAGTGGGTGGAGAAGAGTGTCAGGAGTGATTTGTGACAGACGGGTATCAGCAAGAGTGAAAGGGAAAGTCTACAGGACGGTAGTGAGACCAGCTATGTTACATGGGTTGGAGACGGTGGCACAGGAGACAGAGCTGGAGCTGTCAGAGTTAAAGATGCTAAGATTTGCACTGGGTGTGACGAGGATGGACAGGATTAGAAATGAAGACATTAGAGGGTCAGCTCAAGTCAGAGAGGCGAGATTGCGTTGGTTTGGACATGTGCAGAGGAGAGATTCTGGGTATATTGGGAGAAGGATGCTAAGGATAGAGCTGCAAGGGAAGAGGAAAGGAGGAAGGCCTAAGAGGAGGTTTATGGATGTGGTGAAAGAGGACATGCAGGTGATGGATGTAACAGAACAAGATGACGAGAACAGAAAGATATGGAAGAAGATGATCCGCTGTGGCAACCCCTAACGGGAAGAGCCGAAAGAAGAAGAAGATGTGCTTAGTAATTTACTGGATTTTTGACCTTTGGTCCTGTATTTCAAACATTCTTCAGATTCTGTACTTTTATTCGCCTTGGATCTCCCTGCTGGCAACTCCTTTTTGTGTCTTTGGTGCTCTACAGAACTTTAACACAGCCTTTGAAAATCAATTTTCTGTTTTATAAGTATTCAACATGGCCATTTTTTGTATCTAGCTGGGGGGTTTTGACAGGATTTCCTCCTTTAGCTGGTATTTTTGGAACTGTTTTGAGACTTGCGTGCTTGGGACTCTGAGCTCACAACATTCACTTTAGCAATTTTAAAAATGAACTTTGTCCCCTGTTTAAATGTATCTGTGCCACAGTTATCCTTTACCGTTCTCCATCTTATTGGTCTGATGTGAAATCTCTCATTTTTGAGTTTATTTGAAGTGGGAGTACACTCAAGTTCCCATTCAAACATGAGACAACACTGGTGTTTCATTTTCTGACCTACAGCTGTCTAACTGAGCATTTAGAATTCATAAAACAGAACATGCTTTACCTCTTCTGTGTCTCCTACCTGGCTCCCCTTGAGAAGTCCATGGCTGCTCCTCATAAATTACACATTAAACAGAAATCCTATTTAACGTCAGCAAAACACATTCTGTGCTCGATTCTATTACGATTGCAAGAATAACTTGCCTTGACTTGTACTCAATGCATCATGCTGTCTATCCTAACATTCTCAGCTTCTCTAATTGCTTCGCTACACTATTTGCCCACTACAATTTCCATACCCCATGTACTTTTCAATAACATGTTGTCAATTTCATGTTATGGAATATTGAAATTTCTAGCTATGCACACTAAACCCAGTAGTAAAAAATAAAATGTCTTCCTAAAATCTGGCATCTGAGAGCCTTATACTGAGTTTAAATTCCAGGAGCTTAAAAGTGTCTGCACCCTCACTAAAATTATAGAAAGGATGTCTGTATCTGGTCTGGGCTCTACCTCTCCTGGTCCATCCCATCCTCATGTGTTGGTTAGTATTGAAATTTTCACTGATAAGATGAGATTGCAGATTCAAAGAGAAATAAAAGAGGGAGTCTGGCTAGCATTGTTCATTTTGCTATTATGGAAGCCTTTAGTTACATTTTGCTCCAGAGTTTAGTGTTTCTGATATTGCCCTTCTGTTTTTGTTTTTAGCTTTAAGTCTGCGTTGTGGATACCTTTGCCTGAGCCTTGTCTGACTTCTTGTGCTCTTGACCTTTGCTTTTAGGCTTTGCTCCCTCGCCCACCATAACCTATCATCTATGGAGGAGGATCGAAAACTTTAGATTCGTCAAAATTTTTTATCTCCGGTTTTCGACAAATCTTGACATTTTAGGGTTTCCTGATACCAAAAAACATCAATATCTCGATGATGGGGTATGTGTCTGTCCCTCTGTGTGTCACAGTTTCTGGAGGATGGTCTAGAAAAGGGGTCCTCAATCACAGTCCTGGAGGGCCGCAGTGGCTGCAGGTTTTTGCTCCAACCCAATTGCTTAATAAGAAGCACTTATTGCTCAAGTAACACTTCTGTTTCACTTTAGTGGTCTCGCTCGTTAAGATTTTGAACCCTTATTGCTTATTTTAATCTTAAACAGCTGTATTCTTGGCTTTTAATTGCTCCTAATTAGCAATAACATGCAAATGACAAAAGAGACCAGCATTTCTCCATTTAGCTTGTTACCATTTACACCTGTGTGTAATCATGCACTATTGAGTTAAATTAAATACTTGGAAGGAAATTGAAGAGGAAAAAGTGAAGGACTGAGAATTACTCCTCCATTTTAGCCTTCAAATCATTTGGATGATATCCTCAGAAAGGGAAAGGAAATCCAGGATATAAGAATTACCTGACATAGCAGAGTTAAAGCACTAACAAACCATGAAATTAAATTATTGGCAAGAATTGCTTTCTAATTAAGCAACCAGGTTAGAACAAAAACCTGCGGCCCTCCAGGACTGTGATTGAGGACCCCTGGTCTAGAACTAATCAGCTGGAAGGAAAAAATACTAAAACTAATACTAAAAAAACTCGAAACTTAAGCCAGTTATGAGATGACGATATGCAGATTAGTTTTTGAGCCAAATCGTGAAAGATTGGAACCCTCAAACACCATAATTCTGCAATTAATTATGAGTTCTTCTTGTCATTTGCTACCGTAATGACCTATTTTATGATCATAAAAATCAGCATCAGAGCTAGTTAGTTTGGCTAACTTGGTTCCTAGGGCACTAAGCCTGCTGACACTCACATCTGAATTTTTGACCCTGGATTCTTGGACATTTTTATATTTATGACTCAGCATGGCTACCTGGTCAGTTCTTCCTTGTCCAGATCTACACTGTACCCTAAGTCTGTAATACCAGTCATGGTTAAGAGAGTGGGGGGGCTATGATTGTAATAAGAATAGAAGTTTAATGTTACTGTACTCTGTACAAAAATATTTTATAAATCCACTCACATGTACAGGCCAGATTTAGCACAGAGGAGCTCAGTATTTAGAACTGTGAGGCAAGCATTTGAAGAGAGAAAGGGACAACTACGAAAATGGGCATTGTACTATTTCTGTGTGCATGAAACTGGATCCTCTCTTTGCCTTGTTTGGAATGGCATGATTTACCTAAGTAGGGGTCTGCACATGGAGAAAGGGTATAAAGCCTTGGAACATTGCCCGGCACACCAGGGAGCCGGACGGATGGGAGATAACGTCACCCCGATTGTTAAAAACCCTTCCAGCGCAGCGATGAAAACGGCAGACTGTATACATTGAACTCCCACTTCGGTAAGTCTTGCCATTGGCTTCGTTTCGTCTGTTATGCCACGTAAATCGTCATTAAAGAAAACTAAGTTATTTTCTCTTATGTGATTTCTTACCGCCGTATCACTATGGGAGGGATATCGCCTCGTTATAATATATCTATTTAGGTTCAGGTTACTTAAAACGCCACAATTAAAAAGAACTTATTCCAAACAGGGAGCTATCGCCCCCTAGAGGAAAACAATGATGCAATCCTAAAGATCAGCTTTTCTTCCAAAGAGGAATGAGGTGCTGAGCTTGAAAAGCAGTGGTCCATAGCAGATTCAGTTCCCTTAAATGCTGGTTGATGAACTGGTGAGCATCAAAAACAAAGCAATCTTTGTACACAGCTGAATAATTTAGATATGACCTACAGTATCTTCCTTGAGATGGTCTCCAGTATAACAACTGGAGGGGATCTTATGTTTTATCCTAAAATGGGCCATAAATCCTTTTCATGACTGAATTTAAAAATGATTGACCTGACTAAACTATAATTGTAAATGTTGTTGAACAATATTTAATGTGAAGTTCATGATGCAGATGATTGATTTATGATGGGTTATATAACTTCATAAATATATAGTTTAAGTTTTAAAATATCTAAATTTAAAACGTGATGTGTATAGTAAATTTACATGTTACAATTTGTTTGTTGTTGTTAAGTGACTTTAAGATAATACAGTATGTATGCAAAGTAATGCGTCTCGCAAGAATGCACTTAGGAGTTATCGGGAGAACATGAGAAAGACCTGCCCCATGGATCGCAGGTGGCCCGATGTCTCTCACCAGGCTCTGCCATGTTACATTTAAGGTTAAAACTATAAATGTCTGAAGCCAAAACAGACAATCAAAGTGATGCAAGGACCTCTTTTCATGACAAGCGGCCAACGAGGTATTTTATTTGTAAAACGTCTTTTGTTTCATGTTTGCACTAAATGTTTTGTATTTCATCCTGTGTGCACCCAAGTTACTGTGTATTCATTAATGTGTTCTCACCATGTAGTTCTCACAGCGCGAGTAAGACAAGCCCAAGCAATAAACACCCGTTTCAAAGAACCGACTTGTGTCTGTGTTGTTGTGAAGAGAGCTACAATAATAGTCACGTAACTGGAAAACAGATATCCTTAGAAAACATCTTCTATTCCTGCTTAAAGTCCGTCTGACTAACATGTCCAAAACACTCTCACAAATATGCATTCAAGATATTATTATTAGTTGTGACCAAGTACAATGCGTAACACTAAATTTGAAGTTGTTTAATAAAGCGAAATCAAAGCGAGATCATCCTCTCAAAGTCTTCGATTAATTTTTACAAATTGTGTCCACCATGATGTGCCTACATTGTGATCAAAATGGTCCAAAATTGCAGCACCCATGAAAAGGAATTATTTCAGTTTTTGAACTTCTGGGCTGTATTTACAGTTGTTTAGCAGTTTTATCTTTAGTACAGTTATCAATTTGCTTTTCCTTTGATGTTTTATAGGCAATTTTTGATCCTCTTTCCACAATCTGCTTGTCTGTTTAGGGGATTTCTACCCTTAGGAGATTTCTACCAAAATAAATCATATTTTGCCTTTATCTATTTCTGGCAGCTTTCTAAATAAAGTTATATATTTTTTTTATCATTACTATACAATGCTATTTTTTTTATTAGAGGCACCACCATTTTCTATGTATTAGTATTATGGTTTCCATGGAAATGTTCCCAGAAGGCATCCTGGGATAGGCAGTTTGTGACCTCATCAGAGCCACCATTTACAGATCAGAGGGTGCATCTATTAAACATCCAAGATTGGATAAACATATTGAGAGTTAGCAATTCTTTAGTTTTCTTTACTTTTCTTTGGTTCAGCAAAAATTCTTTTTTTTTTTTTTTTAAACTTCTTGGTTCACGATTTCGCGGCACGGTGGCGCAGTGGGTAGCGCTGCTGCCTTGCAGTTGGGAGACCTGGGGACCCGGGTTCGCTTCCCGGGTCCTCCCTGCGTGGAGTTTGCATGTTCTCCCCGTGTCTGCGTGGGTTTCCTCCAGGCGCTCCAGTTTCCTCCCACAGTCCAAAGACATGCAGGTTAGGTGGATTGGCGATTCTAAATTGGCCCTAGTGTGTGCTTGGTGTGTGGGTGTGTTTGTGTGTGTCCTGCGGTGGGCTGGCACCCTGCCTGGGATTGATTCCTGCCTTGTGCCCTGTGTTGGCTGGGATTAGCTCCAGCAGACCCCCCGTGACCCTGTGGTCAGATTCAGCGGGTTGGAAAATGGATGGATGGATAGTTCACAATTTCACATAGACGAAAGATAGTATTGATTTCGGGTTACCAAAACTCTGCTTGTTTTGCTGGCTACGTTCATCTCCATGTCCTTTCTCATAAAATATCTTCAGTCTCCCTGTGAGATCCGAATAATTACAATGCCCTCACACCATTTTGTGTTCTGTTTTGTTGGGGAGTTGCAGCCATTTTGTTTCTATTTTTGCATGGTGATGTTCATTTTTTTTTATGGATGCTGCGCTGGTGGCCAATCACTTGATTACTGCATCATCATTTCACACCTATATAAGATGGCGGCACACATCTGTTGTTATCTTAGTGTTCAACCAAAGATTAACAAGAAGTACTTGTTTCGTTACAGAAGTTAGGGTGAAAAAACTAAAGCGAGTAACGTACATTTTTTAGATGAAAATCTGTTTTATTTTCTGACTTGAATTTGCCTTTTGTCTTGGTGCCTCAAATTCTCTGATTTCTAAATTTAAAAACTCCTTCCTGTCCAGTATTAATGATTTGACCTTTCAATTTGGTGCCTACTGTTCCCTTTTATCAACAACTATTTGAAATAAAACACATGAAGAGACATCTCCTGTAAAGGGCATATTGAGGTTGTTCAGCATAGGTTTGAGGACAGCTCTCAGCTGGAAGCCTCCAAATATGATCCCACAAACAGATAGTGGCAGTAGGGGATCCCAAAGCAGAAGGTTTTGGTTTATTTGGTCAAGCAGTCCAGCTCAGTCCTAGGTGCCTGGCCCTTCACAAGGATACCCGGACTTGGAGATCCATGAGTACCACTAGCCGTCAGCGACTGGTGGCACTATAGCTTTTGACCCTCTGAAGAGACTCTGCAAAGAAACCCAGAAGGAACCCCTACTGTATATGGTGCTTTAAAGTGGCCACTTTCAGCTACAGATATTTGAGCTGAGAGTTGTCAGGAGGAGGGCAATAGAGTTCACATTGTGATGATTTAAACTTCATTATAAATTTATCAGAGCTTTATTCATTTTTTTTTGACTTTTTGGTATATTTATGGGTTTTGAAGGTTGTTGGATGTTATTTTGATTTCAGTTTTTTTTGCAGTGGCTTTTATTTGAACATGTTAGCATACATACCTTAACAGCACAGAGTTACAGGACAGTTGGAGCCTATCCCAGCAATGACTGAGAATAAGGTAGAAACAACACATAGACAGGGTGCCAGTCCATCACAGGATGAACACTCACACTCACACACACACACACACACACACACACACACACACACACATCCACATGGGCCAATTTAGCAACGCCAGTCCACTTAACCTGCATGTCTTTGGACGATGGGGAGAAACCGAAGAAAACCTGGAGGAAACCCATAGAGACACAGGGAGAACATACAAACTCCACAGAGGAAGCACCCGGGATGGGAACCCCTGTGTTCTTACTGCAAGGCAGCAGTGCTACCACTGCACCAAAGTGCTTCCCCGTCATATTACAATAACGGTAAAATACAGCAAATAAATAATGTTGTTATCTCCACAATTGAAAATGACTTTAATTAAAGCATTATTCATTCTCTCTTTTCTGAATCAAAACAAGATTGGTTGAAAGGATAATCAATCCTGGCATGGTAGAGTGCATTAATGGAGCCAGTCCTAGACAGGGTGAAAGTACTATAAGTGCACACAAGTAAATGATGATGATTAGAGAAAAGTGTATGCCTGCCATAGTTACACAAGCCAACCTGAGAAGTTTTTAGATGGATTTTAAATGTGTAAGGTAAATAGTAACTCAGTTTTTTTATAAAATAAAAGCAAGCAACTCCTTTGCAGTAGTACTGACTACAGAGGTGGTATTATGCCTCAAAAGGTGTGCCACAAACAGTTTTATCATATAGTATTAGGTAGAAAATAAATACGGTAGATATCAACAAAACAAAAAGACAAGAAATACATTTTGCAGTTTTCTTTGACCACTTTAGAGTAATGACATTACCTTCAAGTAAGATGAAGCCAACAGATGTAACCACAAATGAAATAACTGCAAAAGACAAAAAGAGAGCAGTGGGCAGAGTTGCCATCACAATGAAGACCAGCAGCACCAGGGCAAGGAATGGATGGCTATCAAGATACTGTCCTAACGGCGACTTCATTAATTCTACAATCTGGAAAAGAACACAAAAGAGAAGAGTTTACCAGAACGTGGCGTCAAGGAAATTAATGTGCATATTAAAACTTTTACATGGGAAGCGCCATCTTAGCGCCACTGACAGAGGGCTGCTGCCTCAGTCCTAGGAATAACGGCTTTGAACTTTAATTTGCAGAAATAAATCCATCCATCCTCTTCCGCTTATCTGAGGTCGGATCGCGGGGGCAGCAGCTTGAGCAGAGATGCCCAGACTTCCCTCTCCCCGGCCACTTCTTCTAGCTCTTCCAGGGGAATCCCAAGGCATTGCCAGGCCAGCTGAGAGTCCCTCCAGCGTGCCCTGGGTCTTCCCCGGGGCCTCCTCCCGGTTAGACGTGCCTGGAACACCTCACCAGGGAGACATCCTGATCAGATTCCCGAGCCACCTCATCTGACTCCTCTCGATGTGGAGGAGCAGCGGCTCTACTCTGAGCTCCTCCCGGATGACTGAGCTTCTCACCCTATCTTTAAGGGAAAGCCCAGACACCCTGCGGAGGAAACTCATTTCAGCCGCTTGTATTTGCGACCTTGTTCTTTCGGTCACTACCCATAGCTCATGACCATAGGCGAGGGTAAGAACATAGATCGACTGCTAAATTGATAGCTTTGCCTTACGGCTCAGCTCCTTTTTCACCACGACAGACCGATGCAGAGCCCGCATCACTGTGGACGCCACACCGATCCGCCTGTCGATCTCACGCTCCATTCTTCCCTCACTCGTGAACAAGACCCCGAGATACTTGAACTCCTCCACTTGGGGCAGGATCTCGCTCCCAAACCTGAGAGGGCACGCCACCCTTTTCCGGCTGAGGACCATGGTCTCGGATTTGGAGGTGCTGATTCCCATCCCAGCCGTTTCACACTCGGCTCCAACCCGATTCAGAGAGAGCTGAAGATCACGGCCTGATGAAGCAAACAGGACGACATCATCTGCAAAAAGCAGTGACGCAATGCTGAGCCCACCAAACAAACCGGACCCCCTCAACGCCCTGACTGCGCCTAGAAAACATCCATTTTTGCTAGAGACCCAGTTCTTAGTAAACTGAGCACTAATTAGCTCTAACAAAATGAAAAATTAACACCTGTGCTAAGCCAGTATCCACTAGAGTACGGGTGTCGAACTCTGGTCCTGGAGGGCCGCAGTGGCTGCATGTTTTCATTCTAACCATCTTCTTCATTAGTAAGCCGTTTTTACTGCTAATTAACTTCTTTTGCTTTAATTTTAATTAACTTGACTCAGTCCCCTTAATTGTCTCTTTTTCCTTAATTAGTAGCCAAACAATAATGAGACATCAAACAAGCCACCATATGACAGACAAAACAGAAAAATCAACAGATTTGGAAATGTCTGCTGTGGCAGAATGAGAGCAGCAACAAGCCATTGAATTAAATATCGGGCTTAATTAGCAGCAAGAATCAGCTTCTCATTAAGAGACTGGTTGGAGTTTGAAATCCCAGTTTAGATGGTCATCTGTTGGTTCGTTTCACGTCTCATTTCTGTTTGGCTGCCATTTAATGAAGAAACAAATCAATTCAGAGGACTGAATCCTTAAAAACAGGGCTGTTGAAATGAAGGGAAAAGGAGTTAATTAGCAGTGAAAACTGGTCACTAATTAGGAAAAGGATTAGAATGAAAACCTGCAGCCACTGCGGCCCTCCAGGCCCAGAGTTTGACACCCCTGCACTAGAGCTTCAAAATCATCCTTTACACTTTGCAGCCCTATGGTTATCGAGGAGTCGCTAAGCCAGCTGCTCGCTATTCAGTAATTTAATTGACTTAAAGCTGCCATGTGAGAAGACAGCACACTGCTTCAAAGAAAATGACAGGCAAAAGAAAATATAGAAAGAGCCTGATTGTTAACATTTTTTTTTTCTAAATGTACTTGATAAAAAAGTAGGCTTTATTAAAATAGTCTCTGCAGGCTTTGTCTGATGGATTATTTATATCATTGATTGTATTACACCGACTGTTGAAGGATTTAATTTCATGAAAAATAGCAGAATGCATTTATAGTTGATTTAAAAATATGTATATGTAACATGGACACAAAAATGTCTCTCCTCACTGGGACGTATAAAAAAAAGCAAAGTCCTCCTGCCATGTTGTGGTTTCACTGCTGACAGGGTTACTAAGAAATGCCTCCCTGTCAGGTGTCATCTGTGTTTTTCCTTTCAGTGTTAAACAAGAGTTTAAGCAGTTCTCTTCTGCCTCGTTTATTGATTGCATTTTATTTGAAACTAGTTGTCCCCTGCGGCTCTGCCCGCGTAGCAGTGAAACAGGACAAACTTTAAAAGTCTCTCTATTATAAAAAAAAAATCCTGGAAACGAAAAGCAGGGCGACGAGACATGATCTTCTCAGAAGTTCTCGGAAGACATTTAAAAGACCCGCGAGACAAAAAAGACTGGCCACGGAGCGTCTCACGGGGACCGTAAACACGAGACTTGGTGCCAAGAGATTGTCCCAGGGCCGTCTCGCGGGGTCGTGGAACATGAGATTCTTGCAAGACACGCCCTTCTTATCAAATAAGAGCATGGCCAGCAAAACACTCAGTCGTGTAAAGGCACGTAGCACACACATATCCTGTGCTCTCAGCAAAGAAGAAACAGCAGTGCGGAGAAAAGAGACCCAAAAGCGTTGGAGAGAAAAAAAAAAGGCAGATAAGAGATTATGAAAGCAGTGGAATTCGAAAGGCTCAAACAAACGAAGGCACGATAAACATGCAGAGAAAGGTACAGAGTATGAAAGCAGGAAAATTCAAAAGTATTGTAGCGTCCCAGTCAGGTTGAAGCCTTTTTTGTTTTAAGTGACCTTTAGGTCCGATTGAGGGAGGGCGGAGTACAGCATGGAAGACTGATAGCGGGGTATTGATTGATACGATAAGAGGGAGGCGAGACCTGGGAGAGGAGGGGTTGGAGAGGGTGCTAAAAAGTTGTGTTTGGGGGTTACGAAGTCGGCGATTGTTCAAGTAGAACTTTTGTGACACTTTATTACGTCAGTCGCTACGGTATCAAAAAAAAAAAAAAAAAAGATAGTAAAGATCGCATTAGCGCAAACATCAGAACCAGGTGTAATTGAGAAAACGGCAGGACAAATCGAGGTCAGAAATAAAAGGCAAAGAGTGGAAAACAAAGTCTTTTCGCCTTCGCATCACTCAATGCACAAAACGTGGATTTACACAATAATGGACCATACGCTATGAGAATCTGTGGTCCTGCACCAGTTAAAGCAACGATTCCAAAGAAAGAAAAAAAAAAAAACTTTTAAAATTGTATATCCTGTGGGAGGTGGCTGGCTGTTCGTCCCGGCCAATACCTCCAGGCCGCTAGATGGAGCCCTCCCTGTAGCATGGGAGTGCCCCGAAGACCAGCAGGGAATCATGGACAATGGAGTTTTTATTCCCGACCCTGCTGGACACCATGGGGTCCACCAGAGGACGCTGCAGATGAGGCTCAAAGACTTATATGTGCCCTATAACCCGGAAGTGCATCTTAATAACCACGACAGGGGAAACGACGTACTTCCAGGGTGAAGAAGAAGAGTTTTTATGTGACCCGGGGGTGTTCCAAGCCACATGAACAGAAGGGCGAAACACTTCCGGGTCATGGACTATAAAGGACTGTGGGAAACCCCAGACGAGTGAGCTGAGTAGGGAGGAAGGGTGGCAACGCGTCTGGGAGAGGAGGAATTGTGATTGTTTATTGATATTGATTATATGAGTAGTGTGGAGTGGAGGGTGCTTTGTGCACATAATTATAAAAATAAAGAGTCTTGGACTTTTACCTGGTGTTTGGCGTGGTACCTGAGGGTTCAAGGGAGCACTAGCGCCCCCTACTGTTACAATCCGATTAACCAAACACAGGGGTTGGTGAGCGAAGCAAGCAGGGGGCAGAGCCCCCTAGTCCATACAATACAGTTTACAATACAGTTTATTTTTGTATAGCCCAAAATCACACAGGAAGTGCCGCAATGGGCTTTAACAGGCCCTGTCTTTTGACAGCCTCCCCAGCCTTGACTCTCTAAGAAGACAAGGAAAAACTCCCAGAAAAACCCTTGTAGGGAAAAAATGGAAGAAACCTTGGGAAAGGCAGTTCAAAGAGAGACCCCTTTCCAGGTAGGTTGGGCGTGCAGTGGGTGTCCATAAAAAAATTAAAAATAATACCGTAGATACTGACGTTAAAGTTCTGCCGCGGATAAGCTGGGGCTTGATTTTATCATATAATTTCCGGTATTTTATAATGTCAGTTGTATAACTCGAAAGCGGAAAACTCACACTATTGGTCCAAGAGATTACGATATACTAATGCCCACCTGAGAGAGTAACCACGGGGCACACGGCCTTTTTCTTCTATGTATTGTGCCTACGTGACCACACGGTAATACCCACAACTCTTCCGAAGCGACATTTGCACTGTTTTATGTTTTTTTTGTGTCTCACACCCTCATGCACCTTTATCGTAAGAACATCCCTTATCTACGATCAGAAGATAATATGAAGCTGGTTTTAAACTAAAAGTCGTTGAAGCGGCGAAAGAAATTGGGAACTGCACTGCTGCAACAAAATTCGATGTTCTTCCATGTGAACCCTGAATACCATGAGGACTGATTGAGGTCACTGATGTTAGGTAGAATGCCTAGAGGGGGCTGGGTGGTCTCGTGGCCACAGGACCCCCTGCAGATTTTATTTTTTTTCTCCAGCTGGCTGGAGTTTTTTTTTGTGTTTTTTCTGCCCTCTCTGGCCATTGCACCTTACTTTTATTCTATGTTAGTGTTCCCTTATTTTAATTCTTATTTATTTTGTCTTTTTTTCTCTTTCTTCATCTTGTAAAGCACTTTGAGCTCCATCACTTGTATGAAAATGTGCTATAAAAATAAATGTTGTTGATGTGTCTGAGAAAATTGATGCAAGATCGGAGGAGGCAAGAAGATTTTGATTGAAGATTCGCATTTTTGAACAGGCATATAAGTCGGGTAGTATAATTTGTATTGAGAAGAATTTATATTGATAGCTTTGGCATGCGAGGGCTTCATGATATACAGTATTTTTGGTTTTGCTATTGGGGTGAGAATGTAGCTGTGATCTCTTTGCCAAAAACGTAAAAAGTTGGCAAGGTATCTCTGGCCAAGCAGAAGGTAGGTACGCTGTAACGTCAAACGTTGCCACTGTATCTGATCATGTTCAGTTCTGATGGGAGAGCGTCCACCACGTGGGGAGAAGATAGATAGATAGATAGATAGATAGATAGATAGATAGATAGATAGATAGATAGATAGATAGATAGATAGATAGATAGATAGATAGATAGATAGATAGATAGATAGATAGATAGATAGATAGATAGATAGATAGATACTTTATTAATCCCAAGAGGAAAGTCACATAGCCATGATATCTATGCCAATGAGCAGCTCTCCCTCAAAAACATCAAACGTTACTCCTTAACAATCTCAAGATGGTAATGTCTGATGAACAAACAGGTATCGCTAGCTAAGCGCTCCAACACGTGGTGTGACTCGAATGGAGGCTGGCAAATGAGCGAGGAGGGCCCTACCCCACATCCCTCCCCTCGGCCCACAACCTGCCTCTCAGATTCGCAGGAATATATCGGTGCCGCAACCAAGCTATGATTCTTAGCGCGATGAGAGAAGTCGGAAAATCAACCGGAAGGTTCAAAGCAAATTCTAGAAAAAAAACTCAACCTAAATCCGTTAAGTAATTCTCTTGTGAAAAGTGGACAGACATACAGACAGACAGGCAGATGCTTCCTGACTCGTGTAAGCCTCATTTTGCAATTTGGTGGGCAGAGAGGCATAGTGGTTAAGTCTTTGGACTTCAAACACTGAAGGTTGCCGGTTGTGTGACCACGAGTAAGTCACTTCACCTGCCTGTGCTCCAATTGCAAAAACAAAAAAATAAATGTAACCAATTGTACTCCAATCTTGTAAGTCACCTTGGATAAAGGTCAGTCACTTTGTAACCCACTTTGTCCTGAACAGGGTCACGGGGGCCTATCTCAGCTTTTTAAGGCAGGAACCAACCCTGGACCAGGCAATAGCCCATCACTGGGCAAACACACACACGGGTCAATTTATAATCATCAATCCACCTAACTGGGAGGAAACTGGACCACCCGGAGGAAATCCACACAGACACTGGGAAAACATGCAAACTCCATGCAGGGAGGACCCGGGAAGCGAACCCTGGTCTCCTTACTGCAGGGCAGCGACTACCACTGTGCCACCCTTTTATAAAGGTATCAGCTAAATAAGTAAATATAAATTTAGGACTGTAAGTTTTAAATGTCTCTTTGGTAGGAGTTGTTCAGAAGTGCACCATAACGACCTTTGACAATTATTCTTTTCTCTTTGTTCTCCAGTGTTCCTGAATTTGATATCGGTGAATGATGAAGAGGATTAAGTGCTTGGTTTAACTGCGTGATTGAGTTCAGCTTGTGTTAGCTGCACAGATTTTCATTTCTAGATTAGGGTTAATTCTTTTGATGAACACATCACATCTGCTTAAATGAGTTAAATTAGCATAGTGCAAGACCTTATCAAAAGGGGTTATGAAAGGCTCACCTCTGTGAGAAGAATTATTTCTATTAGTGGAGTCCACGGTGATTTGAATGATAAAAAGTTTTCTGAAGTATGAATAAGTGAAACCCAAAGAAGATGAATTCTTCAGAGGTCAAAAGATAATGCTCTGCAACTGCAGAAAAACTGGCTGGTTTAACCGTTTCAGGGCAGATGTCGACTTTGGGTCGATAGACTTTTGGAATCGGCTGTAAACCGTGACAAAACTTGCTGTTACGTTTTGGTTCGACTATCTTTGCGGGAAGGAAAGGTTTGCTTCATTGATCGGACATCTAGTTTACAGTGCACCCGTGAGTAACGAAGAGCAAACCACCTCTAAAATGGCATCGACATCTGGCGAGAGACCAAAGCGATAACTCTCTAAGCGAAATACAGTAGAACCTCTGGTCACGAACGTTTCCGAACACGTACAAATCGGGTTACGATCAAAAAGTTTGCCAAAACTTTGCATCTGTTCACGACCACACGCTCTGGTGGGGAACAAAAACACTGGCGGCCTGTTTCCCTACGCGCCAATGGTTTCCCATTCTCCATCTCCCATTTTCTTTTGTTTGCATGTACAGGGCCTAACAAAGCAGCTGATGTTGCAAAAGGAGCTACAATGTTAACCAAGCGGAGGCCTCAAGTGCTGGAAGAGGTGGAAAAACTGCTGCTAGTGTGGCTGAACGAGAAGCAACTTGCAGGGGAGAGCGTAAGCGAGGCGATCATATGCGAGACAGCCAGGAAGATTAATGGAGAGGAATTTAAAGCCAGTAGAGAATGGTTTGAAAAGTTTCGCAAGAGAAGTGGCATTTAATTGTTTTTCCCTGTGCTTAAAAAAAAGTGTTTTACGAACCGCTCGCAGTAGAGTCTAGCACGAACTCTTACAATGTTAGTTTTCTCTGTTATTCAATGTTTTTACATTTAGTTTACTATTACACTGTGCATTCTATGGTATAATTAACTATTTTTGTGCTTAAATATATATATATATATATATTTACATACAGTTCGTACGGTCTGGAACGGATTAATTGTATTTACATACAATCTTATGGGGAAATTACGTTCGGGTCACGACCAAATCGGATCACGTCCAGAGTTTTGGAACGAATTGCGGTCGTGACCAGAGGTACCACTGTATTTTAAAGCTGAATCGGACTCTTTTGATCGATTTTGATGCGAGTGATCTGGAGATGGAGATGGAAAATGAAAGTGAGGTACCGGCATCAGCTGATGGGTGCCCAGCTGACCGTGGTACTGAACACGATAGCCAATGCGCCAACAGCAACGTTCACCTGGGAGCCCCAGCACACACCAATGTTGACTTCTGTGTGAAACCCTTGCTTTGTGTCCTTTGCAGAAAACCGAGGTTTTTGGAAAAAATATCCCACCCTCATAGAGTTAAGAGCAAAAAACTTTAGTGTATCTACTGAGGCGGCAAAGTGGCGCAGTGGGTAGCACTGCTGCCTCGCAGTTAGAAGACCCGGGTTCACTTCCCGGGTCCTCCCTGCGTGGAGTTTGCATGTTCTCCCCGTGTCTGCGTGGGTTTCCTCCCACAGTCCAAAGACATGCAGGTTAGGTGCATTGGTGATTCTAAATTGTCCCTAGTGAGTGCTTGATGTGTGTGTGCCCTGCGGTGGGCTGGTGCCCTACCCGGTGTTTGTTTCCTGCCTTGCGCCCTGTGTTGGCTGGGATTGGCTCCAGAAGACCCCCGTGACCTTGATGTTAGGATATAGCAGGTTGGATAATGTATCTCCTGAGTTCTGCTTAAACATTTTTGCTTTGCTTCCTTGGTTTAGATTTTCAAGCATTATTATTTAATAGCACCCTGAATATGCCTCTGCAGTTTGCATTTTGTCTTATTTCTTATCTCTATACATATATAAAATCCAACGTCGGTCTGTCTGCTTTTCATGAGAGAACTACTTAACGGATTAAGATCGGGTTTTTCTTCAAGAATTTGCTTCGACATTCTGGTTGATTTTGCGACTTCTCTCATCGTGCTAAGAATCATAGTTTGCTTGCAGAAGTGATATACTCATGCTAAGCCGAGACAGAGGCTGCAGGCCAAAGGGAGGAGGAAGCCCGACGTCAGGTGTAGGGAGCCGGGCGGTGCTCTCTTCATTCACGTGCCAGCCTCCGTTCGAGTCGGTCTACCTCTGTGCTTTGGAGCGTACCTCGCCTCCGCTTAGCTAGCGATACCCGTTTGTTTATTGATTTTTAAAGTTTGCCCTTTGTCACTACTATGTGGGTGCAGCTGCGGGGGACAGCTAGTACGAGATAAATGACCTTTACCTATTGGAGAATTCAAGCAAAACAAAACTTTATTCTACAGTATATATGTTCTTTCTCTTGTAAACACCAAGCCAATATTAGTGCTCTTAGCTATGTAATAGGGTGTAGAGCAGTATGGAAAAATCTCTCAAATTAAAAGTATATTCTTCATGCAAGTACTGAGAGATTGATTTAGTGTAAGCTAAGCCTGCCAAGGGGATCCCACTACAGTATTGCTGTGTGTTAATTACTTGCTGCTTCATCTCCATTTTCATTGAGCCAATTTGTACATGGCCACTTAGAAAAAACGATCACGTTACCCATTTTACTCACAAGCTGAATGAAATGTGTTTCCGTTGACCTCGCAGTTTGATTATAGATTGGACAACATTTCATTTAGCTTTAAATCTACTGGTTTCTGTAATTAAATTCAACCCTGCCTTTGGTCAACCTACCTTGCAGTATATTTTCCATAACAAGCATACTTCTGTTGTTCCATCTAAACTGTGTTGGTAAATCTCAATGTTTTGCCTGTGCTAGAATTTCCTAGAAATTCTGTTATTGCACCTGTTGCTTCACAGACCACAAAGCTCACTCACAGACAGACGTTTCTCATCTTATTTTAAATGTCTGTTTGGCAAGCGGTTACTCCTAGGTGGCCATAGGATGAATGCTGCTAGTGCCGTTATTTGAAGATGGATTTGATATTGTAAGATGGACAACTTGAAGTTATAGAAAGTTAGCTCAGTCAATCAAGAACTACTTAACAGATTTAGATCGGGTTTTTTTCTAGAATTTGCTTGAACATTCCGGTTGATTTTGCAACTTCTCTCCTCGTGCTAAGGATCATAGTTTGCTTACAGGAGCGATATATTCACGCTCATCTGAGACAGATGAGGGGAGAGGAAAATGTGATGTTAGGAATGGGGAGCCGGGTGGTGCCATCCTCTCTCACATGCCAGCCTCCGTTCAAGTCGCTCTACCTCTGTGTTTTGGAGCATAACTTACCTCCGCTTAGCTAGCGATACCCGTTTGTTTATTGATTTTTAAAGTTTTTCCTGTTTCACTAATATTTGGGCAGAGCCACGGGGGACAGCTAGTATAAGATAAATGACCTTTACCTATTGGAGAATTCAAGCAAAACAAAACTTTATTCTATTCTGAGACAGAGGCTGCGAGCCAAGGGGAGGGGAAGCATGACGTCAGGAGTGGGGAGCTGGTCTACCGATGTGTTTTGGAGCGTACCTCGCCTCCGCTTAGCTAGCGGTACCTTTTCATTAATTATCTATATATATAATTCACTAAGTCCATGACAAGCAAGACACACGCAAGACAGCCACGCCCGCCAACTAACAATTCACTAAACAGCCGACCATGGCGCGAGAGCTAAAGCATTTGCCAAGAATGTGTTCATTAATCAAGAACGAAAGTCGGAGGTTCGAAGAAGATCACATACCGTCGTAGTTCCGACCATACACGATGCCAACTGGCGATCCGGCGGCGTTATTCCCATGACCTGCTGGGCAGCCAACCAGGTAACCAAAGTCTTTAGGTTCCGGGGGGAGTATGGTTGCAAAGCTGAAACTGAAAGGAATTGATGGAAGGGCACCACCAGGTGTGGAGCCTGTGGCTTAATTTGACTCAACACGGGAAACCTCACCCGGCCCGAACGTAGCTCACAGGTGTATGCGACTGAGGCGGTGTGTGCAAAATGAACAGTCAATGTGACTCACAAGTGCATGTGGACTGTACACAGACGAAAGCAATTCAGGTGAGGAGTTGGGGGCTGACACATGAGCAGGCAGTGCATACTGAACGATGACTAAGAGATGACTTAAGAAATCGGCAGACTAGAATGGCGGGGGCGGAATGGGAGTCAGACGATCGAACTTGCCTATCTAGAGGATGTAAATGTCCTAACACGGGTTCCGTAGGTGAACCTGCGGAAGGATTGTTACCGGTTGTGCCGACCCGTCGTTGGACAGTTAGGACCCGAAACCTCTCGGGCCCGCTTCCCCGCCCTCTCTCCAGAGTTCCATCTTTGCATTCACTTACAGTCGTATCCTCAAATCCACCCCATTTGGACAACTGTGTCTTTCAGGAAGTGTTCACCCATCAATACACAATTATGCGGCATATGCTACGCCGCGGGTTGGCTAGTATATTTATATTTATAAAGCTGGTCCTGTTTCACTTCTATGTGATAAAAGTAACATCATCTCAGCCAGTTATACACATGGACATATTCAAACACTAGAATTTTAACTAAAGATATAGATATCTTAGAGATAGATGTCATAGACAGAGGACACAGGTACCTAGAGGCGGTACAAGAGCCATCTTTAGAGATGCTGATAACGTCAAAGCCATCAGTACAAGGAGTTTGAAGAAATATTGTATTAAAATGGGGTGGCACGGTGGCACAGTGGTACTGTCTCGCAGTAAGGAGGGTTTGCTTCCTGGGTCCTCCCTGCGTGGAGCTTGCATGTTCTCCCCATGTCTGTGTAGGTTTCCTCCCACAGTCCAAAGACATACAGGTTAGGTGCATTGGCGATCCTAGAGTGTGCTTGGTGTGTGGCTGCCTTGCGGTGGGGTGGTGCCCTACATGGGGTTTGTTCCTGCCTTGCACCCTATGCTGGCTGGGATTGGCTCTAGCAGACCCCTGTGACCCTGTGTTAGGATATAGCGGGTTGGACAAAGAATGACTGACTGACTGTATTAAAATGCCTTAAAAATGGGTTTTAAAAGTTTCTGAACATTGTAGCAGAGTGTCCAGATGTATCAATGGTGCCTATAAGGAAATTCAAAGCTGCAAAACAATATGCAATTTTCTGAATTAATTAAACTGGAATGCATTCTTGAAATGACAGAATAATAATTACAGAAAAGACTCTATGCACAAGGACCCTGTTACACAGGACTATATCTGTTTTATATCTTCAGGCTCAATTAGGTTAAAGATAATTGGCTCTTCTAATTTAATGCATCAGTTGTAGTAGTTATTAGGTATGACAGTGACATTTTTAATTTCCCAGAAATCTGCCTTATTATTTTTCATGTTTTTCTCTCTGCACAGAACACAGTATCATGTGGCCAAGTCACAAATTTAATTGAACAGCCTGATGGAGAAAAATGGGTCAGTGATGGAATAAAGCGGCAGACGGATGAGAGATGAGAAAGAAATGCTGTGAGAGGTGAAGGAAGTCACTGCCGAAGTAGGTGAGCAAGCAGACATAAGGCATCGCTGCAATGTTTATTCTAGGAATATACAAAAAGAAAAGAAGCTTTTGCATAAACACCCCTTGAACCTTATTTAATTAAACATGGCAAATACTGACATATTGAATTAGGTATGCACAATCTACAGAAGATAATTCACCAATGAAAGCACAGTATGTACTAGAGACCAACCCTCTCGGCTTTGATGAGTGAAAATGACAGATCTATTTCAAGCCGTATTTCATGATGCATTTGGAGGAATATTGCGGACAAAATTAAATGAATAAATAAGCAACAAAAAAATGTATTTCATTACACATTTATTTATGCTCACATTTCGTGACACATTCATTTATTTTTGCTCACATTACACAATACAGTACTGTATTTATTTAATTTTGTCCAATATATTCCTTCATACCTTAGATGTACCATTCTGTTAAATTTCAGCTTTTCAATTAAATGAGAAATGGTGTTTTTGTTGGTGAGTGGACGAGTGAGTGAGTGAACTTTGTATTACAGTATAAAATATATATATATATATATATATATATACACACATAGTGGTTGTCTGAGAAGGAGAAGAAGCATCCTGGCCTGGGACGAGGATAGTTTCTTACCCAGACAGAAGGACAGAGAGGTTGGGCGGCTGGACAAAGGAACAAATTTGTGCCCAGAATGGACCAGCACATGTCGGAGGATGGAAGCAGTCCCATCCCCCATACAGCAGGTGGCAGTGGTCCACTGGTAGCATCCCAGTTTGGATACCCGCAGTGGTGCTTGGGAGTTGGAGTCCTGTCAGGGACCCTTGCTGCCAGTAGAGGCACGCAGTGACACTGGAATGCATTCCTGGGGCTGGCATGAAAATTAGCCAGCTACTTCATGTCGGGCAGTGAGAGTTGGGAGGCAGCGGGTAACACTCAAAGGAGGAGCAGAAAGAGAGAAAAGAGGGACACTTGTTCTAATTGCTATTTGTGCCTGGTCATTACTGGTCATTTGGCAGCTTATCTATATAATAAAAGCCCAGCGCCGTGTCCGTGTCCGGGTTCCTTTTGGCTGTATAGCCGCCCCGTAGAAAAGCCCCAGTCCTTCCCCTCTCAGAATTCCTGCTTACCCCCCTCCGTTCTTTCCCCTTTGCTTTTATTTTTCCTGTTCCCAAAAATCTTTTCAAAAGAAAAGTAAAGAAACAGACAGAGCATCACATTAACGTCTTCTCCCCTCTGCCCCTACAGCGTCCACCGCGCTTCTCGCGTTTTTATTTATACAAACACATTACATATAAAAACTATTTACAAAAAAAAAAATTAATCCAATTTTCCAAAGAGAACTATTTACAATACACATAGACTTTATACAAAAAAAAAAATCCTAATTAAATATTCTCAACAAGTGAAAAAAAAAAAAAAAAAAAATATATATATATATATATATATATATATATATATATATAGCATACCTTTTCAAAACAAAAGTAAAGAAAATAGACAGAGCGTCACATTAACGTCTTCTCCCCTCTGCCTATTAAATAATAAATGAAATCGATTATAAATTATTAACAAAAAGTAAATGAAATAAAAAAATCACAAAAGAAACAGAAACCACAATCTACCCTTACAGCGTCCACCTCACTTTTGGCGTTAGAGCCAAAAACGTGGTGTATGCAGGTTATGAGGTGTGACACTAATTAACGCCCGTACTACAACAGATTATATTGTTGATATACTATTAACTATTTACAGGGATCAACTCTTTTGGGGAAGTTCATAACAAAAAAAAAAAAATAAAATTATAAATAACATTTACACTTTGCTACATGTGCACTTGAGTATTTCGAGCCCCGCGTCAGAGTCGGATGGGTGTTTCATGCCGCGATTTTCTATTTTCTCCCTTCTTGCCCACTATGCCTTTCCGTCTTCAGA
This sequence comes from Erpetoichthys calabaricus, assembly GCF_900747795.2. Classification (NCBI taxonomy): domain Eukaryota; kingdom Metazoa; phylum Chordata; class Cladistia; order Polypteriformes; family Polypteridae; genus Erpetoichthys; species Erpetoichthys calabaricus. The sequence goes on along the minus strand of NC_041404.2, from coordinate 142,066,035 downwards.
TACCCATGTGCACTTTTACGGAGGAGGCCTTATCGAACAATGCCGAAACGAAAGGCAACTGAACCTGCTCCTGCGAGAGAGGACACATTACACCATGATCACGAAGCAAACAGGCAAAGGCGCGCCAGTCGCTCGCAAGAAACGGACACTCAGCATTCAGACAGATTAGCTCAACGACGCGTCTCTGCCACACAACGAAAGGCAACTGAAACCCCTACAGAGAGAGAAGACAGATTACGCCGTGATCGCGAAAGAAAGAGGCAAAAGCGTGCCAATGAGACACCCGATGAGAGGTCCTTACGATTGCAAAACAACCTTAATAGACAAACTCCTACAGAGAGAGAGGACACATTACGCCGTGATTGGCAAAGAAAGAGGCAAAAGCGTGCCAATGAGACACCCGACGACAGATCCTTACGATTGCAAAACAACCGTAATATATAGAGACGTATGGTCTCCCAAGAAACTCCGAGTGAACGCTCTCACCGTTCTCGCTCGCAACAAACTGACACTCACCACTCACAGACATTACCGCAACGACGCATCTCCACTCCTCTTCCTTACAACCATTTAGACAATGTATACGATTCTGATTACTCTGTGTCCCACACTTCGTGAAGCATGGGTTTTGTATTGAAAATTTGTTTCCCATGCAAAAATCAAATGCGGTGCGATGAAGGACCCAGTTCACGACTGCCAGGCGCGTTTAAACAGGGAGTCCCTTCAACTGTGGTCATCAAACGGGCAGCGTAGCGCGCGCCAAGTCGCTAGTTAATAATAAAATACTTTATTTGAACCCAGGACTGTGTGGAGTACTACTGTGTCTGAGATTTCAGGGCTCTCAAAAGTGGTGCCCCCTTGTGGTCACTTTATATTATATATATATATATATATATATATATACATATACACACACACAGTTGACCCTTGATATACGACCGGCCTGACATGCGAACAACTTGCTTTACAACCAAAATTTTTGTTTTCAATTTTGACCAACATATTGCATTACGACCTGAATGCGGTCACGTGTATCCGCTTGTGCGATTGTAAACAAACAGCCGAGAGTGTCTGTAAGCGTCAGTCGGAGCCCAGATACATGTGTTTGTGGACGAAATTTCAATCAGTGCAGTGATTTATATAATTTTTTTCGATAATTGCTAAGGAAGGAAGAGAAGGTAACGAAGGTAAAGAAAGTGATCACAATCGAAATGAAGAAGGAAATTGTGTGGAAATATGAGAGTGGCGTTCGTGTGACCGATCTCGCTAATATGTACAGTATGTCGAAATCCACCATCTCGACAATTTTACAAAGAAAGGATTTGTATAAGGAGGCTCCTTCCAAACAATAACCATCTTCCATTTCATTCTCCTCCTCCTTCCTTCTTGCAAGCCAAAGATGTCAACTTAAATGGTGAGTACAGTATGAAATTGTTTCTGGTAGGCTAGGCACTTTTTATAACTTTTTGGTTAGTACATTAGAAAAATTATTGGTGTTGGTAAATTATGCACATTATACAACCCTTTTCTATTAAAAAAAGTTAAGTAAGTGTTGCTGTGGGCAGTTCGGAACGCATTAAGGGCATTTCTATTATTTCTTATGGGGAAAAATAGTCTTGACTTACAACAAACTTGAGTTACAACCAGCCCTCGAGAACGAATTGAGTTCGTAAGTCAAGGGTCCACTGTATATATATAGATGTCTATGCATGGAAGTGTGTGTGTGTGTCTGTCTGGTTCGGAAGTGAGAGGTGGAGTCGGGGTAAAGGCTCCACCTCCAAGGAAACAGAAACTCACTTAGCCGCTAATAACACAAGCAAGGCGAGCATGTCAGCAAAACAAAATCTCGGAAGAAAGACAAAGTCGCTTAGCTGCTATCATCGGCAAAACGGGATCCCTTTTACTTTTCCTCCCGCTGCTAATGCACAAACAATGCGAGCACGTCGGCAAAACGAATCCGCCTGGGAGAGAGACGCCCAGAGTAGTTCCTTTCAGTGACCTGACATCTCTACATTTCAATTTTACTTTCTAGGACCCCGGGCTTTTTACAGCATACGCTTACATGGCTATATATATAGTAATAAAGGAACTATATTAACACCTGACCCGACATAGACAGACATGGGAGGCACACTTATAAAACAAATAAATGTTTTATTTTTCTTCGCCTGTGGGCAACGCCTTCCCCGTTCCCACAGGCACAACATAGTCCCAAAGCACAATAGCACAACCACCACAATACTTTTTCTCCTCTACGGCAAGCTTAGTCCCTCTCCTCCTGACTATGGCTCCTGGAGTAGTGTCTGCTGGTCCCTTATATAGGTCACCCAGAAGTGCTCCAGGTGCTCGTTGACCCAGTTCCAGCAGCACTTCCGGGTGTTTCGGAAGAACCACCCCCATGGGCTCAGGGACAGTTGCAGCACATCCTGGCAGCACCCCCGGATCCCAACAGGGCTGTTACAAACTTCAAGTCCCATGAAGCCCTGCAGGAGTCTGAGGGATCGCTGCCATCCAGGGGGCTGCCATCTAGTGTTCCAGGGGAGGTGATGCTCTGTCCACACTTGCTTCCCTTGGCCACCCATGACAATATATATTACTTGGTACATGTATTCCCTTTTTAACTAGAAATGGACTTGACAAAAGTTCAATAAATCCTGTAAAAGAACTTTCAAGAACTTAAGTGATCCATTTATGACAGTTAAATTGCAAGACTCCTTATTCTTACTGGCAAGTACCCCATATGATTTGGTGCTACGGATATCCTGGAGAAACCAAAGTTTACCTGCTTTTAGATAACAGGCACTTGGCAGTGGTTTTGGATGGCAAAAACTTAACTGGGACAAAACCTTTTTGTCACTGCAACTCGCCTGTTCTTGTTCCAAACCCACAACTAATGAATCACTAATAAATGAGCTGAGCTTCGAAACCAGTCTTACCACTGTTACCTTTTAAAGTGAACAACACTGTAACATCAGTCCAATGTAACCAGGAAAGCTTACCTTAGAATTTCTCTTTAGGTTATTCAGCAAAGAAGTGAAGCGGTTTTGTAGCTGCTGCATTTCTGAAGGCATTGAAGTACCTTCACTCTCTCTCATTGCAGGAGGCTGTTCAGTCTGTGAAAGTCTCTGTTTAAAGACAGAACATTGCAAATCACCCTCTAAAATAATAGAACATGGATATGAATACCTGATAAAATGTAACTCTGCATAACATTACAAAAATGTTACTAATGATATCTTGCCAACTCAACATACATTAAAAATTTGCCAACTAGAACAGAAATACTCGGTTGCTTCCCAAATGAACATTTTAGTCATATCACAGAACAGTCCAAAACATGCATTGTTTTATAATCACAGCTGCTTGAATTCTTATAAGTGGCATTGGATAAAAAATAAAATAATATCCTGTTTCGCTTTGTACTGAAATGTCATATGCTTACTACAGTTGCTTGTGACGGAATCTGCTGTGTAAGATGTTACATAAAATAGATTTGTTTATTCTGTACAGTGGAACCTCGGTTCATGAACATCTCGGTACACGTACAAATCGGTTTACAACCAAAAAGTTCGACAAACTTTTGCCTCGGTTCACAACCACATACTAGGTATACAAACAAGCCAGTTTCCCTTTCGGTTTGTGCGCGCCGATGATTTCCGCACGTGTTGCATTGTTCTCGGTCAGACGTACGTACTTGCACATGCGTGCGTGCTTTCGCTGTGAACTCTTTGTGCTCTATTTCATTTCCCTTCCGGTTCATACGCGCCAATTACTGTATTAAAGAACGTGTTCAGCCTCTCCCTGTTCATTGTTCTCAGTCACACGTGCATGCTTTATCTGTGAACTCTTTGTGCTCTACAGTACAGGTACTCGTCGACATACGACCTATGCAAGTTACGACTGTTCGACTTTACGACGCGTTTGACTGTTTCCCCTGCCAGCTGTTGGCAGCGCCAGTTTCCCGCCCTCTCAAGTCTCGCTACGCAGCAGTAAAAATATACGCAGCAGTGTTGCCCCACGTGTGTTTGTGTCTTGTTGTTTTGGCAATTTTCGATAATAATATAACCCTAACATATAACCCTATAATATTAACACTAATAGCAGCTTTCTACTCAAAACGGCAAACTTGAGAAGCTGCCAGCATCAAACCCAGAAGCTCTTGATTGGGCAGTTCTTAGGATTGCACTACGCAAGCAGTCGCATCAACTGCTTACCGCAACCTGCTTTCTTTTTTCTTCTTGAATAAAAGCGCACTTGTTCTGTTATACTTGTACTTGTGAAAGTGTTTATTTGATATTTGGACTTCAGGCTTCACACCAGTCATTCTCAGTCACACACACCACTCACATCCACATCCACAGTTATCCCAGTCTCGTTCGTGCACAAGTTTTATATACAATCATTACATTCAAATGTTAACAGTTCCCACACACAACTGCTGACTCCCAATCAAGAGCTTCTGGGTTCGATGCTAGCAGCTTCTCGAGTTTACCGCTTTGAGTAGAGAGCTGCTGTTATTGTTAATATTATACAATAAAAACATACATTTGATTTACGTCTGTAACAACCATTGTAAATTTATAGTGCTTGTCAAAGTTAGCGTTCACGCTCGCCCCGATCTGACACTGCTCTTTTCAAATAAAGACGCGCTATAACAGAGGTGAACTCAGATCAGAGAAAACAGAAGCCCTCCCCGCAAGAAATGTCGACTCACAGTGTATGAATGGCGTATGGAATAAGTGTGTTAAGCGTTATGTAAATACTTTTGCTGGATTTAACAGTGAACAAGAACTTGATGAGATTCGTAAAGAAATAGTGAAACTGTCAAAAGACCTTTCATTGGAATGTGAAATGGAAGATGTCGAGGAGTTGCTAGACCGGGAATCAGGTGAACTTATGAATGAAGAGCTGATAGAATTGGAAGAAGAAAGAGTGGCGGAAGAAGAAACAAGAGAATTGGAGTAAGACGAAGAGGAGGAGGTGCCACAAAGAATGTTCACCACAAAGGGATTGTCAGAAGATTTATCTACTGAATAAACTCCTCGCTCATTTTGAAAAAATGGACCCAAATATTGAACGATTTGCGAGGATTGAACGGATGGCACGCAACACATTTCGTCCTTATTGCGAAATTTATGAAGAGAAAAAAAAAACAAACAATTCAGACGAAGCTCACTATGTTTATGAAAAGAGCAACTCCTCCCATCACCCCGTCCGCAGCCTCACCTGATCTGATGAAGGCGATATCGACAACCCGCAGCCAAGCACCAGTGGTGCCAGGAATTAAATGTACAGTACAGTATTTCTTGTTTAGTACGTTTTCCACATATTAAACAAATTGTACTGTAGTATTTCATGTGCTTTTGCAGTTAACCATGGCTTCTAAGCACTGTAACCTCCTCTCCACCCAGTTCCTCCTCACTTCATGCCAGAACTCGACTCATGCAAGGTTAGTTTTCTTGGTGGTTTATGGTTAGTTTTTGTATTACGGATTTTTCAAATGGTCATTTTTCAGTTCGTAGCGTGAATTGTTGCAATGTTACTTTTCTTGGTTGTTTATTAAGTTACGGATTTTTCAAATGTTCTTTTTTTTTCCCTGCGATCGGGTTGTAAGGCTAGAGCGCAAACTGTTGCAATGTTACTTTCTTGGTTGCTTGTGGTTGGTTTTTAAATAAAGTTCGGATTTGTTCAAATGTTCCTTTTTTTACCCCCTGTGCTTAAAACTCATTAAAAAAAGCGTTTATACAGCGATCGGGTTATAAGGCTGTAGCGCGAACTGCTGCAATGTTAGTTTTCTCTGTTGTTCAAGGTTTTCTCAGTGTTATTCAATGTTTTTACATTTAGTTTACTATTACGATGCGCATTCTATGGTGTAATTAACTATATTTGTGCTTAAAAATCTTTAAAAAAAATATATTTACATACAGTTCGTACCGTCTGGAACGGATTAATTGTATTTACATACAGTTCGTACCGTCTGGAACGGATTAATTGTATTTACATACAGTCCTATGGGGGAAATTGCTTCGGTTCACGACCAAATCGGTTTACGACCACAGTTTTGGAACGAATTATGGTCGTGAACCGATGTTCCACTGTACAAAAAACAGCTATTGCTATTTCACCTTTCATTGCAAACAGCATTGCAAATAATGAGAGAAGGTCAATGTAATTTATACATTACTGCACACCTCTACTTTCAGACAACAAGAGAAGACAGGCATCTATTAAACCTTTTGCCCCGTGTTAGAAATGAATAATCAAGGCCCTTGTCTCTTAATAGCTTTCAATCTTTCTTTGGATGTCCTGAAAACGTCAACGACTTTTTCATATTTGGATCTCCTTTTTCACTAATTAAGGTTTTTGAAACCTTATTTTTCTTTGACAATATAATATGCTGCATTTTAGAATTAGCAACTGTAGAAAATGAAATGAAACATTAACTGTGTTCTGTATACTGTGATGGATGGCAAACAATTGGGTGGGTGTCCCAACCAGGATGGGGGCAAGGTTCCGTACCTGGATTGAAGGTTAGCCCTTCTGAGACATGAGAAGGAAGACAAGGACTGTCCTACCTTGGCGAGGAGACAAGTAGAAGATGCCAGTGTGAAAGTGGATAGGCTGGCATCCCGGCGAGGTTGAGAGACCAGTGTGATGGAAGGGCAGGGGGACACAACCCGTCAGGGCAACATGCTCCTCCAACACACTAGGTGGCATCATCCCTGGGCGACACCACCTGTATGGACACCTGCAAGGCATGCTGGGAACTGTAGTCCCATGGGGACAGCCTTGTTGGGTTCTGTAGCTGCCACCAGGGGGTGCTGTAGGGATCTCTCCAGGTGCACCGTCCATCACAATGCATTAAAAGGATGGATGGGATTAGAAATGAGGACATTAGGAGGGTCAGCTAAAGTTGGACGGTTGGGAGACAAAGTCAGAGAGGCGAGATTGCGTTGGTTTGGACATTTGCAAAGGAGAGATGATGAGTATATTGGGAGAAGGATGCTAAGGATAGAGCTGTCAGGGAAGAGGAGAAGAGGAAAGCCTAAGAGAAGGTTTATGGATGTGGTGAGGGAGGACATGCAGGTGATGGGTGTGACAGAACAAGATGACGAAGACAGAAAGATATGGAAGAAGTTGAGCCGCTGTGGCAACCCCTAACAGGAGCAGCCAAAAGAAGAAGATGCAAATCTCAGATTTATGTTTTCCTCAGAATATTATGATTTTGTAACAATGTGACTTGCTGCTTTACCCTTTCAGCACAAATGTGGTATCATATAAATTGTAACAATATGAAAAGAAACAAAAATGCCTCTCTATTATATAAAAAAATCCTTCGACGAGATGACTTTTGGAGACAAGACTTTTTGGAAGAGAGATTTTTTTTTCAAGTCCTGCCCTCCTCTCAAACATTTTCAAACAAGACCACGGTTCTCTCTCCTCTCATTCGTGTGAATGCATTTGTCAGACACAGTTCCTGCGCGCTCAGCTCTTATACATTTTAATGTTTTCCTCACTTTAAGATCCCAATTAAAGAAGACGTATTATGTCCAAATCTTATTGAAGAATTTCATCACGAAGGGTTATCAACATAAAAAATGAGTACACCGGCAATTCTAGCACCGAGAAACGATGAAGTCAAATGAATTAACGCAAAAATTGTCAATTGGTTACACGGCAAATTGGTTAAATGTGTATGAATAGACTCTGCTGAAACACTTGGTGGTGATGGTGCGGAAGATGAATACATCAACTTACAATATCACGAAGAATATCTGCAACCGTTGTGAGCGCTGAAGTCGGAAAATGACGAGATAAACAATTTAAAATTAAAAGCAATTTCTTTATTCTTTATTCTTGGTGAGTTAGAGAGACTGCCCCCCCATGCCTACGAAGAGACTGGAGCCCCCCTACCCCACTCATTCGCCCCCCCCAAGCTCAGTTCCACTGGCTGGTCAGAATAGATGGTCTTGCTTAAAAGAAAAAATTCCTCTTTATATTACCTAGCTTATTCATTAGCCAAAGAGAGAACAGAAAAAAACATAACAGTTCATTTTGAGGTCATACATAAATTAGGGTTACATCTTTAATTTATGACATTTAGGAGTACAGAAAAACAAAGCAGTACCAGGCGCATACATTATCTAAAGACTGTGACCTCTCAGTACACACACACAAACTCATTTTAAGCAGTTTTCTTAAAGTTCATTGCATTAGTAATAAAGAGATTACATTCTTATAACTTTAATATTTTCATTAGATTATATTTGTTTGATTAGATTAATAATCCTTATTTATTAATTCATAAATTACATTTTTGTCTTATATTTTTAGAAATAAAAATCTAATAGCTCTCTGCAGCATGATTAATACAAAATACAGTCACTGGTATTTTGTGAGTTAAATACTTATAATCATCTGCGGTGGGTTGTCTCCCTGCCTGGGGTCTGCTTCCTGCCTTGCACCCTGTGTTGGCTGGGATTGGCTCCAGCAGACCCCCGCAACCCTGCAGTTAGGATATAGCAGGGTGGATAATGGATGGATAGATGGATACTTATAATCATTACAGTTAATAATGTTTTTTCTGCTTTCTCACTGTCAACACAGTCCGGTCTTACAACTCACGAATTACTGTTGAAAGAAGGATGTATCCAAGAAAGGTAATGTAGTACTTCTTCAGGGGATAACATTAGACAACAAAGGAGATCTTGATATGCCATTCGTATTAAAACATTAACAGTTTCCCGTTAGAATACATTTTGCATTGTGTTGATGCATATTTAACAACTCCCATGAAAATAGAAATCGGTTTAAATTGTACATCTGCATCCCCATACGCAAGCAGCAGAACTGCAAAGAGGCTAGAGCATAGCACTGGCCAGGGGTTGGCGAGAGAAGCGGGCAGAGGGCAAAGTCTCCTACTTTATAATATGAAATAAAGACAATTTCCAAATACCATATTAGAAAATACACAAAACTAGGCACATACAGTACTTAACCCCACTGCCGAAACCTAATAACCTCATGGGACATTTTATAATTGATTTCTAAAATTAAACTATGAACTGGGCTCTTAGATTAAACTCCCATTACTTTAATGGAAACATTCACCCAGCCTATAGTGAATATAATTAATAGTTTTCATTAATAGCCGCTGTTGGTTTCTTAACAGCAGCTACTGTTAACGGTTTATTCAAGAAAACTAAAATATTTTTTGTTAAGAATTATGGAGCAGTTGGGTGGGGGGGGTTGAATTCGGTTTTATTACATTTTGTCTTTATTTTGTTCCTGCTTTATTTTTTTAACTTTGATTTTTCTTCTTTTTTTTCCCAGTTTGACAATGAAGTCATTTGTTGTCTAAGTTTGACTTGATTGTATGCAATGTTCCATCATTCCATTATCCAACCCGCTATATCCTAACTACAGGGTCACGGGGGTCTGCTGGAACCAATCCCAGCCAACACAGGGCACAAGTCAAGAAACAAACCCCGGGCAGGGCAACAGCCCACCGCAGGGCGTATGCATTTTAACAAAAACACAAACACACAGCACAGCACAGCAGATCTGTCAAGGTCAACGCAGGCAGGAATTAGGCCTCCCCTGCACCAGTCTGTTTGTGCAACTTGTTTACTTCATTTGACCCAATGTGTTGTGACAGTAGATGGCGCTATACCAGCACTCAACCCGACACAGACAGACACAGGAGGCACACTTATAAAAGCGCAAGCTTTTTTTTATTTTATTTTCTTCCCTCCCCATTCCCACAAGTACACAACAGTGTGCGCGCACACACACACACACACCAAGCGCATACCAGGGACAATTTAGGATTGCCAATGCACCTAACCTGCATGTCTTTGGACTGTGGGAGGAAACCGCACTACCCAGAGGAAATGTATGCAATGTTATTTTCTTCAATAAAAAAAAACCCCATTCAGTACTTCATTATCAAGCTTTTAAAAAATAAGGACAATCTTATGTTATGCACAGGCTTTTAAGAGAAATGTCAGCCTGCCTTTCACTCCAGTCGCTGCACAGTAAGAGCCTTAACTTGTGTACCAAAAATTACATTTATATATCATCCAATGTAAGAAAAATTATAATCATTATGCTTTTAGGTTTAATCACAGTTTTTAATCCTACTGGCCACAGCCCACCCGCTTGAGAATTTACTTGGACTGCCAGGCACTATTTTTTGGGAGATTTACTGCCCACTTACCAAATTATTAAGTGTTTTACTTTCTCGTATACGAAATATAGCGAATGTATTGTAATCGTTCAAAAATTTGATTTCAAGATTTTGATGAATCTCGACGCTTAAGACCTCCCCGAGTTCGAAAATACAATTTTTGGAATTGTGTGTGTATAAACACGATAACTTCAGTACGCTTTCACTTAGGTCAACTAAACTTTTGCATACAAGTATTAGGTACAAAATGTCTAACTCTTGAGCTATTTCCGCTAACCGGAATTGGTACTTTTTTATTCATGCAGAGTCCAATTTGTTCAACTTTACTTTTATAATAATTGCTCAATATATTATTAATTTGATTTGATTTGTTGTTGATGGTTCTTTAATTGTACTTAATATAAAAACAGAATCATTGTCTTGTGGTTTACTCCTCAAATATCCATCCCCATATCCGAGTATATGAAAAAGTCGAGGGGAGAGCACTCCCAATTTCTGATGATAGTACTTATTCATTCTTATCGTCGGTTAAATTTGGTGTCACCTAGGGTTTAATGTGGAAAACGTTTCTATTTTCTCTTTGTATGTTGTGATTATGGGTGAAAGCTTTCCACCGCCCTCCATTGGAAAAAGTGGGCCCAACAGAAATGGGTGGGTTGACGGATGTTACCATTAGACAGAATTGTTTGGGCACATTTTCAGTCGTATACTGAAGACACTCAATCATATTTATAAAGGGAGAAAAGCTTTAGCGAGATGAAGGGTATGTGGCAAATGATTGGCTTTTCAACTCAGAATTCCTTCTATTCATTCATTTTTAAACTCGCTTAATCTTTAATTAAATGAGTTTTCATTTTAGTTTGGATGAATTAGCATTAAAATGAAGTATTACTAAGTTCACATTTCTTGTCATGTTTACACAGTATAATTAGATCCTTGCTTGCATGGCTCTCTTACAACCTAGAAGTTGTAAATGCGACATCAGACTACGAATACCTCTGATATTTTTTTTTGCAGTTTCTGCTAACCTAAACTTTACCTGAGGCAGTTTATCGCTTAGCTTTTCACCATTTTAGGTCATTCACTACATTTCAACTGATTAAACTGGAAGAAAAACTGGAGTGCTAGGGTGTTGTACCGTATCAGCCATTATGAATATAGTGAGACGTCAAGCAAAATGACCCCTTTTATTGGCTAACTAAAAAGATTAAAATATGCAAGCTTTCAAGGAAACTCAGGCCCCTGTAAACACCCTGCCTAAAGAAGGGGCCTGCATATTGTAATCTTTTTAGTTAGCCTATGAAAGAGGTCATTTTGCTTGACTTCTCAATACAAGAAAAAATGGGAAAACTAAGGTGTTCTAAAACATTTGACCGGAAGTGGATTTGTCTGAGTACCATGATGTTGTAATGTTCTGCTTTTTGAAAATAAAACAAGAATTGAAATTAAAAAAATGAATTGCTAATCAGAAAATTGAAAAGGTATGACGAAACAGATTGTAAATAAACCCTCAGAAAAGAGGAGTGGGTCGAGTCTGTTAAACTCGCTTGTATGAATGTGATGTTAATTTGCTGTAATTTTAATTGAATCTACAGTAGTGCTGCAGATGCTGTTGTTCATGAATGAAGGAAGAAGAAGACCTGACTGTGCAGGATGGAAATATTGAAGGAGATACTGCAGAGGATTTTACAATACACTACAACTTACTGTACTGTGCAATAAAATCTACATTAACTTCTATAATATTCTTTATGCACACAGCTATAAGTATAAATATAAGTGAAGGCAGCCGACAGCTCATTTTCCATACCAAAGCATATGCTGGATGATAAAGAGAAAGAAATTAACAAAAACACAAAGACATAGCACAGCAGATCTGTCAAGGTCAACGCAGGCAGGAATTAGGCCTCCCCTGCACCAGTCTGTTTGTGCAACTTGTTTACTTCATTTGACCCAATGTGTTGTGACAGTAGATGGCGCTATACCAGCGCTCAACCCGACACAGACAGACACAGGAGGCACACTTATAAATGCGCAAGCTTTTTTTATTTTATTTTCTTCCCTCCCCATTCCCACAAGTACACAACACAGTCCCCAAGCACATCACACACTCACAGTGCACAATACTTTTCCTTCCTTTCTCTTTCATTCTCCTCCACTCTCCCTCCGGCAAGCTTCGTCGTCGTCCTCCTCCTCCTCCCGACCAGTAGTGGCTGCTGGCTCCTTTTATAAACACACCCAGAAGTGCTCCAGTTGCTTGATGACCCATTTCTGGAAGCACTTCTGGGTGTGGCACAAGAGCTGCTCTGTAGGGCTCAGACAGCAGCTACAGCACCCCCTGGCGGCGCCCACAGATCCCAACAGGTCTGCACCAAACTCCAACTCCCATGAAGCCCTGCGGGAGTCCTAAGCACTGCTGCAACCCAGGGGGGGGGGCTGCCATCTAGCGCTCCGCGGAGGTAACACTCTGGATAGGCCGGCTCCCCAGGTCCTCCCAGCATGGAGTATGCATGTTCTCCCTGTGTCTGCGTGGGTTTCCTCCCACAGTCCAAAGACATACAGGTCAGGTGCATTGGCGATTCTAAATTGTCCTTAGTGTGTGTTTGGTGTATGGGGGTGTGTGTGTGTGTGTGTGCATGTGCACCCTGCTGTAGGCTGGCGCCCTGCCTGGGATTGGTTCCTGCCTTGCACCCAGCAGACCCCCGTGACCCTGTAGTTAGGATATAGCGGGTTGGATAATGGATGGATGGATGGATGTAATTTACAAGGAAATGCTGAATGGGCCATTCCATACCAATTTGGCCTTATATTTCTAGTATTTTCCAATGTCATTGTTTATGCACCGCCAACGTGCCTATAAAGAGCAAGAACAGGGATATCCTCCTCAGCAAAGAAGATCAGAACGACCGTTGGATAGAGCATTTCCGCGAGACCCTCAACCAGCCAGCTCCGGACTCAACCCACGATTTCGATACAATCGTTCCTTCCGAGCCTCTGGAGGTGAGTGTGGGCGGAATCACAACGGAGGAAGTCAAGAAGGTGATTCGAAGTCTTAAGAACAATAAGACCCCGGGGTTAGATAGGATCTCAGCAGAAATGCTGAAGCATGGTGGAGACCAGACGATCCGACGATTGACCCGACTGCTAGATAGCGTCTGGCGGGAGGAATGGGTCCCAGTGGACTGGAAACGAGGCGCCATTGTCAAGCTGCCAAAAAAAGGGGCCCTCTCTGACTGTAACAACTGGAGAGGAATCACGTTACTATCGGTGCCTGGAAAAGTGCTTGGCATCATTCTGCTAAATCGACTCCGTCGCGCTATAGACCAAATGCTGTGAGAAGAACAAGCGGGGTTCAGGCAAGGACGATCGTAAAGTGAGCAGATATTTTCGCTCAGGAACATTATCAAGCAATGCGCCAAATTCCAAAAACCGCTCCTGATAAATTTCATCGACTTCAAAAAAGCCTTTGACAGTATCCACCGTAAATCATTGTGGTGCATAGCCGCACTCTATGGCATACCCCAGCGCTTTATCTCCTTCTTCAAGAATCTGTATCAAGGCTCAAGCTGTTGTGTGAAGACCGAAGAGGGCCACATGGATTTCTTTGATATCGAGACGGGCATCCACCAAGGTTGCGTCCTATCACCTTTTCTCTTCTTCCTTGCAATCGACTTTGTCACCAAACGCACGATGGACAACGCGGGTTTTGGTATCGGCTGGAAAGACCAAGCTCGCCTCACCAACCTGGATTTCGCGGACGATGTAGTGCTACTAGCCTCGACCAAACCCTCCTTTCAACGAATGACCATCTCACTGAGTGAAGAGGCTTCGAAGGTGGTTCTTTGCATCAGCACTGAAAAGTTGAAGATTATGACCATCAACCGAAGGACAAGCACAGGAATCAAGATTGAGAATAAGCTGGCAGATGAGGTCAACCAGTTTTCATACCTCGGGATCGTCGTGGCCAAGGACGGCGGCACGGACGTGGACGTCAGCTACAGAATTGGCAAGGCCTCAGCAGTCTTTCAATGCCTCCACCAAATTTGGGCATCAACATCGGTCAGCACGCCCATCAAGATACGCCTCCTCAACACCATTGTTATTCTGACGGCCATCTATGCTAGCGAGACATGGAAATATACGAAGCAGGTCGCCGGAAAGCTGAACACATTCCAACAATGCTGCCTAAGAAAAATTCTTCAAATTTCCTATCGCGCCCGCATCACAAACGATGAAGTTCTAAGAAGAGCAAACACTCGCCGACTGGAAGCGATTGTCACCAAGCGCCGAATGTGCCTTGCAGGGCAAGTTCTCCGCCTACCAGAAAATCGGCACTCGAAGATCGTGATGTGCTGGGTTCCCCCGGGGGTAAAAAAGAATGCTGGACGACCAAAGATCACCTGGAGAAGAACCCTGCATGAAGACCTCAAGAACATCGACATCAGTTGGCAAAATATGAATGCTATCGTTGAGGATCGACCTCGTTGGCGGACGCTTGTCGCCCGATGTGCGGAAATGCACGGGAGGAACTAAGTCTAAGTAAGTAAGTTATGCACCTTCTGGTAGAAAAATATGAAGAGATGCAATCAAACTCTGCTGATTGGCAACATTTTATAATTGTGATTTTCATATTTGCTGCCCTTTCCATTATAATTTTTTTTTTTTTTTTTTAATTGATTTTTTCCCATACAATCAAGTCAAGATTAACAAAACTAACTTCGGCCTCTGCACCCTCACCTTTGAAGGTTTTAAAACTCCATACAAACAGAAATGTGGGATTAGCGAAAAGTCAATTTGCAACATTTGCCATTTCCTTTTCCACGAGAGCTTCCATTTCTCAAGTTAAATTACAAAAAAAAAAAAAATCACCGCAATATGTGACTAATGTGTTCTTTATGGATAGCGTCTGGTTTATTGCCTAAAAGTCTTGCACAGTTTGTCATTTTATTCTAATTTGCATCTCGTCAGCCAGGCTTGCTCCATTAGTGTTATTAAAATTCCTTCTGACTTTTACAAAAATTACTTACTTGATTTTCATGTATTTTTTAATATAAACACCGGTTATTTCAGAGGACTCTTAATGGGTCCTGTGAACTAACTGAACTAATCTCGGACTGGACTCCTGACTAGAAAAATGTGACACGTATAACCTGTCAACACTGTCATCCATCCATCCATTTTCCAACCCGCTGAATCCGAATACAGGGTCACGGGGGTCTGCTGGAGCCAATCCCAGCCAACACAGGGCACAAGGCAGGAACCAATCCCGGGCAGTGTGCCAACCCACCGCAGGACACACACAAACCCACCCACACACCAAGCACACACTAGGGCCAATTTAGAATCGTCAATCCACCTAACCTGCATGTCTCTGGACTGTGGGAGGAAACCGGAGCGCCCGGAGGAAACCCACGAAGGCACGGGGAGAACATGCAAACTCCACGCAGGGAGGACCCGGGAAGCGAACCCAGGTCCCCAGATCTCCCAACTGCGAGGCAGCAGCGCTACCCACCGCGCCACTGTGCCGCCCACTGTCATACTTAAAGAGAGAAAGTCTGAAATCATTGTTTACACATTCCATTTTTAAAATGGCTTTTACCAGTAATTTTTTTTCTTCAAAACATACATTTCCAACCATTTTCTTCTTATTTTTATATTTTTAATTCTGTCTCTACACATTTTTCCTTTTCTGTCTGTGAAGGGGGTGGCACACTAGCGCTGTGGTTGTGCTGCTGCCTACTAACAAGGAGGCCGAGGTTTACGTCTTGGGTCCTCCCCGTGTGTAGTTTGCATGTTATCCCCGTTTCTGTATCCCCACAGTCCAATGCAGGTTACATGAATTGGCATTGTGTGTGTTTTCCCCTGGTGCCAGACTAGTGCCTTGTGCAGGCCTTCAGGGATTTTTCCTGCCTTGCACCTTTTTTTTTTGCTGGCATGGGCTCCAGCTTCCCCGTAAAATGGATGGATGAATGGATGTCTGTGTAGGCAGTAAGATGTGATAAGGAAGCGTGATCTGTCAGCTACATTTAGCTTCCCTTGCTTTTGACACCCATGGCAGTAAAATGTGGTAAGGCAGCAAAAAAAAAAGGCAGAACAGCAGCATACAAGTAAACCCCGCAATTCGCTAGCGAATCGGAAATCCTAGAATGGCAATCAGTCCCTGTGAACTACACCTGAGGTAAAGCGTGCACGCCAGGTTGTACGGCCGCGACCGCCCACACCACCGCATATACCCTCCATAATATGTCTTCATGCAGCGGCTTCCCACCGAGGCGCATATTCAGTTGTGGCACTCGCCCCACAGTCAGACGCAGCAGCCTCCCAGAGTCAGTAGGTGGCCCCCAAACAACACAACCTGTTCAAGCAGTCGGTGTCAGCGAAGGCAACAGACTCATGTCTCCACAAAACGAATCTACTTGTTTGAGCCGCGACTCCTTTCACAAGCGCGTTGTCACAGCATGGACCTTTGGGGTTTCCGTACATCCGGTGAGCCCTGCGCCCATCCGGTTTACAACCTTCGGTTAGTAATATGGATTGGCCAGGGTGTGGGTGGATACAATGGACTGGCATCCAGTCCAGAGCAGATTCATGGTAGAAGCCATAGACAGAGTTTTTTGGCAGTGCCCCTAAATGCAACAAAATCTCAATAAGACATGGTTATACATATGCAATATTGTGATAATGATAAATTTGTTTTATAATGTCGTCTTATAACATATCTTTCTCTCCTTATTGTGAGAGATGGCCGGCAGCTCAATCCAGCCGGGACGTCCCAGGTTGGGAAGAATAGAGAAGGGCAGCCTTTCCAGGACACTGCCTCTCCCAGGACGGTAAATGTACCCCGGATTCCCGCAGGGCATCATGGGACGTGGAGTCCATTTTCTCAGCCCTGTTGGGTGCCGCCAGGGGGAGCTAATAAAGGACCTGGGGACTCCTACTTTTCTTACAACCCAGAAGTACTTCAGAGTCATGAGAACAGAAGCCCATAGTACTTCCGGGATGCTTGAGGAGGATGATGTGGCGTTTGACCTGGAAGAAGAGGAGAAACATTTCCGAGTCATGGAATATATAAAGGACTGTTGGAGACCCAGCAAGCTGAGCTGGAGTTGGGAGGCTGGGTGACGAAGCTGCTGGGAGTGGAGGATTATTATTGTATTATTATTGATTATTGGAGAATTGTGGCGATTGTGGTGCTTTGTGCACTTTATTTGAATAATTAAAAATTCTTCTTGGTGCTTTTACACGTGTGTCCTGGACGTCTGTCTGTTGGGTTTCACGGGTCAACAGCGACCCCTGGTGTCCACAATATATATCATCTTCTTCTCTAATACGCTACAGTGGCTGTTCATTTGTCTGTCCAGGATTTTAAATCACCTGTACCTCGAAAACCGTTTCACCTATTGACTTGAAATTTGGTACAAATACACTACGTGACGTCTACTATCCGCTTTCGCAGTGATGATTTTATTACTCTTTTTATTTTATTTTATTGTAGAATCAACTCTCGGCAGCGTGCAGCAGGGCGGCCATACGGCGCATGTGTACAGGCGCTGTTCTCATTCCCTACCTCCTTCGCCAATCATTCTTGAGGCAGATTGAAGACTTAAGTGCCAGATTAAGTCAAAAATTAAAGAAAACGTACTAAGTAATTGCAACACAAAAACTAACTTAATCAGTTTTAACGCGAAAAGATGCCGACGAAAGAAGAGAAGAAGTGCTAGGGTGGAGTAAAAAAGAGCTGCTCAGGAAGCAGCAAGCACATCAAACTCTGAGCAAACGAATGCTAAACGTACTGAGAAAGAGGATGAATATTATGAATGCTCAAGTCAAGTGTATCGTGCAGTGCGCCGTTACTGGTCTTATATAATACGCTATTGTGGCTGTTCGTTTGTCTGTCCAGGATTTTAAATCACCAGTCACTCGCAAACCGTTTGACCTATTGACCTGAAATTTGGTACACATATACTACGTGACGTCTACTATCCGTTTTTGGGGTGATGATTGACCTCCAAGGTTATTCCTCTTTTTATTTAATTTTATTGTAGAATCAACTTTCAGCAGCAGGGCAGTCGTGCGGCGCATGCATATGGGCATCGTTCTCATCCCTACCACCTTCGCCCTCACTTCCCCTACCTCTTCATAACTTAAATCATTCTTGAGGCAGATTGAAGACTTAAGTGACAGCTTACGTGAAAAATTCCAATACGAATACGAAAGCTATCAATATAAATTCTTCTCAATACAAATTATTACTTTTTTTTAAATTGATTTTTAATGTTTGTCCTGTTTCACTACTACACAGCCGGAGCTGCAGAGGACAGCTAGTCATATCATACAATATGGCTGTTTAGTGTTGTATCAGAATAACTTGAATGGTCAGCAGTCCTTGCAGCCACTTCCAAAACTGTATTCAATATCCTTCTCTAGTCTCCTACTAGTAATTCAGCATCTAAACATTCAATAAACTACATCACACGCTTAACAACCTAATCCACCATTACCTTTCAATGTAGCCACGTAGTTACATTGCAATCATTAGCATTCAAAGTCGCCTAGTAAGGGAACCATAAAAGATGGATATTCGACACTTTTTTAAACGCAGACCTACACACATGAGTGCTCCTTCTGAGTCCATGAAAACTGCAGGGGCTTGTGATTCCATATTAAGTATGGAATAGGAATGTCATCGGTCCGCTGTTGGAAAATTACGTAGGCCAATTCAAAATTAACCCACACCTCCCTGTTGCTAAAATGGAGCTTTTTGTCTGTTCAACATCCGAGGTCACTCTAAAGACATACTACTGTGAATTTAACAGTGAAACATATCCACGCCTTATACTATAAACTCTCCTAATTGGGACTGCAACATCTTGAAAGAAGCTTTTCTGCAATGAGAAGAATTAGAACTGGCTGAACTCTACCATGACTCTCTTAACTGGCTGTTCTTACCATTAAATAGGACCAGGGCCGGTTCAGGCCAGTTCTACCATTTAGGCAAACTAGGCAGCACCCGAAGATGACACTTATTATTTTTAATAAAATTGACCTGACTTACGAACACTTGGACTCAATACAGCTGTCCAAATTTCATTAGCTCTATTGAACCTACTGTACAACCTTCATGTTTTTCATTACTACAGCGGTGTATAATTATTATTATTGTAGAAGTCAGTACAGTCGTACCAAAAGTAATGATAATGACACAAGTGTTGGTTTTCACAAAGTTTGCTGCTTCAGTGTTTTTAGATATTTTTGTCAGATGTTTCTATGGTGTACTGAAGTAGAATTACAAGCATTTCAGAAGTTTCAAATGCTTTTATTGACAATTATATTAAGCTTATGTTGGCCCTCTGCAAATCGCCCTGGCATGCTGTCCATCAACTTCTGGGCCAAATACTGACTGTTTGCAGCCCATCCTTGCATAATAAATGTTTGGAGTTTGTCAGAATTGGTGGGTTTTTGTTTGTCCACCCGCCTCTTGAGGATTGACCGCAAGTTCTCAATGGGGAGTTGCCTGGCCATGTACCCCAAATTTTGATGTTTTGTTCCCCGAGCCACTTAGTTCTCACTTTTCCCTTTTGGCCCAGTGCTCCATCATGCTGGATTGTTCATTGTTGGTCACCAACCTGTTCTTGGATGGTTGGGCCAAGTTGCTCTCAGAGAATGTTTTGGTCCCATTCCTTATTCATGGTTCGGGATCGGGGCACCACCAGTGCAGAGCTTGCTCAGAAATGGCAGCAGGTAGGTGTGAGTGCATCTTAATCCCATTGAGAACTTGTGGCCAATCCTCAAGAGGTGGGTGGACAACCAAAAAACCCACCAATTCTGACAAACTCCAAGCATTGATTGTGCAAGAATGGGATGCCATCAGTCAGGATTTGGCCTAGAAGTTGATGGACGGACAGACAGCCTGCCAGGGCGAATTGCAGAGATCTTCAAAAAGAAAGAAGGACCAACACTGAAAATATTAACTCTTTGCATAAACTTAATGTAACTGTCAATAAAAGCCTTTGAAACTTATGAAATGCTTGTAATTATACTTAAGTATACCATAGAGAAATCTGACAAAAAGATCTTAAAATACTGAAGCAGCAGACTTTGTATCATTTTCAAAACTTTTGGCCATTACTGTAGACCAGGGGCCTCCAACCCCAGTCCTGGAGAACTACTGTGGCTGCAGCTTTTCATTCTAACCCTTTTCTTAATTAGTGACCAGATTTTTGCTGCTAATTAACTCTTTGCCTTAATTTTAATTGATGCACATCTTAAAACTCAGGCCCCTGAATTATTTCTTTTTTCCTTAATTAGCAAACAAACAATATTAAGACACAAAATGTACCAACACATAAACAACAACCTGCGTCCATCACACAATAACTGAAAATAAAGAAAGGTGAAGGCCTCCTCAGTAATTTTGATCTGCTCAGGTCCACAAAACATTTTGACAGCTCTCTTAAAAAAGAAAATCAACAGTTTTGGAAATGTCTGCCGTGGCACAATTAGCGCCATGGAATTAAATAACGGGTTTAATTAGCAACGAGAATTGGCTTCAAATTAAGAAACTGAGGCCCCAATTTAGTTGGTCATCGGTTGACTCACATCACATCAAATTTATGTTTAGGTGCCATTTAAGGAAAAAAGAATCAATTGAGCAGTCAAGAGTCTCAAAAAACGTAAATTCAAATAAAGGGAAATAGTTAATTAGAAGCAAAAACTGTTCACTAAGTAAGAAAAGAGTTAGAATGAAAACTTGCAGCCACAGTAGCTCTCCAGGAGTGGAGTCGGAGACCCCTGCTGTAGATTGATGTGCTTATTAATCATGTGGGCCCAAGCCACTGCAGTGTTACCACATGGTTGACAGCTCACAGCTTTCATGACCCGGGTTATTTAAACGGGAGCATTAATAATAATGATTATTTGCATTTATATAGCACTTTTCTCACTACTCAAGGCGCTCAGCAATTGCAGGTTAAGGGTCTTCCTCAAGGGCCCAACAGAGCTGAGTCCCTTTTGGCATTTACGGGATTCGAACCAGCAACCGTCCGATTGCCAGTGCATATCCCTAGCCTCACAGCATTGTGACAGCTGGCATTCCCGGGGCCAGGATGTGATGGCAAGGTGCCCTGATGATTCACGTGCAGGAACAGGAACCCATGAGGGGCGCCCACAAAGGCAACAGGTGCGACGGGGAAACCGTGAAATGACGATGTTGTGTTGTTTGGCAGAACATTTGTTCTTTTGTGGTGTTTCACATGACCACAAACAATGGAGGAGTTTGCATTGTTGTGCTATAGTAGTATTAGCGTGATTATATCTACCTACATACGCACATCCATCCATCTTTACAGGAACTGAAGCTTATTCCAGCAAGCATCAGGGTGCCCACTGTAAGATGAACAAACACACACACACACTCACGTTCACGAGGGTGAATTTACCATTTACCAGTCCACCTAACCGTCACCTTGAAAAATGAATATGCGCATTTCTTTTAAAAAACATTCAAATGCGACCGTGACGTTCGTGAACGCCGTCCGTCGGTGGAGCGCCCAGCCGAACTGAAAGTCGTGAAGTGCGGCCTGCGGGAAAGCGAAGATGCACTCCGTCTCTCCGCCTCCTGCGCTCGGCCTTCAGTCTATGGGCACCGCGGCAGGCACACGATGCCCATGCTCGATTAAAGAGGCCTAAAGATGGCACCCCATTTTTTTTCGCCATTGATGCTTGTCACTCCGTGAAAGAGTGCAACATCCATCACCTCCCTCCCGACGATCAGCAGTGGCTTCTTACCTCGGCAGGCGCGCGCATCGACACGCGCACTCTCGGCTCCTACGGTCGCGCGCTTAACGTGCCGCCGCTCTCTCTCTCTCTCGCTTACTTCCTCAGTCGCTGTCGCCCGCGTTCACGTCCCGGTTGTTGGTCCCGCTGCAGTTTCCGCGTTCTCAGCTTCGGAGTTTGACGAGGTTTCTGCGCGTCTCCTTTTGTTAAAAGAGTTGGAGGAGTGGCGAAGTTGACGCGTACGGGGCTGTCTGGACTGTTTTGAAGGCGGACACAATTCCTTTTAAGACTCCGGCGTGTTCCTGTTGCTCGGGGTGTGACATGTTGACACAGTCGGCATATACGATGCGACCCTGTGATGCGCAGCAGAGACAGAAAGAAAAGCAAACTTTTATAAGGTGATCATCCGTCCCCGTTTTCCGGAAACAGTCCCCTTTTTCGGACAACTGTACCCACTCAGATACGTGTCCCCGGTTTCAGCTGGTTCACTTTTTTGAATGGATCTCATCTCCACGATAATTTGAACTCGGCGCACGTGCGTGGTGTTTTGACGGAGGTTATGCTTTACCGCATCCTGCAACTTTGGTGAGAAATGACGTGATAAGCTTTCGCTCCTGTAGCCCCCCCCCCCCCCCCCCCCCCCCCCCCCCCATGTCCCCGGATTGGCCCATAAAAATTCTAGTCACCTTAACTTTTAGTAACTCTAAGTTGTGCTTTCAACCTACGACCCAAAGAGCATCAGAGAAAACCAGCGATGAGAAAGAAGCTGAAATGAGAAAATCAGTCGAGGTGCCTGTGGCGTGCAGGGCAAGAAGTGAAGACTCTGATGGGAAAGGCATGAAAGGTACATTTACATACAGGGTGTCCATAAAGTCCGTGTGCAATTTAAAATAGCTGTAACTTTGTAAGTATATGTGATAGAAAGAATCTGTAAAAAGGATTAGAAAGAAGAAACACATTTTTTATTGTTCTTGTTAATTTTCAACATGTCCACCATTGTTACTAATACAAAGGGTAATACAATTCTGTAGTTCTGGGGAAAGCATTTTCAAGCTGATTTTCAGTAATTCCAGCAATCACATCAGTTATCCTAGCTTGCAAGTCTTCTAAAGATCGAGGTTTGGTTGAATAAACATTAGTTTTCACATGTCCCCATAAAAAGAAATCCAGTGGAGTCAAATCTGGCAAACGTGGAGGCCAAGAAAATGGTCCACCTCTTCCAATAAATCTGTTAGGGAATTTCTCATATAGATACTGTCTTAACATGCAAAGCAAAGTGACAAGGCGCACCATCTTGTCGAAACACGGTATTCTCTATCAGTTCTAATTGTTCAAGTTGAGGAATAAAGTCATTTTGTAGCATTTCTAAATAGCTATCACCATTATCAACACGGCCTTCAACGAAGAATGGCCCTATGACTCGATTTTTTTTCCCAAAGCACACCACACATTAACTTTGGGAGAATCTCTTTCGTGTTCAACAGACTGATGTGGATTTTCAGTTCCCCAAATACGGCAAAAATAAAACTTTTAAAGACAAAAAAAAAAAAGATACATCAGGTTTTCTAATCCTTTTTTACAAATTCTTTCTATCACATAAAGTGCATCCAGAAAGTATTCACAGCGCTTCATCACTTTTTCCACATTTTGTTATGTCACAGCCTTATTCCAAAATGGATTAAATTCATTTTTTTCCTCAGAATTCTACACACAACACCCCATAATGACAACGTGAAAAAAGTTTACTTGAGATTTTTGGAAATTTATTAAAAATAAAAAAATTGAGAAAGCATATGTACATAAGTATTCACAGCCTTTGCCATGAAGCTCAAAATTGAGCTCAGGTGCATCCTGTTTCCCCTGATCATCCTTGAGATGTTTCTGCAGCTTCACTGGAGTCCACCTGTGGTAAATTCAGTTGACTGGACATGATTTGGAAAGGCACACACCTGTCTATATAAGGTCCCATAGTTGACAGTTCATGTCAGAGCACAAACCAAGCATGAAGTCAAAGGAATTGTCTGTAGACCTCTGAGACAGGATTGTCTCGAGGCACAAATCTGGGGAAGGCTACAGAAAAATGTCTGCTGCTTTGAAGGTCTTAATGAGCACAGTGGCCTCCATCATCCGTAAGTGGAAGAAGTTTGAAACCACCAGGACTCTTCCTAGAGCTGGCCGGCCATCTAAACTGAGCGATCAGGGGAGAAGGTCCTTAGTCAGGGAGGTGACCAAGAACCCGATGGTCACTCTGTCAGAGCTCCAGAGGTCCTCTGTGGAGAGAGGAGAATCTTCCAGAAGGACAACCATCTCTGCAGCAATCCACCAATCAGGCCTGTATGGTAGAGTGGCCAGACGGAAGCCACTCCTTAGTAAAAGGCACATGGCAGCCCGCCTGGAGTTTGCCAGAAGGCACCTGAAGGACTCTCAGACCATGAGAAAGAAAATTCTCTGGTCTGATGAGACAAAGATTGAACTCTTTGGTGTGAATACCAGGCGTCACGTTTGGAGGAAACCAGGCACCGCTCATCACCAGGCCAATACCATCCCTACAGTGAAGCATGGTGGTGGCAGCATCATGCTGTGGGGATGTTTTTTGAGCAGCAGGGACTGGGAGACTAGTCAGGATAAAGGGAAAGATGACTACAGCAATGTACAGAGACATCCTGGATGAAAACCTGCTCCAGAGCGCTCTTGACCTCAGATTGGGGCGACGGTTCATCTTTCAGCAGGACAACGACCCTAAGCACACAGCCAAGATATCAAAGGAGTGGCTTCAGGACAACTCTGTGAATGTCCTTGAGTGGCCCAGCCAGAGCCCAGACTTGAATCCGATTGAACATCTCTGGAGAGATCTTAAAATGGCTGTGCACCGACGCTTCCCATCCAACCTGATGGAGCTTGAGAGGTGCTGCAAAGAGGAATGGGCGAAACTGGCCAAGGACAGGTGTGCCAAGCTTGTGGCATCATATTCAACAAGACTTGAGGCTGGAATTGCTGCCAAAGGAGCATCGACAAAGTATTGAGCAAAGGCTGTGAATACTTATGGACATGGGATTTCTCAGTTTTTTTATTTTTAATAAATTTACAAAAACCTCAAGTAAACTTTTTTCACGTTGTCATTATGGGGTGTTGTGTGCAGAACTCTGAGGAAAAAAATTAATTTAATCCATTTTGGAATAAGGCTGTAACATAAGAAAATGTGGAAAAAGTGATGCGCTGTGAATACTTTCCGGATGCACTGTAGACAGACAGAACTTTATTTGCCCTCAGGGAAATAGATAGATAGATAGATGTGAAAGGCACTATATGATTGATAGATAGATAGATAGAAAGATAGATGTGAAAGGCACTATATGATAGATAGATAGATAATATTTTATTTGTCCCAAGAGGGAAACCTGGCTTTTTACAGAAGCTCTTTAAATTCAAAGATAGATATACACACACACTACAGTATGAACACACACCAGAATTACTTAAATAAAAGTCATTTAAGAAATTTAAAAAGGAAGAGAGAATTCTTGCTTGGCAGTCATTGTCACAGCGAGTCACTATACATGCGTATTGCTGTTGGTACAAAGGAGCCCCAGTAGCGTTTCTTGACACACTTTTGCTCAGTAATTCATTGGCTGAAAGTATAAGGAGGATGTGCAGCATTATTCATAATGGCACTCAGTTTTGTTTTAATTCTCTCCTTTATATATAAGTGCTGGCATTCCCTGTTTTAATTAGATTTCTTAATAGGTGGGGAGGTGGGGTTCCACAGTGAGGCAATCTGTGACCATTAATGTTAAAAATATCCATCCATCCATTATCCAACCTGCTATATCCTAATTACAGGGTCACGGGGGTCTGTTGGAGCCAATCCCAGCCAACACAAGGCACAAGATAGGACACAAACCCTGGGCAGGGCGCCAGCCTGCATGTCTTTGGACTGTGGGAGGAAACCCACACAGACACGGGGAGAACATGCAAACTTGAGCGAACATGCAAAACGAACCGGGGTCTCCTAACTGTGAGGCAGCAGCGCTACCCACTGCACCACCGTGCCGCCCCCAGTGAGGCAGCCCCCCTTGGAAATTCAAGAGCTGCAATATACTGACTTAAGATTGGAGAGTTGAGTGAGGGGAGAGGAGGTGGGGGGGGGGGGCACCTGGGGTTAGATTTATAAAATACTTGTCTACACACATAAAATAGGGCATGAAATGTGTGTCTGAAACTTTCCAGGCAAAAGTTGGTTTTGTAAAAAAAAAAACTTTACAGGAGAACTCACGTATATTTGGAGCAACTTTCATCCATCCATATGCAACATTTCGGAGAAAGTGGGAAATGATGACACCCTTGATCAAGTAAGGAAATGCGGCCAAACCAGTTATATGATGACTCATGTAATAATTCATAAAAGATATTAAAGTTCAAAAGTGATGTGCAGACTGTGTTTTAGCTACCTGTCGTAACTTCTCAAGATTTGACACCAAAGCACAGTAAAAACACAGCTGCGATTAACTCCCTGCGTGGTGTAAGCTCTAAATATCATACTCTATAGCAGGGGTCTCCAACCTTTTTTCCCCCGAGAGCTCCTTTTACAAAATGAAAATGGCCGAGAGCTCCTCATGTTTTCTAACGTTTATTCTCATAGCTTATTTCAACCCAAACAAACTAAATAAGCTTGTTTTGCCTTAACATTTAAAAATGTTGGCGTCCACAACTTACATTTTGCATTAAAACATCACAGAAAATATTTAGTTCACCTGCAAGTGCATCTAGTGTATCTCACACTATTGAATTAAAACCTGAATGCCGTCGAAACAAAACAGTGCAATTCCAAATCCACAGATCTGACTTCTTCATTTGTCATTTTGTCACAGGTCACTGTGTCACTTTATTCACATGTCCAGTCGCATGTGTGATGTGTGTTTTAGTCAGTCAGGTGACTGGCACTGAGGTGTCTGGTGGAGTGGAGCCCCTCAGGTTCACTGTTCTGGAGTCATTTAAATGTTCGTCTGTCCGTCTTGTTCTGAACTTTGATTTCATGACATTCATGTCAGACTCACAGAGATATGGAGACCCAAACAAAGCAGACATTTTCAGAGCCCCTTGGTGAAGATTCTTACAGTTATCAGGCTCTACTAAGCTCCAGAAATGTTGTTGAGACTTTAACTGCACATTATTTTGAAGGTTTACTAATACATAATATATAAAATCCAATGTCGGTCTGTCTCCTTTTCACGAGAGAACTACTTAATGGAATTAGATCGGGTTTTTTTCTACAATTTGCTTGAACATTCTGGTTGATTTTGCAACTTCTCTCATTTCGCTGTGTATCATAGTTCACTTGCAGTACCGATTTATTTGCGCAAATCCGAGACGCACACAGTGGGCCGAGGAGAGGGGCCTTCTCACTCATTCACTCACCAGCTTCAGGGCGTGTACATTAACTCCGCTTAGCTAGCGAACGAGAGAATAATTGAATTCAACTTTGTTTGATATTTTAAATAAAGTGTTACTTAGGTCTTGACAATGGGGCTCCGCCCCCTTCTCGCTTTCCTCGCCTACCCCCCACGTTTTGAACCCGTGCCCGCTGTGCAGCCGTAGTTTCAGACGCGCGTTGTAGGAGCCTGCGTCATTTTGAACCCGTGCTTGCCCTGCTTCTGCGGTTTGAGACGCGCGTTGTAGGCGTCCATGTTCATACGGAGCTCCGTCCGTACTATTATGCGGTGCATTGTGGACCACTGCAGACTCCGTAGTGTTTCCCATTTCACTTTGTATCTCAGTCAGTCGAGCTCTTTCTTTTTGGAGCCGTGCCTGCCTGGTTTGCAGCATTTCAGACGCGCGTTGTAGGCCCCTGCGTTCATTAATTATATCCAGGCGGGCTCGTGTTTGTATCTCGGTCACTCGAGTTCACTCGTTTTGAACCCGTGCCTGCTTTGCCTCCACAGTGTGAGACGCGCGTTGTAGTCGTCTACATACATTGTATCTGTCCATGCGGGCTCGTTGTTGTAGCCGTGTTAGTTGTTGAGCTGTGTGGTTTTGGAGCCGAGACAGTTTTGCTTCCGCGGTTTCAGACGCGCTTCCGCACTATGTCGGGTTTGATTTGTGAACCTTTGTGGACTCTGTAGTGTGTCCCATTTCACTCTGGGGTGGGGCGTTGACTCCTCTTGTTTTATTATGTCTCCTGTGTCCATGGGCATGTTCATATTACTTCTGTCCCGTTTCACTCTGGGGCAGGGGGCTTTGTGTGGCGCCTGCGCACTATGTCTCCTGCGTCCATATCCGGTTTACCATTCTCGGTTAGTAATATGGATAATATGGATGAGTTTGAGTCCGGAATATTCTCTTACGTGTATCCATCCATCCATTTTCCAACCCACTGAATCCGAACACAGGGTCACGGGGGTCTGCTGCAGCCAATCCCAGCCAACACAGGGCACAAGGCAGGAACAAATCCTTGGCAGGGTGCCAACCCACCGCAGGACACACACAAACACACACACACACCAAGCACACACTAGGGACAATTTAGAATCGCCAGTTCACCTAACCTGCATGTCTTTGGACTGTGGGAGGAAACCGGAGCGCCCGGAGGAAACCCACACAGACATGGGGAGAACATGCAAACTCCACGCAGGAAGGACCCGAGAAGCGAACCCAGGTCTCCTTACTGCGAGGCAGCAGCGCTACCACTGCACCACCGTGCCGCCCCTCTTACGTGTATGCCACATTGAAAAGATAGATTGCAATTCAGACTGTAGATCGTGATATGATTTTTTGGAAAGATCGCCCACCTCTAATTTGACTAATCAAGTTTTCAAATTTATGTAGGATTCATTAACCCTTTGGAGAGCTACTTGGAAAGGGGTGGCAAGCTACCGGTAGCTCGTGAGCAACGTGTCGGAGACCCCTGCTCTATAGCCTATGCATATTGTACTTGTTTGCCTTGCCATGGCTTGTTTGGCACTACTTGAAAACTATGCAGATGGCCTCATACAAAAGCAAAGAGCTTTTAGGGATTGTCAGGATTTTTTGTTTTGGTTGTTTTTGCCCATGATCATGACTGACTTATGAGCTGATTTAGGCTCCTAACGTAATCAAGGCATTTGACAAAACGTATAGCAATAAGCAACTAGCGAGAATGAAGTTGCTTTTGATAAAGCAGTAACATTCCATTAACACACAAGTCATCTGTGATGCCAAGAGGAGACTGAAAAACTTTGTGGCCTGGCAGCCTGGGTCCACCCGTGATTAATTTATTTTTAAGGCAGAGTAGCGTTGGCAGGTAACTTGCTTATGGTACTTTACCTGATGGCTGGCTTGTTGGCAAAGCAAATGCGCTGAACGCTCAGTTTATCATATGGTCTGTACTGCTCATTGTAACAGCAATCATGTCATCACAGGTACCAAGGTGAAAGTGGCTACCTGGACTCTGGTGCCTTACGTCTTTCCTTGACCCCAAAGGAGATTAACTTCAATTTCTTGTGGAGCACACTATAGATCTCTAATGCAGGAACTGATATCTGGATGCGTCAGCTCTACCAGCCAATTAAGGTATGCAGCATTGTGATTGCATATGACAGAGGTTGATTAGCATGGTCCATGTATGGTTCTTTCAGGGTGGCAACAAGGCGTATTCATGTATGCACATTTACAAGATGATTGCGATTTATAAAGGTACCAGTAACAGCGCATTGCACGATAACGTGCAGTGAATACACTTGACTTGAGCAATTCTAGATTTCATCCTCTTTCTCTGTACGTTTATCATTCGTTTGCTCAGAGGTTGATGCGCTTGCTGCTTCCTGAGCAGCTCTTCTTTTCTTCACTCTAGCAGCCAAACTTCTTCTCTTCTTTCGTTGGCATCTTTTTCGCGTTAAAACTGATTAAGTCAGTGTTTGTGTTGCAATTACTTAGTATGTTTTCTTTAATTTTTCACTTAAGCTGGCACTTAAGTCTTCAATCTGCCTCAAGAATGATTTAAGGTATAAAGAGGTAGAGGAAGTGACGGCGAAGGTAGTAGGGATGAGAACGATGCCCGTACGCATGCGCCACCCTGCCACCCTTCTGGCCGCTGCTAATAGATGATTCTACAATAAAATAAAATAAAAATAAAAAGAGGAATAACCTTGGAGGTCAATCATCA
The DNA here is from genome assembly GCF_900747795.2 of Erpetoichthys calabaricus. NCBI lineage: Eukaryota > Metazoa > Chordata > Cladistia > Polypteriformes > Polypteridae > Erpetoichthys > Erpetoichthys calabaricus. The sequence continues at coordinate 142,035,934 of NC_041404.2, read as the reverse complement.
CCCCAAAAGCGGATAATAGACGTCACGTAGTATATGTGTACCAAATTTCAGGTCAATAGATCAAACAATTTGTGAGCTACAGGTGATTTAAAATCCTGGACAGACAAACAGACAGCCACGGTAGCGTATTATATAAGGCGATCAAGAGGGCTTCGGATATGAAAGCTATCAATATAAATTCTTCTCAATACAAATTATTACTTTTTTTATTGATTTTTAAAGTTTGTCCTGTTTCACCTGTGGTGGGTTGGCACCCTGCCCGGGATTGGTTCCTGCCTTGTGCCCTGTGTTGGCTGGGATTGGCTCCAGCAGACCCCCGTGACCCTGTGTTCGGATTCAGCGGATTGGAAAATGGATGGATGTCCTGTTTCACTACTACACGGACAGAGCTGCGGGGATATTGCATACAACTGTGCGTATGCCAGGTTTAATATAAATCAGAATTTTTTTTGGCATATGCATATTTTCACCATGTGATCCATGCAAAGTTTTATACATAATATCCCTGATGCCCCTTGAAGTTTTGAACACCGCAAACTGATTGTAAAGCAGTGTTTGAATTTGGTATCGATACCAGGTTTCGGATCTTAGCATTGGTACCAAAATGTCTTACTCCAGCCTCCCTGGTGGGCAGTTGGCTTGGTGTCCCCCATGAAAGTCTGATTGCATTGAAGTGTGTGGTTTCTTTTCACTAACGTCTACAAAACAGATGGTTTTCTACAAATGCCATAGCGAGTGTGAAGGAAAGGAGTGGGGACAGGGGATTGAGAGGAAATCTGCCGTTTACTTCCGATACTTAAAATTCTGAATTTCTGGTACCATACCTTTTTAAAATTTAGGTTTTTCAGTACTTTCCCAGTACCAGTATATCATGCCACCCAATCTTTTTAGGTGTCCTAGAGTTTTGAGCGAGGTGATGCGCTGAGTACTGAGTACTGTACTGGTGGATACCGGCCTTCTCCAAGCCAAGCTCTGGGGTTTGAGTTTGGGCATTGGGTAGGTCACTAGGGGACAGTCAGAGCCTTGTCCCAAAACCATTCCAGCTACTTCTGTATTATCAGTGCACATGAGAAACTGGAAACCTGATACCTCGTGGAAAGGACTTTTTGAATTGAAGACAGAATTCTTAACCAACAAATGAGGTAGAGAGGCGAGTCTTCAGTTCAAAAAGTCACACACTTGAGGCTTTAGGTTTTCTGTTTATCACATCTGCTAATAATTTTAGAAGTAACTATTTAATAATATTTTAACAAAAAACATGCATTTTGCACATTTTGAGCATACTACTTTATAATAGACATGTGTATTTTGTAATATGAGTAACTCGAGATTTTGTTTCCTTTTTCCATTGCTCCTTTATGAATTGTTTGCAGTTATATAGTACTGGTCGCTATTACCGTCTATTATGTCATAAACAGCTGTCTCTCCATTCTGCTTAAAACATGACATTACATTTTTTTTGGCCACCACTACAAAATACATGGAGTAAGTAACATATAATATTATTTTTGGGTGGAGTTTTCATTTAAATATTTATTCAGAAATAGAGCAAGAAAAGCAAGGAAGAACAAAATACGCAAAAATCCATATTACTAACCGAGAATGGTAAACCGGATGGCATGGACGCAGGGACACGGCGATGGGACCATGAGACGTACTGCGCAGGCGCGTACAGCACGCATCTCATAAACCGCACGCGAAGTTGTATCCACCGTGCACGAAGGAGTCACGGCCCAAAAACGAAAGAGCTCAACTGACGCGAATGAGAAATGAAGCCACACAAAAAAGAGGACTCTGCGCTGCAGCCCAGATTCAAACGGAAGAGGCTATGGAGGCCCCACGGGTCCATAAAGTACGGAAGGCGCAGGCGTCAGCGCCATATTGTGAGCGGCAGTACTGCGGAGTGAAGGCACAGGCGTCACCGCCATATTGTGAGTGGCACTACTGCGGAGTGAAGGTAGGAATAATGTGCTGCTTGGGTCGACTAATGTATTTCAGGATACCCAACGCCGGGGGTAGGCGAGCAAAGCGAGCAGGGGGCGGAGCCCCCTTGTAGTTTTTGAATAAGTGAATACAGGGATCGAAAGTCAGGAAATCCAAAAATTGCAAGAAGTCACAAAAGTAATACAGAGCCAGCAGTGCAGTGAGAACTGCAACATCTCCTTAAATACTTGCTAGGGCCAGTATCCCAGCTGCAAGATTAGGTGGCCCTGCCTCCTTAGGCACCACATGTAGGAGACAGGGCAGATAAACACAAAAAACATTGTTAACAGAATACATAATGACCACAGGCGGCACGGTGGCGCAGTGGGTAGCGCTGCTGCCTCGCAGTTAGGAGCCCCGAGTTCGCTTCCTGGGTCCTCCCTACGTGGAGTTTGCATGTTCTCCCCGTGTCTGCGTGGGTTTCCTCCGGACGCTCCGGTTTCCTCCCACAGTCCAAAGACATGCAGGTTAGGTGCATTGGCGATTCTAAATTGTCCCTAGTGTGTGCTTGGTGTGTGTGTGTGTGCGTGCCCTGCGGTGGGCTGGTGCCCTGCCCGGGATTTGTTCCCTGCCTTGCATCCTGTGTTGGCTGTGATTGGCTCCAGCAGACCCTCATGACCCTGTAGTTAGGATATAGCGGGTTGGGTAATGGATGGATGGATAATGACAATATGGTTAATAAACAGTACAATATTAAAATGTACAATGAAGAAAGACCCCTCCTTTAACCGTCACCTTATCGTGGTGGAGGGGTTTGCGTGTCCCAATGATCCTAGGAGCTCTGTTGTCCGGGGCTTTATGCCCCTGGTAGGGCCACCCAAGGCAAACTGGTCCTAGGTGAGGGATGAGACAAAGAGCGGTTAACCAAACCTCCTATGAAGAAAAACAATTTTGGACGGCGTTTTCCCTTGCCCGGACGCAGGTCACCGGGGCCCCACTCTGGAGCCAGGCCTGGAGGTGGGCTCGATGGCGAGCGCCTGGTGGCCGGGCCTGCACCCATGGGGCTCGGCCGGGCACAGCCCGAAGAGGCAACGTGGGTCCCCCTTCCCATGGGCTCACCACCTATGGGAGGGGCCAAGGAGGTCGGGTGCAGTGTGAGTTGGGTGGTGGCCGAAGGCGGGGACCTTGGCGGTCCGATCCTCGGCTACAGAAACTGGCTCTTGGGACATGGAATGTCACCTCTCTGAAGGGGAAGGAGCCTGAGCTAGTGCGCGAAGTTGAGAGGTTCCGGCTAGATATAGTCGGACTCACCTCGACGCACAGCTTGGACTCTGGAACCAATCTCCTTGAGAGGGGCTGGACTCTCTACCACTCTGGAGTTGCCCCCGGTGAGAGGCGCCGAGCAGGTGTGGGTATACTTATTGCCCCCCAACTTGGAGCCTGTACATTGGGGTTTACCCCGGTGGAAGAGAGGGTAGCCTCCCTTCGCCTTCGGGTGGGGGGATGGGTCCTAACTGTTGTTTGTGCGTATGCACCGAACAGCAGTTCGGAGTACCCACCCTTTTTGGAGTCCCTGGAGGGGGTGCTAGAGGGCATACCTTCTGGGGACTCCCTCGTTCTGCTGGGAGACTTCAATGCTCACGTGTGCAATGACAGTGAGACCTGGAAGGGCGTGATTGGGAGGAATGGCCCCCCTGATCTGAACCCGAGCGGTGTTTTGTTATTGGACTTCTGTGCTCGTCACGGATTGTCCATAACGAACACCATGTTCAAGCATAGGGGTGTTCATATGTGCACTTGGCACCAGGACACCCTAGGCCTCAGTTCGATGATCGACTTTGTGGTCGTGTCGTCGGACTTGCGGCCACATGTCTTGGACACTCGGGTGAAGAGAGGGGCGGAGCTGTCAACTGATCACCACCTGGTGGTGAGTTGGCTTCGATGGTGGGGGAGGATGCCGGTCAGGCGTGGTAGGCCCAAACGTGTTGTGAGGGTCTGCTGGGAACGTCTGGCAGAGCCCCCTGTCAGAAGTAGCTTCAACTCCCACCTCCGGCAGAACTTCGACCACATCCCGAGGGAGGTGGGGGACATTGAGTCCGAATGGGCCATGTTCCGTGCCTCTATTGTTGAGGCAGCTGACCGGAGCTGTGGCCGTAAGGTGGTCGGTGCCTGTCGTGGCGGCAATCCCCGAACCCGCTGGTGGACACCGGCGGTGAAGGATGCCGTCAAGCTGAAGAAGGAGTCCTACAGGACCCTTTTGTCCTGTGGGACCCCGGAGGCAGCTGATAGGTACCGGCAGGCCAAGCGGAATGCGGCTTTGGTGGTTGCTGAGGCAAAAACTCGGGCGTGGGAGGAGTTTGGGGAGGCCATGGAGAATGACTTTTGGACGGCTTCGAGGAGATTCTGGTCCACCATCCAGCGTCTCAGGAAGGGGAAGCAGTGCAGTGTCAACACTGTATATGGTGGGGATGGTGCGCTGCTGACCTCGACTCGGGACGTTGTGGGTCGGTGGGGGGGAATACTTCGAAGACCTCCTCAATCCCATTAACATGCCTTCCAATGAGGAAGCAGAGCCTGGGGACTCAGAGGTGGGCTCCCCCATCTCTGGGACTGAGGTCACCGAGGTGGTCAAAAAACTCCTTGGTGGCAGGGCCCCGGGGTGGATGAGATACGCCCGGAGTTCCTCAAGGCTCTGGATGTTGTAGGACTGTCTTGGCTGACACGCCTCTGCAACATCGCATGGACATCAGGGACAGTGCCTCTGGATTGGCAGACCGGGGTGGTGGTCCCCCTCTTTAAGAAGGGGGATCGGAGGGTGTGTTCCAACTACAGAGGGATCACACTCCTCAGCCTCCCTGGAAAAGTCTATTCAGGGGTCCTGGAGAGGAGGGTCCGTCGGATAGTCGAGCCTCGGATTCAGGAGGAACAGTGTGGTTTTCGTCCTGGTCGCGGAACAGTGGACCAGCTCTATACCCTTAGCAGGGTCCTGGAGGGTGCATGGGAGTTTGCCCAACCAGTCTACATGTGTTTTGTGGACTTAGAAAAGGCATTCGACCGTGTCCCTCGGGGAATCCTGTGGGGGGTACTCCGAGAGTATGGGGTACCGGCCCCCCTGATAAGGGCTGTTCAGTCCCTCTACGATCGGTGCCAGAGCTTGGTCCGCATTGCCGGCAGTAAGTCGAACCCGTTTCCAGTGAGAGTTGGACTCCGCCAGGGCTGCCCTTTGTCACCGATTCTGTTCATAACTTTTATGGACAGAATTTCTAGGCGCAGCCAGGGTGTTGAGGGGGTCCGGTTTGGTGGGCTCAGGACTGGGTCACTGCTTTTTGCAGATGATGTTGTCCTGTTTGCTTCATCAGGCCGTGATCTTCAGCTCTCTCTGGATCGGTTCGCAGCCGAGTGTGAAGCGGCTGGGATGAGAATCAGCACCTCCAAATCCGAGACCATGGTCCTCAGCCGGAAAAGGGTGGAGTGCCCTCTCAGGGTTGGTGGCGAGATCCTGCCCCAAGTGGAGGAGTTCAAGTATCTCGGGGTCTTGTTCACGAGTGAGGGAAGAATGGAGCGTGAGATCGACAGGCGGATCGGTGCGGCATCCGCAGTAATGCGGGCATTGCATCGGTCTGTCGTGGTGAAAAAGGAGCTGAGCCGCAAGGCGAAGCTCTCAATTTACCAGTCGATCTATGTTCCTACCCTCACCTATGGTCATGAGCTATGGGTAGTGACCGAAAGAACGAGATCGCGAATACAAGCGGCTGAAATGAGTTTCCTCCGCAGGGTGTCTGGGCTTTCCCTTAAAGATAGGGTGAGAAGCTCAGTCATCCGGGAGGGGCTCAGAGTAGAGCCGCTGCTCCTCCGCATCGAGAGGAGTCAGATGAGGTGGCTCGGGCATCTGATCAGGATGCCTCCTGGACGCCTCCCTGGTGAGGTGTTCCGGGCACGTCCAACCGGAAGGAGGCCCCGGGGAAGACCCAGGACACGCTGGAGGGACTATGTCTCTCGACTGGCCTGGGAACGCCTTGGGATTCTCCCGGAAGAGCTAGAAGAAGTGGCCGGGGAGAGGGAAGTCTGGGCATCTCTGCTCAAGCTGCTGCCCCCGCGACCCGACCTCGGATAAGCGGGAGACAATGGATGGATGGATGAAGAAAGATTAAAAATATAATAACACTAAGTATACAAAATGATATATAAAGGATAAACATTAAATAAACAAAAAAATTGAGTCAGTGATGTAACCATGGCTGAAGTGTAACTGTAATAGCAAGCTAGTATCTTAAGTTGAACTCTCTGGTAATGGGCACCTTAATGACCTCAGCAGCTGAGAGTAGTGATCCAAGCCCCTGCAGCCACAGAAAACGATAAGAAAAGTAAAGGATCAAGGAACAATGAAAAACACAAAATCGAGTGGAAACCAGACAAATGTAAAGAAGCAGGAGTAAATGATAAACACCAAAAAAAAAAGACTAAATGAGGTGAGGTGCTGCTGTAAACCCAACAAACTAAAAAAGAATTTGGTGTGTGCCCACTGAGAGATGCCAGCTGTTGATAAAAGAATACAAGCATTTACTGAGAAGCGCCAAAATTTCTTGTCCCTGAACAGGAATGGGTATCAGTTTTTGTAGGAGCTAAGAGGTGCCAGCTGTTTGCAGAAAATAAGCATGAGGAGTCAATGTGTATATTTAACGAGTAATGCTAACAAGTGCACATTTGGGAATGTATGCAGAATAAAATATTTTATGTGTGTGTACTTAGCAAGGGATGCTAAGCATTACTGAGTGTAGACTGGAGTGGAGCAACACTATACAGTACATGCGTTAAGAATGACACAGTGTGCACCGTAAGAAATGCTGGACATTACTGGCTCTTGGCAAGAGTGCTAAAGCAGAGTTAGTGTGCGTGTGTGAGTGTTTTGCGGAAAAGACTGGAAAGGGAATTTGCTAACCTGAGTGAACCCAGATAAGTACTTATAAATTAGACATTGTTATTGTTGCTTGCTAAATTATCTTTGTCCCGTTTTCCTTAATTTTTATAAATTGAGCCCTTCTTACCCATTACATAAGTTCCACAGATAGAGGAAGGGGACAGGACCTGTTAAGTGACCCAAATTACAAGTGCCTTTGATGCCACTATCAATCATAACGTTTTCTAAAGCACTGCTCAAGGAGCTCAGCCTCACTACGTGCTATACATACATTATACACTACATTACTTACAAATGAGAGCGTGGAATAAGTTCTTGGAATGCTGGCCTACTGAAGACTCCAAGGATTAACAAAATAACAGTGGGAGACCGAGCTTTTAGCTAATGGGCTCCAACGCTGTGGAACGATATGCCTTCTTATATTAAAGATGCCCCGTTGGTCTCCAGGCTCAAGACTCTTCTTTACTTTAGAATAGCGTGCCCTGATTCATTTATTCATTATACATATTGCACATCTGTTTGTTAGACATTTCTATTTAAATATACAGTATCTCACAAAAGTGAGTACACCCCTCAGATTTTTGTAAATATTTTATTATATCTTTTCATGGGACAACACTGAAGATATGACACTTTGCTCCAATGTACAGTAGTCCGTGTACAGCTTGTATCACAGTGTAAATTTGCTGTCCCCTCAAAATAACTCAACACACAGCCATTAATGTCTAAACCGCTGGCAACAAAAGTGAGTACACCCCTAAGTGAAAAATGTCCAAATTGTGCCCAAAGTGTCAATATTTTGTGTGACCACCATTATTTTCCAGCACTGCCTTAACTCTCTTGGGCATGGAGTTCACTCGAGCTTCACAGGTCACCACTGGAATCCTCTTCCACTCCTCCATGACGGAGCTGGTGGATGTTAGAGACCTTGCGCTCCTCCACCTTCCGTTTGCTGAATAGGGTTTAGGTCTGGAGACATGCTTGGCCAGTCCAGCACCTTTACCCTCCATTTCTTTAGCAAGGCAGTGGTGGTCTTGGAGGTGTGTGTGGGGTCGTTATCATGTGCAGTCTCTGAAGTTAGAGGATCCTGCTCTGCTTCACTATGTCACAGTACATGTTGGCATTCATGGTTCCTTCAATGAACTGTAGCTCCCCAGTGCCAGCAGCACTCATGCAGCCCCAAACCATGACACTCCCACCACCATGCTTGACTGTAGGTAAGACACACTTGTCTTTGTACTCCTCACCTGGTTGTCGCCACACACGCTTGACACCATCTGAACCAAATAAGTTGATCTTGGTCTCATCGGACCACAGGACATGGTTCCAGTAATCCATGTCCTTAGTCTGCTTGTCTTCAGCAAACTGTTTCCGGGCTTTCTTGTGCATCATCTATAGAAGAGGCTTCCTTCTGGGATGACAGCCATGCAGACCAATTTGATGCAGTGTGCGGCGGGCGTATGGTCTGAGCACTGACAGACTGACCGCCCTCTGCAGCAATGCTGGCAGCACTCATACGTCTATTTTCAAAAGACAACCTCTGGGTATGATGCTGAGCACATGCACTCAACTTCTTTGGTTGACCATGGAGAGGCCTGTTCTGAGTGGAACCTGCCCTGTTAAACCACTGTGTGGTCTTGGTCACCGTGCTGCAGCTCAGTTTCAGGGTGTTGGCAATCTTCTTATAGCTGAGGCCATCTTTATGTAGAGCAGCAACTCTTTTTTTGAATGAATGCCTTTTTATTGTCACTATACACATGTGCAATGAGATTAAAAGTAGCTCCTTCAGTGCAGACATATATAAAAAAGAGCACTGAAAAGGAGAGCCGTGAGAGTTCTTTGCCATGAGGTGCCATGTTGAACTTCCAGTGACCAGTATGAGAGAGAGTGAGAGCGATAACACCAAATTTAACACACCTGAGACCTTGTAACACAAATGGGTCACATGACTCCGGGGAGGGAAAATGGCTAATTGAGCACAATTTGGACATTTTTCACTTAGGGGTGTACTCACTTTTGTTGCCAGCGGTTTAGACATTAATGGCTGTGTGTTGAGTTATTTTGTGGTGACTGCAAATTTACAACGTTATACAAGCTGTACACGGACTACTGTACATTGGAGCAAAGTGTCATATCTTCAGTGTTGTCCCATGAAAAGAGATAATAAAATATTTACAAAGATGTGAGGGGTGTAGTCACTTTTGTGAGATACTGTAAGTAATACACTAATTATGAACAGTCATTAACCCTCCTGTATTCTGTTTCTCTTCTTGGTATCCTGCTGTATCACTTGGTGCCACTGCTCTACTTCCACTAGTTTTTCTACCCTTGGAAAGACATCTCTGATGCTTGGAACATTGGAATCCATGGATGGAAGGATTCTTTTGTTGTATTAGATGGACAAGCAATGACTTATACTGTAGAATGTCCAGGAATTCGGGTTAGGACTCCAGGACTGGAAGTGTCTCTTATAATTGACGATGGACCCCAAGAGGTTTGTTTTTTCCAGAGATGCTGCTGACTGGAGTTTTTGTTTTGCTTTCTTCTTTTGTCAGCTGGTCATAGTTTGACAACTTAATTATTAGGAAGATATTTTTAGGATCCATTTATGCTAATCTGTTTCAAACTACTTTGTTTAAAGAAATCTGTGTCCTTATATGCACTCATTATCCATCCATCCATTATCCAACCCGCTGAATCCGAACACAGGGTCACGGGGGTCTGCTGGAGCCAATCCCAGCCAACACAGGGCACAAGGCAGGAACCAATCCCGGGCAGGGTGCCAACCCACCGCAGAGCACACACACACCTAAACACCAAGCACACACCAGGGACAATTTAGGATCGCCAATCCACCTAACCTGCATGTCTTTGGACATCGCCAATCCACCTAACCTGCATGTCTTTGGACTGTGGGAGGAAACCCACGCAGACACGGAGAGAACATGCAAACTCCACACAGGGAGGACCCGGGAAGCGAACCCGGGTCTCCTAATTGCGAGGCAGCAGCGCTACCACTGCGCCACTGTGCTGCCCAGTAATTTGTAAAGTTTGTGTTTGTATCTACCTCAAAACCTCTCATGGCATTCTAAGTCTGCACTCAGTAAAAAGCACTATACAGTATAAAAATTAATTCTTTTGAATATTATGTATCTGATTTACAAAGGCTTACAAACAGAAGACGCTCATTTAATGGTACAAAAAATTGTTATTACAGGATCTGCTAAGGTTGGTCTGCTTTGAGGACTTGAACAGATCATGTCTGCACTGCTCAGCTCTTTCTGGAACAGAGAAGAATTAACTGTCTGAGCTGAAAGAGAATTTAGCAATCCTGGTATGTCAGAGCAGGTATGTGCTGTCAGTGCACCACTTGTAAAATAAGAAAAATGCAGTATGGCATGTGTTAGAACACATTTTTCACTGATTTTCTAGAATCTGAAAACACAGTAAAATAAAATAAAGAAGATTGTTTGATATGCTAATTTGTTTTTTCCATTGTTATATTTATTTTATAAAGTGACAGGTTTGTATATTGGCTGTAACTCATATGCTGCACTGCTATCTGTTATATATTGCTGCTTCTAACTTATTATGTATGTAAGAGCCATTTTCCTAGTTATCTAAGATTCATAAATATTTTACTAGATGACAATGCATAATCTATGGGAGGTTCCTAAAACCCCCATAAGTAGAATAGTATTGGTGTATTCTTGCCATTTCTAACAGCTTTGAGTAAACACTATTCTTCAGTTAGTGACAGCCTTGCCATGTGTAAGATGTAGAGGTATAGAGTTTTAAACCGTGCTCATGCTTGCGCACGTGACCGTGCCTGGGCTCGCGCTCATGCTAACGGGGCAACGGGCCGTCTGAGTGTGTGAAGTAACTTGTGCTTATTTAAGCGCAAAGCCGTACGTTTAAAGCATACAGAAGAAGAAGCTAAGAATCTTTAAGTATAGAAGAAGTTAAGAATCTTTTAAGTACAGAAATAATTAAAGTTTCTCAAGAAAAGCTAAGTTTAGAGAAGATAAATTTTTCCTTTTTTTTTGCCTTTTATTCTACGTGTGTAATACTGTGTGTGTACTCTTTAATTTAATATTGTTCTTTATCAGTATGCTGCTGCTGTAGTATGGGATTAATAAAGTATCTATCTATCTATCTATCTATCTATCTATCTATCTATCTATCTATCTATCTATCTATCTATCTATCTATCTATCTATCTATCTATCTATCATATAGTGTAGTTCACATTATCTATCTACCTATCTATCTATCTATCTATCTATCTATCTATCTATCTATCTATCTATCTATCTATCTATCTATCTATCTATCTATCATTATCATTGTATGTTTCTCTCTATATATATAAAATCCAACATCTGTCTGTCTGCTTTTCATGAGAAAACATCTTAATGGATTTAGATCTGTTTTTTTTTCTGTAATTTGCTTGAACATTCCTTCCTCAGGGCGGCACGGTGGCGCAGTGGGTAGCGCTGCTGCCTTGCAGTTGGGAGACCTGGGGACCCGGGTTCACTTCCCGGGTCCTCCCTGCGTGGAGTTTGCATGTTCTCCCCGTGTCTGTGTGGGTTTCCTCCGGGTGCTCCGGTTTCCTCCCTCAGTCCAAAGACATGCAGGTTAGGTGGATTGGCGATTCTAAATTGGCCCTAGTGTGTGGCTTGGTGTGTGGGTGTGTTTGTGTGTGTCCTGCGGTGGGTTGGGCACCCTGCCCGGGATTGCTTCCTGCCTTGTGCCCTGTGTTGGCTGGGGTTGGCTCCAGCAGAACCCCGTGACCCTGTGTTCGGATTCAGCAGATTGGAAAATGGATGGATGGATAGTTCACAATTTCGCATAGACGAAAGATAGTATTGATTTCGGGTTACCAAAACTCTGCTTGTTTTGCTGGCTACGTTCATCTCCATGTCCTCTCTCATAAAATATCTTCAGTCTCCCTGTGAGATCCGAATAATTACAATGCCCTCACACCATTTTGTGTTCTGTTTTGTTGGGGAGTTGCAGCCATTTTGTTTCTATTTTTGCATGGTGATGTTCATTTTTTTTTATGGATGCTGCGCTGGTGAAAATTAAAATATCTCCCTTTAGGAAAATATGGGGAGCATTCAAAACTAATCCGTTTTGGCTGTTGAAATTACATGAGCTTAAATAAAGAAAATTCATAATGCATCCGGTATTTAATATTTCCAGCATAGCAAATTATAAAATGGTAATGCCACTATTAAGATCTTGGCCTCTGGTGATTTTCAAGAGCTTTCAAATAAACGTTAATGCCTGAAGCGTCCAAAAAAACACCAACTAGTGTCAATTTAATATTAATACACGGAGAGGGGAGCGAGGTGGGGTGTAATTTTGCTTGTTGATGAAAACAGCCTGCTTCTCCAAAGTCAATCATGTATTTGGAAATTAGAGTATATATGTATATATAACAAGCATAGTTGTTTTTCTCCAAATATTAGAATGGGAAAGATGCACAATGAGTGTTGGTGCCGTAGCTTCTGTGTCCGTAAATTCATAAAAAGCTGCCGCCCATAGCATTTTCACACACACTCTACAATTTACAAGGAATAGTGCGATACACACACACACACACACACACACACACACAAATCAAGTGAGTAGCAATTCTGCCAACAAAAAACACCTTGTTAATAAGTGCCTGGTCATGGTAGGGCCCTCGGGTGATCCTTCTTTTCCTTTCAGATTCTTTGCCACATAGACCTTAACAGAATGCTCCAAATCCCATCTATAGATCTTGTGTGTTTCCCCTTACCAGCCTGGTCATCACTGTTAGGATTGATGACTACTGTAGTTCAATACTTTCCTTTTTTCTTTTATATCTATAACTAAAGGCAATTAGATAGAGAATCAGAACAGGGACCAGAAAATGTTACGCTTTTTATTTATGCATAGATTTCCAATTATGCTCAAAAATGAGTGCCAGCAAAATAATACAGCCTGATTAATAAGAAGTTCATCTTGCATGCTTAACTACCAGGTGGCTGTCTGTTTTAATATGTTAAATTGATCCCTGGCCTGACATGGGATGGCATGACCCTTGGATGAAACAGCATGACCCCTCAATGGATATGATGTCAGCATGAATGGAGCAGCAGGGAAACATTTTGTTACTTTGTTAACCTAAATCTATGCTCTCTGGCTTCCTTGATGTACCTCCTGGACCAATTGAATATCGCAGTGCAGGACCCTGCTGGTTTATTGCAGCCCTGTTTAGGTGTGACTCAGCCCCCATTCCATCCTTGATCTTTCATCTCAACCACCAGCCTCCATTCCATCCCTGGCCTTTCATCTTGGTCACCTGTATTCCGTCAGGTTAGCTGGCCAGAACTTGTTTTTAATACATCTTTCCTAAGATCTTGTCTATACTAGGTTGGACCTGTGGTAAGTACAACAACTGGCTTGTAAATTATTTTTCTGTTGTGACAGTTTAAGGTCTCCGTGACCTCTTCAACCCTCAGACCAGACGTCAGACACCAGATCAAAGTCCAAATAATAATATTTATTATAATAATAAGTGCACAAAGCACCACTACTCCACACTACTCTAATAATTAATAAACAATAATCAATCAATCAATACAATAATCCTCCACACTCCCAGATGCGTTGCCACCCTTCCACCCAGCTCAGCACAACGTCTGGGATTTCCCATCGTCCTTATTATATTCCCTGACCCGGAGGTGTTCCTGTCCAGCAATCTCACAAGTCCTTATGACTTCCGGGTCAGGGTAAAAGTCCTTTTCCTCAACCCGGAAGCACGTCGTTTCTTCTTGTCATGTGATCATGACGCACTTCCGGGTTATAGGGCACGTAAGAGTCCTTGAGCCTCCCTGCAGCGTCCTCTGGTGGGCCCCACAGTGTCCAGCAGGGTTGGGAATAAAAACTCCATTGTCCATAATTCCCTGCTGGTCTTCGGGGCACTTCCATGCTACAGGGAAGGCTCCATCTAGTGGCCTGGGGGTATTGGCCGGGGTAAATGACCGGCCATCCCTCACACTATGTACATATTTTTATCATGATATTAACTCTTTGTGGGCTGAATATTTTTTCGGCAGCTGGTAGGAATGCACAGCAGAGCAGCCTTTTCTTCCCAACCGCGCTGTCTTCGCACAGGCGCCGTCAGCTCTGGTGAGACAGCGAAGCGAATGTGCAAAGTAAAAAAGCTCCGTGGACAGCATTTTGCGTATTATTGCTGAATGGGACTCTGACTTATTGGACTCTGATTTTGATGCAAGTGATCTGGAGATCAGAAACGAAAGTGATGGTCCCCAGCTGATCGTAGTGCTGATTACGTTTGTGTATCAGCCAGCAGCTGCGTGCTAGCACTCTTACATGTCATTGTATGTCAACATCCACCTCGAAAGAGTTAAATTACACCATCCTCATGACAAAGAGAGAAGTGAGATTAGAATGAAAAGTCACAAATATTCAACCGTTCTTTACAAACAGTATTGTGCAAAAGGGCATCTCTGAGTGAGTCAGGCCTTGAAGTGGATGGGCTACAGCAGTAGAAGTCCATGACAGATTCCACTCCTGCAAGCAAGGCTACAGTTTACATATGATCAACAAACCTGGAATATTTTGGAAAAAAATTCACTTGTTCTGACAAATCTTGATGCTTGTTGTGACATGCAGATTGTAGGCCCAAACAGCATGGATTCATCCTGCCTTTTATCAGCATTACTTCTTGTGGGCATTTTTTTCTTGGAACACATTAGGCCTCTTAATACCAGTCATGCGTTGTTTAAATGTCATGGCCCACCTAATAATTATGGCCACAGTCTAACCTGTTCCAATTAGATAATGTGCCATGTCAGAAAACATACACCATGTTAATCTGGTTCTGTGAACATAACAGTGACATCAGTTTCCTACTCAGCCCTCAGATCTCAATCCAGTAGAGCACCGATAGAATGAAGGAGAAATAGGACGTCACCAAAAAAATCTTCATAAACTGTATGATTCTATCAAAACAGCATGGAGGGATGTGCCAAAGGAATATCTCCAACACCTTATTGTTGACATACTGTACATAGATGAATACAGACTGTTTCAGGAGGCTAAAGATGGCTCTGCCTGATACTAGATAGGTGAATCATATAAAGTCCTCACTTTTTTATTTACTGCCTGTATGTAATAATAATTTGCTTATCTTATATGTAAATGTCTACACATGGAAGTGTCTATGTCTGTCTGTCCAGCCCAGAAGTGCGAGGCTACAGCATGAAGCTCAAAGAGCAAACAAGGTGGCCCCAAGTTAACGAGTCGAAGGAAGAAAGAAGTATGAGGCTGCAGCATGAAGCTGAAAGAACAAAAGGCAAACTCGCTTAGCTGCTAATACACAAGCGAGGCGAACACATCGACAAAATGAAACCTCCGAGGAGAGAGAAACTCACTTAGCCGTTAATACACAAGCGAGGCGAACACATTGGCAAAATGAAACCTCCGAGGAGAGAGAAACTCACTTAGCCGCTGATACACAAGGGGGGTGAGCACATCGGCAAAATGAAACCTCCGAGGAGAGAGAAACTCGCTTAGCCGTTAATACACAAGCGAGGCGAACACATCGGCAAAATGAAACCTCCAAGGAGAGAGAAACTCGCTTAGCCGTTAATACACAAGGGGGTAAACACATCGACAAAGTGAAACCTCCGAGGAGAGAGAAACTCACTTAGCCGCTGATACACAAGGGGGGTGAGCACATCGGCAAAATGAAACCTCCGAGGAGAGAGAAACTCGCTTAGCCGTTAATACACAAGCGAGGCGAACACATCGGCAAAATGAAACCTCCGAGGAGAGAGAAACTCGCTTAGCCGTTAATACACAAGGGGGTAAACACATCGACAAAGTGAAACCTCCGAGGAGAGAGAAACTCGCTTAGCCGTTTATACACAAGCGAGGCGAACACATCGGCAAAATGAAACCTCTGAGGAGAGAGAAACTCGCTTAGCCGTTAATACACAAGCGAGGCGAACACATCGACAAAACTAAACCTCCGAGGAGAGAGAAACTCGCTTAGCCGTTAATACACAAGCGAGGCGAACACATCGACAAAACTAAACCTCCGAGGAGAGAGAAACTCGCTTAGCCGTTAATACACAAGCGAGGCGAACACATCGACAAAACTAAACCTCCGAGGAGAGAGAAACTCGCTTAGCTGCTGATACACAAGGGGGTGAGCACATAGACAAAACAAAACCGCCGACTCTGCATTTCAAATATTTTTTCTGACGACTTCAATAGTTTCTAGGAGCCCAGGACTTTTACAGCACGGGCTTACACAGCTAGTATAAAACATTAATATATCACATACATTTATGGCTATTTGCAAGTTGTTATTAGATTAACAATATTAAAAGATCTTACATTTATTCCAGATAGTTAAGGATGATAAATTATATTTTTATAATAGGGCATCTTGGTGAAGTATTGGTGAGGACACCTGCTTCCAAGCTCCAGAAATGTAGATTTGAATCATGTAGTAACCACTGCCTACTGTCCTTCGCATCTGTTGCATTTCTCTGGATACTTTAGTTTCCTCACACATTCCAGAGTCATGCAGCTTAGATTAAGTTTCTAATTCTAAAATGACCCCGTATCATCAAGTGTGACTGTGCGTGTGATTTATAATTGACTGCCATTCCATTCCAGGTTAGTACTTGCCCTGAGCGTGAGGCTATTAAGATAAGTTGTGGCACCAGCTATCCCTGTAAATCACATAATGATACACATTAATATGCAATTCCCATTATTTTAGTTATTTAAAAATGAATTCTTCAACAAGAACAAGGTGACAGAGGTGAAAACTTGTTAAGAGCAAATTTAACAAAGAGAACCATAGGCACGTAGAATCGGTTTATAAGTATCACTGTGGGTAGGAGGCCTTTCAGAACTTGTCTTCATGTTGCAATGTTCTAATGCCTGACCTAGACAGTATTTAGGGTTGTGTGGTGGAAGCATACGCCGATTGTCGTACCCACCACTATTTAGAATCATAACATTCTCTCTGCTGCCTGCCATATTTCAAAGACATTCATGTAACGGCATGTTGATTGGCAGGTACGTACATATGTGTCCTGTGGTGGACTGGCATCCTTTCCAGGGCTGGTATCTCCGACAGGCTCTTAAGATTCTGTAGGAGAGTTCAAAAAATGAATGAATGTTTAGGTTATTAAACATTTATTACAACAGTGTTAATTTTTTTTAAATATATTTCCAGAACCTCCCCTCCTGGCATGCAGACAATTGCCAAACCTGCAGCAACTAATTGTCTGAAGCTCCCTAAGTGAACCAACAGAAAATGGCACATCTCCGTGCCTACAGAACAGATGTAAAACATGTGCTCACATTTATAATACAGACCGTGTAGTTATACCACACTACCGACTAGAACATCGCATAATGGGATTGTTTTCCTGCAGATCATCTAATGTGGTCTACCGAATTCCCCATATGAAATGTCCCGACACTGCACTCTATGTGGGAGAAACTGGAGAAACAACAGAATGAATTTACACAGGTGCCACGTCAAGCATGGCAACACAGATGTTCCTGTAGCAGCCCACTTCAACAGCCATGGACACTGTGAGAGGGACTTTAAAGTCACAGGGCTTATGGGCAACTTCAGAACACAGCAAGAGAGAAAAGAATGGGAAGTTAAACGTGTGCTAAAATTGAACACATTACAACACGGCTTAAATGGAGACTAGGAGTTTTATGGCCAGATATGAGGATTGTTTGCATCTCTTGGACTGACCAGGACAACCTGTCTACAGACCCACATTGTATGGAGTAACTCATCCAATACTTCAGAAGACTCAGTTAGACAGTTATCTTATCAAATGATCTTGATTAGACATTGTTCTCCTCTCTTGATAAATAAATCTTAGCCTGGAGAGGTCTATTATTTTTTTATATCTAAGATGTCTCACTTAAAGGTTTTCCAGTGTTGTATCTGTCCTGGTGTCTCTATTGTCACACACGCGCGCTTAGCAATTCAGCCAACAAATCCTAAGGTGAGTGATATTTCATGAGATAAAGGGTTGATTATAAGTACTAGCGTCTTTCTGTCTCCATCTACAGAAACAAAGAAGAAAAACAATAATTTACTGACCCTACTTCCGGGTTCTCAAAATGGCCACAATCCCATAATCCAGTCCATAGATGACATCACCTCCAGCTCCACCATAACGACGTCACATCCGACCACCCCCCAATGACATCACTTCTGGCTCCTCCTTAAAGGCGTCACTCCCGGCCATCCCCGATGACATCACTTCTGGCTCCTCCTTAAAGGTGTCACTCCTGGCCATCCCCGATGACATCACTTCTGGCTCCTCCTTAAAGGTGTCACTCCCGGCCATCTCCGATGACATCACTTCTGGCTCCTCCTTAAAGGTGTCACTCCCGGCCATCTCCGATGACATCACTTCTGGCTCCTCCTCTTTGAGGGCTGAATATTTTACCTAAAAAAACATAGTTTCTGAAACGCAATGGTTTCACACATTAATTAACATTAAACGTCTGTTGCTGCATGCTGCGGCTGCCAGTTTGCCAAGAATGTGCGGCAGGCTTGCTGCCAGGCTGTCTTCGCATGGCTGGGGCAGCAGCAGCAGGGGTCATGGTCTGCAGTGCATTGCAATCTGGTTTCTACCTCTTACCATTGCTAAGTGGCAGTCCTCCTGGCAAACATTGCCGTAGGCATGTCAGCTGCATGAACCTGTTCAGCACCACCACGATTAGCTGGGGACCAGTCAACTGAAGCTGGAACCTCACATTCGTTTTCGATCACTTGTATCAAAATCAGAGTCCGGCAAGTCATAGTCCAGTTCAGAGATAATAGGCAAAGCTTCGTCCACAGAGTATTTTGCTTTACGCATTCGCTTTGATCTCTCGCCATTATGTCAGTGCTGTTGTTTGCACCTTGCTGTTCACACAAGCCCAGGAAACCTCGGTCAAACCAATGAAGCTAACTTTCCTTCTAGCAACAAGAGTCCAACTAAAAGATAACGGTTGGTTTTGTCACAGTTTATATTTGATTACCATCGTCAACTCCTCCTTTTGACATAAGTCGATATCAGCCCTGAAAGAGTTAAAGGCGTCACTTCTGGCCATCCCCGATGACATCACTTCTGGCTCCTCCTTAAAGGCGTCACCTCTGGCCATCCCATATAACATCACTTCCGGCTCCTCCTTAAAGGCGTCACCTCCGGCCATCCCATATGACATCACTTCCGGCTCCTCCTTAAAGGCGTCACTTCCGGCCATCCCCGATGACATCACTTCTGGCTCCTCCTTAAAGGCGTCACC